>NC_064923.1:582784976-583108517 GCF_023897955.1 Schistocerca gregaria
GAAGTCCGGCACATTTTTCGCTGATGACTAGGAATGAGATGCAGAGACATTTCCCAAATAGTTGCATTGGACGCGAATGAGATGTGTCGTGGTCGGCTCGACAGACTTGACGCCTCTGGATTTTTTCTTGTGGGGATTCGAAAAAGACATTGTTTATTAAAAATTTCCAACTACACCTGAATATATGCGAGACAGAATTGTCAGACCATGTGCTTCGGTAAGTGCCGATGTGGTACGGAATACCACTCAATCCATGATAAGAAGATTGCAGCACTGCGTTGATACCAATGGTCATTCTGGTACCGCGCGCCTAGGAAAGTGAATCCGCGCCAGACGTCATGGATGTCGAAGACCCCTAGAGGTCTCTGCACCATCGCGCCGTCAGCTGTGGCGGCGCACGCCTCCTGGCCCACTTCTAGTGTGAGGGCGCCACATTGGAACACGTGGTCCCAACGGCCAATAGCGGCGCCCCCGATAGGGTACTTAAGCGCCGGCCACTCGCTCAGCCAAGCCGATAACACCGCCTTCCTTGCCCTTGCCCCCACCCTGCAGCGCTCCCAACACTTTCTCCAATCCCATCTTGACCGGTTTACCGCTTGGTGCAACCAGTGGTTGCTCAAGGTCAGTCCCTCCAAAACCCAGGCGATCATTGTAGGCAAAACCACCCCTTCCTTCCGCCTCCTCGATTTCTATCTCAATGTCTATGGCCGCCCTATCGCCCTCACTCCCACCCTCATGTACCTTGGCGTCACCCTCGACCGTCGCCTCTCGTGGACCCCCCATCTCCAGACAATCCAAGCCAGGGCACACTCCCGACTCCCTCTCTCAAGCTCCTTTCGGGCCATGCGTGGGGTCTGGACCCCTCCACCATCCTCCACACCTATAAATTCCTCATCCGCCCTATCCTTTGCTACGTCCATCCGGCCTGGATCTCCCCCCCCCCCCCCTGCCTTTTATAAATCCCTTCAAATCCTTGAACACCATGCTCTCTGCCTCGCCTATCACATCCGTCTCCCCTCCCCCCTGAGGATCCTGTTCGATATCATTCCTTTCCCCCACCTACTCGTTTTCCTTGGAAGGATACGGATCCTGTACACCTCCCTCAAACTCGACCCACCTCACCCACTTACCTCGCCCATCTTTCCCACCTCTGCCCGCTGCCGCACCTGTATTCCCATGTCCCACCCGGTCTCCATCTCTCCACCCTCCTTACCCTCTCCCAAGGTGGCTTCCGCCAGCTCCCCCTCCCTGATGATGTCCTCCTCCCCTCCACCTACCCCTCCTATCAACTTTGATCCTCCCCACCCCCACTTCCTGTGTCCTCTCCTCTTGGCACCCTTCCTCCCTTCTCTTCCCTTTTCCCCCGTCCCCTTCCTCCACCCCTCTTCCCCCAGGTTCCCCCCTTTTCTCCCCTCACTCTATCTCCCTGGCCCATGGCATCTGCCCTCCCCACTGCCTGTCCCACTCCCCTTCCTCCTCCCCCTCCCTTGGCAGGTCCCCGGACTCGCACACGCTCAGTGAACATTCGCGCGCCGGAGATCATCGCCATCAGTGTCTCGTGTGTTTGCCTTCGATGTGTTTAGTGTTCTATCCACGTCACCCCACCACTGTTCACGCGTACCGTCGGTGTCATCTGTGTTATGTGCACCGTGTCAACTAGTGTTCGTGATGTTTCTCATCCAGCGTGAACGGCTCCATGTTTTTTGTTTTTTAGTGTCTTCATTTTTTGTCCGTAGTTGTGATTGTCTTCTCTGAGACTCCTTTATGTAATACTTATTGTCAAACTAAAGGCTGAAGAGCGGCGCACTCTGCTACTGACAGCCCGCCTTTGTATAAGGTGATAAAAATAACAATAACGAAAAAAAAGCTCAGCCAGTCAATCTAATCTCGCTTACGTCGGGTTACACCTCGCTTTTCGCTAGACTGCTTCCTTTCTGGTTCGTGTACGAGTTTGTTTCCTTGTGACTCTGTTGTTCGGCCTTGCTGTATTTGATCCGCGCTACGTTGGTCCAATCCGTCCTTTTCCGTTGTGTTGTTGTTCGCGGGCCTCTCCGCGGGTCCCACCGCGCCTTCCGTCTTTGCTGACCCCAACCGTCCTGGTCGCAGGTACAACAGTCATCACCTCTAACACCTTCTGTAAATGGACGTCCATGCCACCTTTGTGCCCTTCGTTGACCTTCAGAGACCTTACTGTTACACATCGCTGGATTCGTCTCGATAGCTGCTATAAGTATCAAACCGTAGTATCCCTTTGAAAAAGAAAGTTTACCTCCGTATTTGTGAAGCGACCCCACCTAGTAAAAAAAAAAAAAAAAAAAAAAAAAAAAAAAAAAAAAAAAAACCTGTGAACTTTCACGTGTTTCGCTTAGTCCTGGTTTTCTATCTGAGGGCTTGGTGTTTATACAGCTTTCATTTCCTTATAGGCGGCACCTATCTGTCCCCTAATTATATATGTGTCCATAGCCTTGCATTTGCTCTCTAGTTATTTGTGCTTACCCATTCTGCACTTTTTGTTAATTTCATTTTTAGACATCCGTATTTCCTTTTGCCTCCTTCATTTGCTCTATTTTTATATTATCTCCTTTCAGCAGGTAGATTCAATATCTGTTGTGACATCTAAGGATTTCTATTAGGCCTTGTCTTCCTATCTATTTAATCCTCTCCTGCCTTCATTATTTCATCTCTCAAAGCAACCCTCCAGCTTCTACTGCACAGCATTCGTCTCCCTGTTTCAGTCAACTGTTGTCTAATGCTCCCTCTGAATCTCTCAACACCCCCTGCACCTTTCGATTTATTGAGGCAACATCCTAATGGCTTATCTTTTTGCAGTTTCTTCAGTTTCAGCTAGCAGTTCACAACCAATAAATTGTGAGCAGTGTCAACGTCTGCCACTGGAAATGTTTTACAGCTTAAAAAATGCCTCCGAAATCTGCGTCTTACCGTTAAACATTAATCAATATGAATCGTTTCCGTGTCTCTAGATCCCTTCCACGTACGCAGTTTTACTTTTTGATTCTGAAACCAAGTGTTAGAGGTGATTAAATTATGGTATCTGCAAACATCTCCCTGGCGGCATAATCTTACATTCCTTTCCTATGGTCCACGTCCTCGTATTACTTCTCCTTTGTTAAACTACAAATTCGTTTTAAAATGAAATAAAATATCATTTCTTCATAGATGATATGTTAAAATCTTGTTTCTCCAAGTTGAAATCGAAAAACAATCGGAAAATAATATGCTTTTCACTGCTGAGTTTTATAAGTAATCTTGTTAGCTGCGTAATTCAGTTGAGCGATACAGCGAACAAAAAGCGTAACATTATAGTTTGACATGTCAAAACTTTTCAGGCTACATGTATTCTAGCTTACCATACGCTATTCCTTGTAAGCAACACTTTTTGTAGTAAATTAGACACCACCACAGATTCCAAGCACAAACCTGCATATAACATAACTACTGTGCCAGCAACGCACTTAGTATGCTTAAATTTTACGTTGCCATTATTGTTTCTAGCTATTTGGACACATACTGGCTCTTATTTCCTCACAAGCTAATTTACATCATTTGTCACTTTTCGAGCACTATGTGGGTTTCCTTCTCGGTGATACTTTCAAAACTAAATTACTAGGTATCCCTGCCCGAGTATGGCATGTTGCTTTGAGATTTCTTGGCCCTGTAGTACGTTCAATCGGCACTCTACAATAATCGAACACCACGCAGCAGACACAGCGGCACACCAGGGCTTTCAGACACAGGCTAGGCCTACTGAATCACTGAGTAATGTACTGCTTTCTACATTGGAAGATATACAAGGCCTGAAACAGATAGACATGACCTGGGGCCGTTCATTTGTAGATGTATGTGTGAAATCAAATTAAATTTGTTGATGGAAGAGCATCCCCAATAAACCAGCAGAAAGTAAGAACCCTATTCGACACTAACACCATCGCAACTGGCGGAAACAACTGATCACTTTTTGATCAATGGCACCGAATAGAATTATTACTGGTCTTTCCAGAAATGCAACAGAGGCAAGGCTGAGCAAATAACAAGAACACTGAGTGTATCCAATTTTACTTGTCACAGATCTACCTAATCCACTGTCAGGTAATCGTCTCAGACGTCTGTATCAATCGTCGTCCTTGGGCTGATGAACTTCAGCTGCTCGCTGTCTGACATCCTGGCATGAATAGCGATCACACACTATATCGGGATGTTGATTTGGGTCAGGGCTTGTCTCACACATTTATAACTAAGCGAGTCACAATATTAAGCTCTCCAACTGAGCAAATGCTACTTGCTTTCAGCGTGAGGAAGGACTCCTCTCGCCATGATGTACTAGACCTCTCGCTCAGTGCTCTAAAACGTTTCATCAAGCCTAAGCGACTAAGATGTAATGGGTAATTGTTATTTCCAGCCTTTTTAGAACTGTAAAATTTTATTTATATGTTACTCTTTTAGCACACTAAATTAGTTTTGTCAGTCTCCAATACGTTTGTTGATTGTTTACGGACTGGAAATTGTTTGCCATTAACTGTAGCTGGTATGACAGCAGAGTCATCAAATAAGTTTTCCCAGTATGACCCATAACAAAGTGCTTTTCTTAAGTCAAGGGCCCTTCGATAGGTTTAATGCAGTCACACTTCTTTGAGCTATCATTTTCATCTCTAAGCCGATGCTACCCCCATCCTCTTCTGTAATCCGTTTTGGGTGTTCTCATCATTCTGTGGCTCATTTATTTTTTCCCTCAAATTATGCTTCTTCGGACAAAGTAATTATTCCTGGATGTGGGTTACAAATTACCCAGTGTACTGTGTGCTTTTCGTGTTAGTCTTTCACTGATTTCTTTCCTCGCCTGTTACGTTCAATATTTCATCTCTCCACTTCAGTCTCTTCGATTGTACCACTCTTGTTTTAATTGCTTCCTCCTTCTTCTCTATATATCGATCCCACAAAGAATTAGTAATTGAACGATATCACGACATATTCTCTCAAGAGAATAGATTTTACTCACAATTATTCCGTAGAGTGCATATTTGATGACCAACACTCACACTTAATATTCACGACCAGAATTTACCAGTTACTTTATGATAAGAAAATTATTATCATTAAATTATTTTCTAACACTTTTCTTACCATGCTCATTCCAAACGACGCATTATGAATGCTATCCACGACAATATAAACTAATTTATACATCTTTTCCCAACATCAGCGACAGTTCCGAAACAACAGGCCATCTCACAGTGGGCAAACATGGCGGACATCCGGAGACACTGTCACCTAATTCAAAACGCCCGGAGATGAATCTCCCCTATTGATTGTCGCCACCCGACGCTAAATACTCCCGACTTTTTTTGTCTTTTCTGAATCCTATAGGTAATCTCTTGGTTTTCCCACAGCTTACAGTTTGATAAAGCTCACTACCCTCTATCTATCTTTGGCTATTCCCTCATCTTTCTATACCCCATCGCATCCAGGCTTCGTGCAATCACACACTTGTGGTAGTGTGAAACATGCAACAAAACTCACATGAGTTGATACTCGTATTTATGTGCCATATTTCACAATTATAATAATAGAAAATTTTTGTTATGCCACAGAGTACTGTGACAATCCGTCTGGTGACATTCTAATATTACTTGTATGGAAACTGTTTAAATGAAATTTTCTGATAGTACGGTTTCAATGTTGCAGAAGCGCTTGACGTTGGTCTAAACCACGAATTTACAACTATGTACAGAAAAATAAGACTTTATATCAATGGAAGAAGTAAGATAACATCCTTCAAAATATCCGTCTCTAGAATTTACTTCAGGAATTTTCCTTGAATTTCTAATGTTGCTCTTTGATAGTTTATCTTTGGCAGTATGTCATCTACAAATAATTAAGAACGACAAATAGTGTCGAGTTGGCTTGAGGTGTCAAAGCAGGCAAAAATATTATGTGTTGCATTGCGACCGGCAAGTACGGTAATGATATAACATGGCGCAATTAAGATAGAAATTACGTAATCTTACACCCAGCAGATATGCTCTGAGGTTTAATTTAGAAACCTTTTGAAGCACGCTCCTCGGGCACTTACACACTTTTTCTATTGATTTTTCCAGGAGCAGTATGCTCCGGATGAAGCCTCAGTGGGAATCTCGCTCGCACCGATCATCACGACGGCTTGTGCCGCCTCGGTAGTGTCGAAACGGTGTCCTTCGAGGGTAGACGTAATCCTCAGAAACAAAATGAAGTCTGCCGGAGCAAGTCAGAGCAGTAAACTGGCTGAGACAGCGTTGCCTCGTGCTTCAGCGGGAACCCACCGACGTACAGTGCCGATTGTCTGAGTGCATTGCCGTGTTGGACCTCCTATTGAATAGCGATCTCCTTTCGCAACCGAAAGAAATTTTTTCTTCAATATTTCGATAATTTCCATGTAATGGGCCATACTGACTGACTGTTCTGTAGCCACAAACTCCTCGTGGTCTACGCCCTTAGTCTCGAAGAAGGCAACCAGCATTGTCTTGTATGCCATTTAGTACTCTGGTGTCTTAGCTCCCAGATGTAGTCAAATACCCATGATTCTTCTCCGGTAATAAAATTGCCTAAACTATCGTTCCTCAATCTGAACGCGTTCCAGAAGTTAATTCGCGATGGCTACTTGATTGGCCGTTTGTTCTTTCGTCAACACTTTGGACACCAGCTTGATGCACACTTTCGCATGATGAGTACGTTTGTCAAGATGATGTTGACTGTGGCTATTTGACGATTCAGTGTCTGTGCAATCATAGTAACTCTCAAGCCACCTCACAAGTAAAACACACGAGTCACGTTTTCGTGGATGTGGCTGACTGACTGTCGTCCACAGTGCGAATTAACAGTCAACTCTTCCCAGTCCTCCTCCAACGTCTTCAAACAACTTGATACTTGTAAAGACGATAAAGTCGTATCTCCATAGACTTTCTGGATTAACTTATTCGTTTTGCTACAAATTTCTCTAATTTTGCTGCAGAACCTCATCACGTAGCGCTGTTGGGTCGTTTATACCATTGAGTGTTGTGTCACGGTCTTTGAGACAATTTTCACAAAACGATATTGACGCAACCGGTGCTCACAACAACAGCACCACCTCGGCCCTGTTGTGAACTTATGCTCCCACTGCACCACTCTTCAACCCCCACCCCCCCCCCCACTCCCACCCCCCCTACCTGCTCAACCCACCCAAAATTGAGCCCATGCAGCCAGGACGTGGCGTGAAGTACAATCGCTTCACTTTATAACAGTACCTCCACTAACAGTTAATTAGTTAATAATTAGTACAAAAATTATCACGTCGCGCACTCAAAGCATGATCTTTTTATTGCGCAACTAAAAGGTCTTTAATGTGGTAGGTATTGCTACATCAATTGATTACAGTCGCTGAAGAAAATTAACAATAATTTCACTTATCTTGTATTTGCAATCAAACGACGATCTCGCTGTGGCTTTCGCTTGTAATTAAAAATGTTGTCTAGGTAACATGTCTATCACTGTTGGTGTGAAAGACACTCGGATGTTAATTACGCCGACCTGAAGAAATTACGAAGACAATATTTGAGGATTAATTTGTTGATTTATGTTTTTCATTGCAATGTGCTTCATTCTTTTTTAAACAATGGTAACTTGAAAATAATTCTTGACACCGACTCTTCACAAAAATTCACGTTTACTAAACTTTTTATACTATCGCATGTTCAAAACATTACTTCATCATACAATTTTGCAGCCGGTACTGCCCTTCATAAAACTCACAACAGCCGGCCGCGGTGGTCTCGCGGTTGTGGCGCGCTGTCCGGAACCGTGCGACTGCTACGGTCGCAGGTTCGAATCCTGCCTCGGGCATGGATGTCAGTGATGTTCTTAGGTTAGTTAGGTTTAAGTAGTTCTAAGTTATGGGGGACTGATGACCACAGCAGTACAGTCCCATAGTGCTCAGAACCATTTGAAAACTCACAACATTTTTCATTGTCCACAAATCAGACTCATCTTTTCATTTCCAACACAACTCTGTTCATATTCAACATATGAAACGTCCCCATAGAAATATTAATGAATTACTGTGTTGATAAACCTCTTACATTATTTGATTTTCAAACAGCTCAGCAGAACTGAACGTACTCAGATATTTCGCTCTTTTCCTATTCTGATCAACACTAAACTGACACACAATACTTTTAGCCCAACGCAATCTGACTTTTAACAATCCCTACAAAAGAGTAGCCCTGACTAACAATGATCTATTCCATTCACAAATCAATTACCTCACAAAAATCTTCGTTACTCGAACTACTGCAATACAGCGAGCGCCACTACTGCCAGCTAAATTAAAGATTCAAACTACTGAAGGCACTAACTACTGATAGGCATAGTTAGCAAATGAATTATTTTGATAAAGAACAAAAAATGTATTTACCTTAATAGTGTTCAGAAGTCATAATAAATGTAGCAGTTCATTACATCCAGTCTTACAAATTTACTGTTTGTAATGGACACACGTCCAGATCATCCGCTCTCAAAACTCCGCGATTTCTTTCCCCATATCCACCACTGCTGGTGGCTCACCTCCAACTGCGCAACGCTACGCGCTCTTCACATCAAGCTGTCCAACACTACAATGGCCAACCACAATGCAAACCAGCCACAGACTGCACACAGCACAGCCAGTGATTTTCATGCAGGGCGCTGCGTGGCATTACCAATATAAAAACCTAAACAGCTTTGCTTACAAACATAAAAACTTGACTACTCCGTACGCTTCCGCGCCAAAAGACACAAGTCAGAATCAAAGATAACAATAAGCACAAAGACATTCACACTAGATATTATATCGATTTCAACATCTAAAAATAAAGACAACCATAGGTATGAAAATGAAACCAATTTTGAATAGCGTGAAAAATAGGAGACATTACGTAGAAAAATGTTCATTAATGTACGGTATTGAAAAATAGGGTTGGCGAGTGGTAATGGTTTCGCAAATAAAGAACCATTACAAATGGCATTAGTTTATGAACATTCCCTGTAAGAAGTTAGTGTTAGTAGATAATGCTTTTCATTTGCGTGCCTAATTGACTATCATCATCCCTGACGCGGACACCTGCCGGCCACCTGTTGCAGAGGCGAAGGCGCGCATCGCGGGCCCGAGCGACCTGTACGTGAAGAAGGGCAGCGCGCTGAGCGTGGTGTGCTCCATCAGCCAGGGCCCGCACGACCTGGGCACCGTGTTCTGGTACCGCGGCGCCGCCATCCTGCAGCCGGCGCCGGCGCCCGCGCCCGGCGCGCGCCTGCGCATCGACACCGACTGGACGGACGCGCTCACGTCGCGCCTCTACATCGCCGACGCCAGGCCCTCAGACTCGGGCAACTACACGTGCGTGCCCACGCTGGCCAGCGCCGCCAGCGTCAACGTGCACGTCATCAACGGTGAGTGGGAGCGGCCACGTGCTTTATTTCCATCCTCTGGCCGCCTCTGAGACCACTATGTAAGTTACTGAGCCGAATGTTATGAGACCGAAGGAAGCGGACAAACACTGGTAGCAGTTACATCTGTAAAATATCTGGGAGTAAGCGTACGGAACGATTTGAAGTGGAATGACCATATAAATTTTATTCTTGGTAAGGCGGGTGCCAGGTTAAGGTTCATTGGCAGAGTCCTTAGAAAATGAGGTCCATCAACAAAGGAGTTGGATTACAAAACACTCGTTCGACCTATACTTGAGTATTGCTCATCAGTCTGGGATCCGTACCAGGTCGGGTTGACAGAGGAGGTAGAGAATTGTAAATGGTTGCGAAAACACACTTGACCTCTTAGCCATGAACAATCCAGATCTAATAGTGAGCATCATGACTGATACAGGGATTAGTGATCGCAAGGTCGTTGTAGCTGGGCTCAATACCGTTTCTTCCAAATCCACCAGAAACAAACGCAAAGTAATTTTATTTTAAAAAAACGGATAAAGTGTCACTAGAAGCCTTCCTAAGAGACAATCTCCATTCCTTCCGAACTGACTATGCAAATGGAGACGAGATGTGGCTCAAATTCAAATATATAATAGCAACAGAAATTGAGAGATTCATACCTTATAAATTGGTAAGATATGGAACTGGTCCCCCATGGTACACAAAACAGATCCGAACACTGTTGCAGAGGCAACGGAAAAAGCATGCGAAGTTCAGAAGAACGTAAAATCCTGAAGAATGGCTAAAATTTACGGACGCGCGAAATTTGGTACGGACTTCAATGCGAGATGCCTTTAATAGGTTCAACAACGAAACATTGTCTCGAAATTTAGTAGAAAATACGAATAAATTCTGGTCGCATGTAAAGTAAACAAGCGGCAAGACGCAGCCAATACCTTCGCTGCGCAGTGCCGATGGTACTGTTACCGAAGACTGTGTCGCTAAAGCTGAGTTATTGAACGCACAGTGTTTAAGAAGGGTAGTAGGAGTAATCCATCGAACTACAGACCTATATAATCGACGTCGGTTTGCAGTAGGGTTTTGGAGCATATACTGTATTCAAACATTATCAATCACCTCGAAGGGAACGATGTATTGATACGTAATCAGCATGGTTTCAGAAAACATCGTTCCTGTGCAACGCAGCTAGCTCTTTATTCGCACGAAATAACAGCCACTATCGACAGGGGATCTCAAGTTGATTCAGTATTTCTAGATATCCGGAAAGATTTTGACATCGTTCCTCACAAGTGACTTCTAATCAAGCTGCAGGCGTATGGGGTATCGTCTCAGTCGTGCGACTGGATTCGTGATTTTCTGTCAGGAAGGTCTCCGTTTGTAGTCATAGACGGCAAATCATCGAGCAAAACTGAAGTGATATCAGGTGTTCCCCAGGGAAGCGTCCTGGGACCTCTGCTGTTCCTGATCTATATAAATGACCTGGGTAACAATTTGAGCAGATCTCTTAGGTTGTCGCAGATGATGCTGTAATTTACCGTCTAGTAAGGTCATCCGAAGACCAGTATCAGTTGCTAAGCGATTTAGAAACGATTGCTGAATGGTGTGGCAGGGGGCAGTTGACGCTATATAACGAAAAGTGTGAGGTGATCCACATGAGTTCCAAAAGAAATCCTTTGGGATTCGATACTCGATTAATAGTACAATTCTGAAGGCTGTCAATTCAACTAAGTACCGGGATGTTAAAATTACGAACAACTTCAGTTGGAAAGATCGCATAGATAATATTGTGGGGAAGGCGAGCCAAAGGTTGCGTTTCATTGACAGGACACTTAGAAGATGCAAAAAGTCCACTAATGAGACAGTTTACACGACACTCATTCGTCCTGTGTTAGAATATTGCTGCGCGGTGTGGGATCCTTACCAGGTGGGATTGACGGAGGACATCGAAAGGCTGAAAAAAAGGACATCTAGTTTTGTATTAACTCGTAATAGGGGAGAGAGTGTGGCAGATATGATACGCGAGTTGGGATAGAAGTCATTAAAGCAAAGGCGATTCTTGTCGCTGCGAGATCTACTTACGAAATTAGAAAGGGGCTCTGAGCACTATGGGACTTAACTTCTGAGGTCATCAGTCCCCAGAACTTAGAACTACTTAAACCTAACTAACCTAAGGACATCACACACATCCATGCCCGAGACAGGATTCGCGGTTCCAGACTGTAGAGCCTAGAACCACTCGGCCACCACGGCCGGCACACGAAATTTGAGTCACCAACTTTCTCTTCCGAATGCGAAAATATTCTGTTGAGCCCAACGTACATAGGTAGGAATGATCATCAAAATAAATTAAGAGAAATCAGAGCTCGAACAGAAAAGTTTATGTGTTATGTTTTTCCCGCGCGCTGTTGGGGAGTGGAATGGTAGAGAGATAGTATGATTGTGGTTCGATGAACCCTCTGCCAAGCACTTAAATGTGAATTGCTGAGTAATCATGTAGATGTAGATGCAGAGAAGATTCAAAGAAGAGCGGCGCGTTTCGTCACAGGGTTACTTAGTAAGCGCGATAGCGTTACGGAAATGTTTAGCAAACTCAGGTAGCAGACTCTGTAAGAGAGGCGCTCTGCATCGCGGTGTAGCTTGCTGTCCTGGTTTCGAGAGGGCGAGCTTCTGGATGAGGCATCGAATATATTTTTCCCCCTACTTATACTTCCCGAGGAGATCACGAAAGTAAAATTAGAGAGATTCGAGCTCACATGGAGGCTTTCCGGCAGTCGTTCTTTCCGAGAACCATACGCGACTGGAACAGGAAAGGGATGTAATCACAGCGGCACGTAAAGTGCTCTCCACCACACACAGTTGGGTGGCTTGTGGAGTATAAATGTAGATATGCAGATGTAGATGTGTAGAAACGTTTCACAGTGACTGATCACTAAAACTTCTCCCTGTATTCTCCATACGCTGTCGGCAGTATCTCTTTCTGAGGTGCGTACTGGCTCTCACAGGACATCAGCCGTGAGGTACACCTGAGTAGCCCTCTTGGAGTGCACTAAGCGAATGAAACTTGCTCGTACCAAACAGATACTGGTACAAGGTCGGCGAAACTTCGAAAATCGAACAATTGCCAGTTTAGTTACCTATATCCAACCCAACCGAGCTGAAACTTACGACTTCTTTACCGGCGTTGACCATCCAAGATTTTTACTGCAGTGCTTAACATCCATAGTCGCTTCCCTGCCGAAATTGCAAATAGGTGTGTGTCACGTACATACACGTCAGCAAATGGAAAAAAGAACACATTGACGCCGGTGTGTCAGACGCACCATACTTGCTCCGGACACTTCGAGAAGGCTGTACAAGCAATGATCACACGCACGGCACAGCGGACACACCAGGAACCGCGGTGTTGGCCGTCGAATGGCGCTAGCTGCGCAGCATTTGTGCACCGCCGCCGTCAGTGTCAGCCAGTTTGCCGTGGCATACTGAGCTCCATCGCAGTCTTTAACACAGGTAGCATACCGCGACAGCGTGGACGTGAACCGTATATGCAGTTGACGGACTTTGAGCGAGGGCGTATGGTGGGCATGCGGGAGGCCGGGTGGACGTACCGCCGAATTGCTCAACACGTGGGGTGTGAGGTCTCCACAGTACATCGATGTTGTCGCCAGTGGTCGGCGGAAGGTGCACGTGCCCGTCGACATGGGACCGGACCGCAGCGACGCACGGATGCACGCCAAGACCGTAGGATCGTACGCAGTGCCGTAGGGGACCGCACCGCCACTTCCCAGCAAATTAGGGACACTGTTGCTCCTGGGGTATCGGCGAGGACCATTCGCAACCGTCTCCATGAAGCTGGGCTACGGTCCCGCACACCGTTAGGCCGTCTTCCGCTCACGCCCCAACATCGAGCAGCCCGCCTCCAGTGGTGTCGCGACAGGCGTGAATGGAGGGACGAATGGAGACGTGTCGTCTTCAGCGATGAGAGTCGCTTCTGCCTTGGTGCCAATGATGGTCGTATGCGCGTTTGGCACCGTGCAGGTGAGCGCCACAATCAGGACTGAATACCACCGAGGCACACAGGGCCAACACCCGGCATCATGGTGTGGGGAGCGATCTCCTACACTGGCCGTACACCTCTGGTGATCGTCGAGGGGACACTGAATAGTGCACGGTACATCCAAACCGTCATCGAACCCATCGTTCTACCATTCCTAGACCGGCAAGGGAACTTGCTGTTCCAACAGGACAATGCACGTCCGCATGTATCCCGTGCCACCCAACGTGCTCTAGAAGGTGTAAGTCAACTACCCTGTCCAGCAAGATCTCCGGATCTGTCCCCCATTGAGCATGTTTGGGACTGGATGAAGTGTCGTCTCACGCGGTCTGCACGTCCAGCACGAACGATGGTCCAACTGAGGCGCTAGGTGGAAATGGCATGGCAAGCCGTTCCACAGGACTACATCCAGCATCTCTACGATCGTCTCCATGGGAGAATAGCAGCCTGCATTGCTGCGAAAGGTGGATATACACTGTACTAGTGCCGACATTGTGCATGCTCTGTTGCCTGTGTCTATGTGCCTGTGGTTCTGTCAGTGTGATCATGTGATGTATCTGACCCCAGGAATGTGTCAATAAAGTTTCCCCTTCCTGGGACAATGAATTCACGGTGTTCTTATTTCAATTTCCAGGAGTGTATGATAAAATGAGTCTTTTGCTGCTGGATACTCATTATCTATTGAAGCAAATATCTATTTCGTCTTCGTACATCACCATCAGCGGCCTGTACTAAAGTTAATTATTTGATTATAAACATTCTGTTACTTTCCTTACGGCACATGCAAATTATCAAACTACGATTGTCTACATCTACAGGATTTTGTAGGGGTAAAATACAGGGAGCAATACGCTAGTTACAACTTGCATTGAGGCCAGACGTTAATTATAAAGTCGACGGGCCCGAAGGGGTAGCAGTGGTTGAGAAGGGAGTGACACTGGATTGTATAGTCTCCCCGATGTTATTCAATCTCTATAAAAACAAATAAAAAAAATTTGAGTAGGCATTAAGGTTCAGGGGCAAATAACAAAAACTCTCAGGATTTGCCGATGAGAGTCTATATCTGTCACAGATAGCAAAGGACCTCGGAGAGCAGTTTAAAGGAATGGGCGATGTCTTGAAAAAAGATTATAAAAAGAATAATAACAAAAAAGAAGCATGGGTTGCAGAATGTAATCGAATTAAATCACCTATTGCTGACGGAAATAGATTAGGAAATGAGACACTAAAAGTAGTAGATGAGTTGTGCTGTTTGGGCAGTGAAGTAACAGATGATGATCAAAGAAGCATTCCGTCTCCAGGCCACAAGTGTTACATCGGGACCATAGACCGCTGTGTCATCCTGAGCTGAGTATGTGGATAGGAGGGGCGTGTTGTCAGCACACCGCACTCCCGGTCGGTATGATGATTTTCTTTGACCGAAGTCGCTACTATTCAGTCGAGTAGCTCCTCAGTTGGCACCACGAGGCTGAGTGCACCCCGAAAAATAGCAACAGCGTACAGTGTCCCATATGGTTACCCATCCAAGTGCCGGCTAAGGCAGACAGCGCTTAACTTCGGTGATCTAACGGAAATCGGAGTATCCACTGCGGTAAGGCCGCTGCCATGATCGAAGTAGAGAGAACGTTAAATTTAGACTGACATTGGCAAGTAAAGCGTTTCTTAAGGAGAGAAATTTGTTAACATTAAATATAGGATAAGTGTAGTGAAGTATTTACTGAAAGCATTTTTCTGGAGTGTAGCCATGAACGAAAGTGAAACATGGAACATAAGAAGTTCAGACGAAAAGAGAATAGAAGCCTGTGAAATGTTGTACTAAAGAGGATTTTAAAATGAGCGAAAACAGTCCCGACCACAAGGAACCTTCGTCTCTGTATTGCACTCGAGACTGTTTATGCTCATTTTAAAGTAGTAAATAACACATATTCACCACGAGAAAGTTCTAAAAAATTACTAAAGAGGAAAGATGAGGGTTAGATGGGTAGATCACGTAACTAACGCGGACTTTCTAAATAGATACGGGGTCAAGAGAAATGTGTAACTCAGCTTGACTAAAGGAACGTAACGGTAAATAGAACGCATTCTGACACATCAAGGGGTAACAAATAGAGTACTGCGGGGGAGGGAGGCGGGTGAGCGGGCGAGTTAAAAATTGTAGAGACATGGACACCAGGAAATGAGTACAGTAAACAGACTCAGAAGGATATAGATTCCAGTTGTTATTAGGAGACGAAAATAGAGTAACATGGAGAGCTGAATCAAACACGTCTTTGGACTCAAGACGACAACAACAACAGGGTTTTAATTTATCACTTCCTTTCCTTTTCTGTTCGCTTCATATCTTCATTGACCTTTCTGTTGGCACTAGATGCAAACAGTACATGTTTCCAATGACAGTGCGTCATAATTTTGCCTTTCACTACATATAAGCTTTCTTGCTTAGCACTGTACATGACCTTGTTCACTTGCTGCCTGGTTGACTTCATAGCTGTAGAGGTTCAGAATGGTGTAGCGTGTTGGCTTGGCGGTGGAAGAAAGAGTATGCTTGTAGAACTAGGCGTGTGTCAGTTTGTTTCTACGTTTATTTTTATACCACCGCGCTACAGTGAGACCATCTTGCCATCCCAAAGGCACATAACGACTACACGTGATATGTTCCCCACCTAATTCGTCTGTGTGCATCACTGCGAATGTCCTCAATCCATCCGCAAGTGATGTCCTCATCACAATACACCATGACCCATGCAGCAGACATAACCTGTTCTTTAGCACCCAGCCCCTTCTCACCACAAATTTCATAAACTATGGCTCTTTGCAGTGACTGCCAATATTCCAATTATTCTTAAAATATCTAATGACAACGGTATCACCAAATCCTTTCATCACTATATCTTATCTCAAGTCATATACACTAACAAATATGTTTACCTTATTTTTCTCTAACACCTCACTGTCCCTCATATGCTCCTCTCTTCCTAAGAGTATTCCTTCAACTGAACCAATCCTTCCTACACAGCAGCAACAAGGAAAGTCTGAGACGCAACCTGCATTTGCAACAACTCATCCAAAACTTCCCAAGCAAAGAAAGAGTAGTACTCAGAAATAAGCATGTTCGAAACTCAACACCACACCGCATTACCTGAACAAAATACTGCTGAACTATCCACGGCATCAACAGCGCAAATGAGTCTCCACATTTTCCTCTGCTGCGGGACATTCACTTTTGCCTCAAAACTGGTAACATATAAATAAAAAAAAATAAAAGACACATTAACTTTTGAAGTGACAATTAAATGGATACCCTAGCTGCCAACAGGCGTTGATGTACTTGATTACGGACATGTTTAAAATGTGTGCCCCGACCGGGAAGCGAACCCGAGATATCCTGCTTGCAGTTGCTCTATCCATCTGAGCCACCGAGAGCACAGAGGCTAGAGCGACTGCAGGGACGTATCCCTTGCACGCTCCCCGTTAGACCCACAATCCCAACATGTCCACACCACTACATTCGAGTGCGCCTAAGAGATGTTTGCCCATCATACTCATCATTACTCGTAGCAGATTAATCTACTAAGACCCGTACGAGTTCGGGCATAGTGTCTGCGTTCGCACAGGAAGGTCAAACATCTCTTAGGCACAGTCGAATGTAGTGGTGTGGACATGTTGGGAATGTGGGTCTCACGGGGAGCGTGCAAGGGATAAGTCCCAGCAATCGCGCTATTTTCTGTGCCATCGGTGGCTCAGGTGTATAGAGCGTCTGCCATGTAAACAGGAGATCCCGGGTTCGCGTCCCTGTCGGAGCACGCATTTTCAACATGTCCTTAATGAAGTACATCAACGCCTGTTTGCAGCTAGGGTATCCATTTAATTATCATTTCATTTGTAGCAAAGTTGCATGGTCATCTACGGTAACCGTTCTTTCGGGAACAGATACTATCGTCTTGAACATTAACTTTTGTTTTATTTACGAAACTTTCAAGCAACAGTACCACAGAGAACCTGATTATCAGGGCATTATGTATCACCACCTTCATGAAATCTTTTGTTCTTTCCTAAAGCTCTAGCCACGCTTTTCAGTATTTTACTACTGGCATGCTTTTATCCCGAACCGTGGAATATCTTCAGAAAGCTACTATTCCTTAAACCCAACATACCCTATTTCCGCCATTTGCAAGGCATTTTAATTCACTGAACTCAATGCTTCTATAAATACCATGTGCTGTACCTAACTCTTTCTTACACCCTGAGTGCCTTTCGTCAAAAGAGTTTCCAAAACATTAAGTTTCTCGACTTCATAACCTCCTTTTTTCACAACCGAATGAACAATGTTCCTCTACGAAAACGCCTTTAATCAAATAGAGCTGCAAGCATGTAGACTTGCAATCACTGGTATCCAGTTCATAGTATTCTTACTGGGACACAGTCCCTATTTTGCCATTGTTAACCAGCATACTGTGTCCACCAGTAAGAGTGCACAAAGGATCGATGCTGCCGCCTCTCCTCTATATGCTCTAAGCAGCTGATCTCCCCATCCACCTGTCTCCATCCATATACTTCAGTTAACTGATCAAACCTCTTGTCCTGCTCTACTCGAAACGCCCCATTTCATTATGTGTAACAATCCCGTCCATCTTACTGACACACTAAAATATTCTGTACGAATCCAAAAATGCCAACTGACACCCCGAAATACTACACACTTAAAAAGTAGTCCATAAGAGGTTGAAATTACAACAGAATCGTTGAGGTTAAATTGTTACATCGTTCTCTACTCTTATAAAAAGTTTTTCCAGTTGCTCCTCGTGTCTGCAAAGGATCTGAAATCGCCAGACCCAAAAAAATCTGCCTTCCCTTACATGTGCTAAAACCCGTAGAACACATCTACCAGTACATTAAAGTCTCTCCTAACTGCAAGTACTGTAAACATATTTAGAAGCACTAAACATGTCACATGGTATGGTTGAAGGTCGAAATGCTATCCTTTCCTATTCTGTCAGGTACAGTATCTAACTTCTTCCGGAAATCAAGGAAGACGGAATCTACCGGTTCAGCCGGAAAGATTGATTCTAGCGATCCGTCTGCACCCACTGTCTGCAAGATATGGTGCGTGAATATTTTGTGTGACCTACAGCGTACTAAATGGTTTCAGGAGCTACTTTGTGCGAACCGTATGGTGTCGTTACACCTCCGGATGTGTCCCCGTCTACAGCGCTTTTCGTTTCATACGGAAATGTATTCCGATATGTGTCGAGGAATAAAGAGCTCGACAAGTGCACAGAAATATGGAAGCGAGGAAATGAGGACGGCTGTGTTGTCACAACGGTTGGAGTCTTCAAAAGACTGTGCGCGGGGTGGTGGTTTCTCCTCAGACTGCTCAACACCGCTTCGGCAAATTCCGAGGGAAATGATTTTCATTTTACGTGATGCGCGGTTTCCAGAAGGCCCGCGCCCGGAGCCGGCTCCCAGACGGTCGCGACCGCACCGCTCTTCCCTGTCACGAAGCGAGGCGCGTTCAATGGCCCGCGAAATCACCGAAACCTCTTTCACAATGTCCGACGGATAACGGAGGGAGAAAAAGAGAAAAGGTGGGCGCGCGCTGTAAAAGCGCCGCACGGAGCGATGCGGTGGGGGTGGAGTGGCGGGAGGGAGTAGGGGGAGGACAGGACACAGTCACAGTGCAGCCTGCGAGCAAAAGTCGCCGATCGACGGGAGCTGCGGACGCGTCGCCTCCACCTGTCCGCCATCAGCTGTCTAGACTCTCCTGGAGGGTCGCCAGATCTCAGCTGAGGACCTGAAACGCGGCACCTTCCTGCTGCTCAGCTCATTAAAGACTTGTCTTCACAGCAGATTAAAAATGTGCACCATCTTATTACGGGATTTGTGGATGAACTATAATATCAAAGACAGATAGTTGTGGAAACTATCAGACTGTAAACGTCATATCACATACATCCAAGTTTCTGACAGGAATAACATAGAGGAGAATGGGAAAGAAAATTTAGGATATGCTCGACCAGTCCACGGGTATACTGCCGGTTCATAGTGTCCAATGGGCACAATATTTCGGCTATCAGACACGTCACCATCGTCAGGGGTGCTGACAAGCTGTTGCATCCTTGAGCCCCCGGTTCAACACGTGCGACTAGCAGTTACAGAGGTCAAGGATCAGTCCTTATTAATAATTATAGTACAATGTAATGTCTCCAGTTACATTTTCGGCAAGTACACCAAGTCCTTTCATCCATACATGAATTTTTTCGTCATTACTAACTTTTATACAAGAGCGCGTATACAATGCAAATGGCATATTACTGTGTACATAACTGGGTCTACTTGGGATCTTCGGGTCGATACCACAATGCCAGGTCTTGTAGGCGAGTACATCTCGATAGGAGAAGGATTCCAATCCAGGTAGGGAGGCGTTTTCACATCGAACGATGGCTAGGGTAGACCAACCACTCCCAGAATTACCAGTAGCGACGTCGAGAGTAAAGTTAACCGTGCAGCCACGGAAGAAAATTGGTCCATTTAATATAACTGTTTGTGCTGTTCCATTGCCTCCAAATTTATTTTCGAGGCTAATAATATGTTTGTAGACAGGCATGCGGTACCGGCGTTGACGATGCACATGACGTTCGTCAGCGCACCTGACGATGGCAACATGCCGATTGCCGAACTATTGTGCCCATTGGACACCATGAACCGGCAGTACACCCGTGGACGGTTCGAGCAACAAATACGCCGGAAGAAACTGAAGAATCACAAATCAGGATATATTAGATGACGATCACTTTGGCTGGAGCTGGCATTGCCTGCAGCGGACAAAGCGACTGTTAAAATTTTTTCGTGAAAATTTGACGGGTTTCGTTCTTCAGTTTCACTGAAGGGTCATCAGAATCTCTGCGATTTACAGTTTAAAGTTCAGTAGTTAGTTGCGGCGACAAAGTGTAAGGGAACACTCCACCCTTCAAAAAAATTATAATGGCAGTTTCATATCTTGGTGAGTTTACTTTTAGATTCCACAGCTATAAGACTGTGTTCGAATTACAAGTATGTCTAAGAAATACTTGAAATATGGATTGCTCGTGTTACCATGGCACACTGACGCCTGCCAATGTGGTCAAAACAGTACCTGTCTATCACAGACATGATGCACTACTGGCAAGATAAAAGTTTGCACGGAATCACTTGGTCCAACTGTCTCAAAGAAATAAAGAAAAGAAAAATACATACTTTACGGTCTAGCAGAAACCGTTTCTCTGTTCAATATGAGATGTTTGAAGACAGAAGAAAGTAGTTGTCTTTTATGAACAGCCCAGAAGAAGAATTGCTTACCTAGAGATCAACGGTCGATCAAGCAATTGACAAGATGCTGCCTGAGGATCGAAAAGTTCAAGAAAAAGACTACCCTGGTCTTGAAATATCAACAACAAAAAGTGTTACATGAACAGTAAACAAAAAAGTAAGGTGCTGGTGAATTTTACGGGGTATGTGTCTTAGCATTCACTTTCGAATAATATTTAAAAATCAATTTTTCCATAACTTTTTTTTAAGTTCAGCGCCAACTTTTTTATCCTAAATATTAACCAACCAGAATAAAATTTTTGCAGGAAGTAATCTTGAGGTACTTGAATACCTCTGTGCGTTTATATTATCGAAAATGTAGTTTGCCACATTTTATAATGTACCGATAATAAAAGAAAATCAAACACTGAAATAAAAAAAATACCGAAAGTAAATTAATAACATTTCCCGTAAAACGAATGCGTAGTACTGTTTAACAGTATCTAAAATATCTGGAATGTGAAAAGCGTGGGCTTTCTACCAAAAGCTAGTTCTGAAAGAATCACTGTAGAAAACCATATAAAATTTCAAAATTAGAAACTAATTGAGTTCTAGATTTCAAAGCTTTGTTATTGCTACATATGTATGTGACAGACATGATTTTTAAGTACGATCGAAACTGGAAAAGTAGAATAAAAGTAAAGCTTTGTGGTGGAGCGTCGCCTAAGGTTGATTAGTCTCTGGCGCTGGCAATGAAACTACAGTCCTTAAAATGTAAATTCGAGAAGTACTGATGACGCTCTTGTATAATTAAAGAGCACCGCTGGTTAGTAAAATATGTTGAGTGCGGCTCAATGTGCATTAAAATATAACCTTTCTGCTTTACTGTTCATTATTTTTCTCCCGTAACTGAACTGGCGGCAGCCATACTGCAGCCCTTCAATTTAATAGTAATAAAAGTATAAATTATGTTATTGCAGTTAATCTTTCGTCTGCAATGACTCATCACACTGATACACTTTAAAATATTCTGCCAATTATTTGTCCACAGTCAACACCAGTGATGCCTCCTCGAAACTAGGCTCTCTTTTACGAACCGTTTCCGTTAGCGGAGCGACTGCTCTGCTATCATGATATGTGGTGATTGCACAGTTTGGCATATCTGTAGATGAAGTGGATGTAGATTGTCATAACGAAGTCGAAGTTTGAGAGGATTATTGAGAAAGAGAGGAATACGACACAGAAGGTGACCACGAAGTATTTAAGGATAACGAGACAGAACGGAACGAATTTCTGTCATCACAGAGAGTACGTTTAAGGCTCCACAGTATAAACCGAAAGTTACACTGAAGGCGCTGAGGACTGGTATGGCAAGGAGGGCTCTGAGTTATGCAAGACATGTCAGTGTGCTGAAATTGACGGAAACACCAATACTATTTCTTGGCAGCTCTGCCAGAAAATCAAACTCTCGCGTACATCTACAAAGAATCTTAAGAACGCTGAAAGTGGATACCTGTTAAGTCATACGATTAGAAAACAAAGAGGAGTGCTACAAAATTTTGTCGAGAAACTTTGGAACAAACAGTACTGTTATGAATGAAAGGAAGAAGAAATTGCTAGGTATGGCAGTGTTGTTTCACGATGTTTAAAGCTCTGACGCTCATCCAGAGCGAATCAGCTCCACCAGAGAGCCTGTAAAAGATCAGCACTGGATATTGTGGAACGAAAATAAATACACTCCTGGAAATTGAAATAAGAACACCGTGAATTCATTGTCCCAGGAAAGGGAAACTTTATTGACACATTCCTAGGGTCAGATACATCACATGATCACACATGATCACACTGGATGTAGTCCTGTGGAACGGCTTGCCATGCCATTTCCACCTGGCGCGTCAGTTGGACCAGCGTTCGTGCTGGACGTGCAGACCGCGTGAGACGACGCTTCATCCAGTCCCAAACATGCTCAATGGGGGACAGATCCGGAGATCTTGCTGGCCAGGGTAGTTGACTTACACCTTCTAGAGCACGTTGGGTGGCACGGGATACATGCGGACGTGCATTGTCCTGTTGGAACAGCAAGTTCCCTTGCCGGTCTAGGAATGGTAGAACGATGGGTTCTATGACGGTTTGGATGTACCGTGCACTATTCAGTGTCCCCTCGACGATCACCAGAGGTGTACGGCCAGTGAAGGAGATCGCTCCCCACACCATGATGCCGGGTGTTGGCCCTGTGTGCCTCGGTCGTATGCAGTCCTGTTTGTGGCGCTCACCTGCACGGCGCCAAACACGCATACGACCATCATTGGCACCAAGGCACAAGCGACTCTCATCGCTGAAGACGACACGTCTTCTTTCGTCCCTCCATTCACGACTGTCGCGACACCACTGGAGGCGGGCTGCACGATGTTGGGGCGTGAGCGGAAGACGGTCTAACGGTGTGCGAGACCGTAGCCCAGCTTCATGGAGACGGTTGCGAATGGTCCTCGCCGATACCCCAGGAGCAACAGTGTCCCTAATTTGCTGGGAAGTGGCGGTGCGATCCCCTACGGCACTGTGTAGGATCCTACGGTCTTGGCGTGCATCCGTGCGTCGCTGCGGTCCGGTCCCAGATCGACGGGCACGTGCACCTTCCGCCGACCACTGGCGACAACATCGATGTACTGTGGAGACCTCACGCCCCACGTGTTGAGCAATTCGGCGGTACGTCCACCCGGCCTCCGGCATGCCCACTATACGCCCTCGCTCAAAGTCTGTCAACTGCACATACGGTTCACGTCCACGCTGTCGCGGCATGCTACCAGTGTTAAAGACTGCGATGGAGCTCCGTATGCCACGGCAAACTGGCTGACACTGACGGCGGCGGTGCACAAATGCGGCGCAACTAGCGCCATTCGATGGCCAACACCGCGGTTCCTGGTGTGTCCGCTGTGCCGTGCGTGTGATCATTGCTTGTACAGCCCTCTCGCAGTGTCCGGAGCAAGTATGGTGGGCCTGACACACCAGTGTCAATGTGTTCTTTTTTCCATTTCCAGGAATGTAATACAGCCTATTTAGCGACAGAATAAGAGAAAAGAAGAAATTTGGCAGTGACTAACGAGTCTAGAGATTTTACATAGCACTTAACTGATATTAAAGTGTAGCACTAAACACCGAACAATATTTCTTAGGAACCGAAATGCCGGTCTTGACAACATCCCTATTTCAGGAGTATTGAGAGCAGTGACGGAGAAAAACTGCAAACTAAAACAGAAGGTTGCTAAGAAATTCTTCTGTTTCTAAAACATTAAAAACAACAAACACATTCTTTAGGAAAAACCATTTACTAACTTATGCGGTCTACAGGGGGATTAAGGTTCATCATGTCTTATGTAATAACCAACGACGAACTAGAAGGGACATTAAGAGACATCAGAGTTTTAGGAGTAACCGATGTGGGGTCAGATGATTTTTATAGTAATGGTCAAAACAGACATATACACAAAATGGAAGAATAAACTTGGAAGCTCATAAACATATTTGCTTAACGACGACTGTGTCAGAGACGAGTAAACAAGTGTCTGTAGCAGACAAAAGCAGTAGAACATATTGATCAGAAATGGAGCAATACAAGAAGAACACTAAGACGCTGCTGACGAAGTAATTGGTAAGATGAATATGACGAAAAGGAAACCTCAAATTTTGGACGCCAGACTTGAGGCGAGCATTAGGTTTCAACATGAAGCTTACCTCGATTACCTGAGGAATCCGAGAGAAGTATATGGTTACCTTTACGAAGAGAAAAGAAACACTGCTAAGAGGAGGTAGAAAATGCACATCAAGAATCATGGAAACAGTATCTAAGTATAAATGAAGAAACATTCACTGTAAGGCAAACACTAACCCTTAAAAGAGTGAAAATACTTGACAAAGCACACAGAGAAACAACATAATAAACGACTCTGATTGGTAGAACATTTCAAATACCTTTGGAATGCAGACGGGCTGATACAATAGAGGGAAAATGGAATATTTGGAATAACATTCATTGAGAAGGGAGTGCTTGCTAGTAGATGCTTTGAAAGAAATGGATTGCGGGAAAAGGCTGAGAGGAAGAAGGAGATACAAGATGATAACGACATAACGGGAAGAGGAAATTATGCAGACATGAAGAGCGTAGCAGAAGACCGGACAGCCTAGTGAACTACCTTTGGCAGGACGCTGATGATGATGATGATGATGATGATGAGGGATGATTTATGCATAGAGACGGGCGGAAGGATGACCTTGAAAAAACGGGCATGGACTGCATTAACAGAAGTTTAAAAAAGGAGGCAGAAGTTAACTCACAGAATTATAGAGGAATTAGCTTACTGGACGCACCCTATAAGGTTTACGCTCTTGTCCTGAACAGTAAATTAATAATAATGTCAGAGGGTTTCTTAAGTGATGAACAAATTGGTTTCCATAGAAGGAGACTGACAGCACAGGCAGTACTAGTAATGAAACAGATTATTGAAACACACGCAGACTTTAATCGAGAGACCCTCTTAGAATTTGTTGATGTAGACAAGGTCTTTTGCAAGGTTAGCAGAGAAAAACTGTGGAGCGTAATGAAGAAAAGTGTATCCGCATTGCATTTGATAGACACCTTAGGAATCCTGCAAGGAAGTACATCGTTTATGTTGAATCGAGAGCTCGAGTGATCCTGTCGGCACTAACAGGGTATTCAGACGAAGGTGTAGTATTTTTACCACGCTGTTTGAGACGCATACAGACGGTTTACGGCGTGGATGGGAATCTACGTTTCGTGCATGTATTGGAACGGAGAATACTCTGAAGTGTCTTTTATGTGTTGATGAAATAAAATGGCGTGCAAAAACGAATTTGCTTTCTACGATACCAGGCTGAAGATTACGTTATATCCGTATCCCCAAACAGAAGTAAAACAATGACTTTTATGGGTCGAAATCCCACAAGAAGAAAAATAATGGTGACCTATACAGCAGGAGGACAGGTCAGTGATTCTAAGTCTCTACCACGTGATATCACACATTAGTATGATGTTGATATAGACCAGGAAGCAGCAAAATTTGGATGTATATATATCCAACAATAAACAGGTACTTTAGAAACAAAAGAAAAAAGACATGAAAGAAGATTTATATACTAATGGCCATTGCCACGTTTCTCAGTGTAAGTGAGTCGTGGGTAATTAACAAACGACAAGAAAGTAAGTTTCAGTCAACTGAAATGATGTTCCTTAGGACTGTGAAAGGCGCAACCAGAAAAGACAGTTAAGAAGTAGCTACTTAAGAAAGAGTAAACATATGTAACTTAACAAACAAACCTGAAGACAACGGAAGAAAATGTAGTGGACACCTCGACACAATGAATTCTGGCAGACTATCTTAGCAGATCAGGAATTACAATCTGGTGGGCCAAAGAAATTTGGTCAGGCCAAGGAAGAGATGGGCATCGTAACACGCAAATGCCTAATGCTTGAAATGCCGAAGAAGAAGAAGAAGAATAAGTTGGAAGGACCTGTAGCTAAATATACGGTGAAAGGAACGACTATGCATTTTGAGTTCTGGACATGCGAACTAATGACGAAAATTGTTCCGTTATAGTGTTCAAGGAATGTAGGCCGTTGGCCTTGGTTATATTTTTCGCAATAAACAGTTTGAGTGGAATCAGTGCACAACTATTTCGTTTTGGCAACAATTAAAATTATATGAGGAGTACAACAATCCTGAAACAAGTATCCCATGCGTTACTTTTGCTACGTTGCCACTGAAGTATTTTGCACGTCGCAGTTCATATGGATCTTCGGTAGGGGTTCCAACGTTATAGTCCGCCGTGTGAAGAAGAAGCAGAAGACGAAAGCAGAAATAAACAAGATGGAAATGGCATTAAGAGGAAAAGGTGTAACACCAACACAGCAAACAATATATTTTTGCAAAGTGTGTCAGAAACCCATCTGTTTGATGTGTAATGACACAGTTTCCTTTAACTGCGGCGAGATTCCTCGTTTGATATTTCACACTAACAGTGGTGATCAGACAATGGATTGATTAACATTACTATTGTTATTATGCTCGCATGACATCATTGTCTTTCTGTAAGGATATATGCCTTGTTAATATTGTTACTAAGATAAATTTTGTACCAAAGCAAGGGAATAAGCAGTGTGATCATTTCGAAACATCGCGCCAGTTCTTCTAGCGGAGGTATCCGCGCTCGACATTGGGTACTGAAATAAAAATAAAAGACTGTTTTACTTTGTATTGTTATAATAATGAATTGACGACGGTGTGGCTGCCGTTATGGTTTAGATGAAGACGCTGCTTCTTTAGATCCCAGTAAACGTCACAAGTTTAGCAAAGGAGAGCGGGGGATGGGGGCACTGTTGATGGATGGATCGTTGCTTTAGCGATAAATGGAATGTGGAGCAGACTAGAGAGGATTTAGGTGGTTAATGGTGTGGGAAGGATATTAAAACCTCGATCAAAGAAGAAGAAATTGGAGAGATATATAGAGATAATGGGGTTTGGTCCTCAGGTTTATGACATGTGTAGCTTTTGTAGCTCTTGTATCTTCAAGGACTTTGAGAAGTGGCGTGGGTATAGGACTCATGTGGGAAAGTGAAGATGGGTTTGGCAGGTGAGGTTAACACGTATAAATTTTAAGGGTTCCGTACTAAAACTTGGGGGTTGCGGGGATCTAAGCTATTTTGTCTAAAACTTTTGTAGGCGTAGAGCATGGTTGAGAGATATAATCGCCATACATGACCCCGGGCTTCATAGTCGCCGAGTGCTATGAGCTGGGCTATACAACGTCGCCGGCTTGGGCGTGGCATAAGTTCAATGGACTCACCTGAAGATAGCGGCAAGTTGTACTGTCGAACTATTGTGTGAACTTGATGAACTGTGTGCAGATTCGAGAAGAGCAGGACCCCATGTACGACATTATGGTAATTTTACTGCATTGTGGGCTTTATTGGGAAACGTGGCTTGAACACTGTCGACATTATTTGGTGTGGCAGGCTGGTGGCCACGTTCTCGTCACGAGCATAGCAACGACTCAAGCTAGCTAGTCCTTGAAATACAAAGCCACTGTTTCAGTCTGTTTGCCTTAAACATAGTACCAACCCTGTACCATTGCCATATAATAACCAACGAACTGCATTAGAACACTCTTGTAACTATATTTTATAATGCTTCTGTGTATTGCATTTTGACGATTATATCCTCCTTCAGTAATTGGATCTATTACTGCGATGTCTTATCAGATATAGCTTTCAGGACATTGTGTTCAAAAAGTACCCCATGTAATGCAGAAAGACTTAGCTGTCGAAGTTGGTGAAAGTAACTTCCATTACACAGTTCATGTAGTTCAACACATATTTGCATGTTCTTAAACATATCTTGCATACTTGTTGAGCAGTTATCGTAACGCATCAATCGCTTTCATTTTGTAATTCGCGAATAATTGAGGAAGCGTCATCTTTTAAGATAACAAGACAAGAAGAAGTAGAATAGGGAAAAATCGGGAGTATGCATAGAAACAAAGCGTATCCCATCGAAATCATTTGACGAAGAAAACACTAATCTCAGAAAGATATGGTGTCGTTCGGAGCATGAACGTAGCTTGCTCTTGCAAAAGTCACGTGTAGTGTAGCTCGTCTTCAGGTAAGTGTTCACAAATCGTTGCGCTATACGTGTACAGCGTTCATATTTCTCCGTGCCATGAAAACATGTAATGATATTTCGACTAAGAGAATCTATACTCTTAACACCCATTTTGCCTACGTTCAGAGGGTGTTCGTAAAGCTGATGCAGATTTCTGCATCCCAAATTTATAACTTCTGTGTACGCGCACCTCTATGAAGGTGGAACTGTCTCTCGCTAGACCAAGAATGAACTTCGAGCTGGTTTCTGAAAGGCGATACGAATGACACGAATAACTAAAATGAGAGTATACATCTTCAATGTCTTGAGATGACAATCTACGAATAGCGGGAATCCTGTACAGATGCATAAGATCATCGAACAAAAAATTCTTCACCCCTAGCGAAAGCACTACAAGCATCTTCTAATATCGCATAATTGCGCCCGTGGACTTGATAATCGCCCATATTTGGTTATAATCTAAGTACATAAGGTTATATACACTCCTGGAAATGGAAAAAAGAACACATTGACACCGGTGTGTCAGACCCACCATACTTGCTCCGGGCACTGCGAGAGGGCTGTACAAGCAATGATCACACGCACGGCACAGCGGACACACCAGGAACCGCGGTGTTGGCCGTCGAATGGCGCTAGCTGTGCAGCATTTGTGCACCGCCGCCGTCAGTGTCAGCCAGTTGGCCGTGGCATACGGAGCTCCATCGCAGTCTTTAACACTGGTAGCATGCCGCGACAGCGTGGACGTGAACCGTATGGGCAGTTGACGGACTTCGAGCGAGGGCGTATAGTGGGCATGCGGGAGGCCAGGTGGACGTACCACTGAATTGCTCAACACGTGGGGCGTGAGGTCTCCACAGTACATCGATGTTGTCGCCAGTGGTCGGCGGAAGGTGCACGTACCCGTCGACCTGGGACCGGACCGCAGCGACGCATGGATGCACGCCAAGACCGTAGGATCCTACGCAGTGCCGTAGGGGACCGCACCGCCACTTCCCAGCAAATTAGGGACACTATTGCTCCTGGGGTATCGGCGAGGACCATTCGCAACCGTCTCCATGAAGCTGGGCTACGGTCCCGCACACCGTTAGGCCGTCTTCCGCTGACGCCCCAACATCGTGCAGCCCGCCTCCAGTGGTGTCGCGACAGGCGTGAATGGAGGGACGAATGGAGACGTGTCGTCTTCAGCGATGAGAGTCGCTTGTGCCTTGGTGCCAATGATGGTCGTATGCGTGTTTGGCGCCGTGCAGGTGAGCGCCACAATCAGGACTGCATACGACCGAGGCACACAGGGCCAACACCCGGCATCATAGTGTGGGGAGCGATCTCCTACACTGGCCGTACACCTCTGGTGATCGTCGAGGGGACACTGAATAGTGCACGGTACATCCAAACCGTCATAGAACCCATCGTTCTACCATTCCTAGACCGGCAAGGGAACTTGCTGTTCCAACAGGACAATGCACGTCCGCATGTATCCCGTGCCACCCAACGTGCTCTAGAAGGTGTAAGTCAACTACCCTGGCCAGCAAGATCTCCGGATCTGTCCCCCATTGAGCATGTTTGGGACTGGATGAAGCGTCGTCTCACGCGGTCTGCACGTCCAGCACGAACGCTGGTCCAACTGAGGCGCCAGGTGGAAATGGCATGGCAAACCGTTCCACAGGACTACATCCAGTATCTCTACGATCGTCTCCATGGGAGAATAGCAGCCTGCATTGCTGCGAAAGGTGGATATACACTGTGCTAGTGCCGACATTGTGCATGCTCTGTTGCCTGTGTCTATGTGCCTGTGGTTCTGTCAGTGTGATCATGTGATGTATCTGACCCCAGGAATGTGTCAATAAAGTTTCCCCTTCCTGAGACAATGAATTCAAGGTGTTCTTATTTCAATTTCCAGGAGTGTAGTTTCGTCGCTTCGAGGTTAAACCACTCGCCGAGGATTTGAATGCACAGTTCCACCATATTGTGTGAAAGCTGAGGTCGAAGTTTTACCCTCCTACTAGAACATCTCTCACAGATTTTTGATAGCGTTCTGCTCACGTTTTTAGCTGGCCAATCGAGATGTAATAGGAATGGGGAGCGTTCAGAAAACCAGTCTCGTATTCGTCCAGCCCGATGAAGACTGTTGACATCTTATTGCTAAATAGAGCCGCCCATTGCTTATTCATCATGCAAATTTTGGCTGAGAGGCAACACTTGATAATTCTGAATGATGACATAAACTTGCTGGTTCATGTTAGTGGTCACCTCAGTTTGTTGTTGCTGTGGTCTTCAGTCCTGAGGCTGGTTTTATGTAGCTCTCCATGCTACTCTATCCTGTGCAAGCTTCTTCATCTCCCAGTACCTACTGCAGCTTACATCCTTCTGAATTTGCTTAGTGTATTCATCTCTTGGCCTCCCTCTACGGTTTTTACCCTCCACGCTGCCCTCCCATACTACATTTGTGATCCCTCGATGTCTCAGAACATGTCCTACAAACCGATCACTTCTTCTAGTCAAGTTGTGCCACAAGCTTCTCTTCTCCCCAATTCTATTCAATATCTCCTCATTAGTTATGTGATCTACCCATATAATCTTCAGAATTCTTCTGTAACACCACGTTTCGAAAGCTTCTATTCTCATCTTGTCTAAACTATTTACCGTCTACGTTTCACTTTCATACATGGCTACACTCCACATAAATACTTTCTGAAACGACTTTCCGACACTTAAACCTATACTCGATGTTAACAAATTTCTCTTCTTCAGAAACGCCTTCCTTGCCATTGCCAGTCTACATTTTATATCCTCTCTACTGCGACCATCATCAGTTATTTTGCTCCCCAAATAGCAAAACTCCTTTACTACTTTAAGTGTCTCATTTCCTAATCGAATTCCCTCAGCATCACCCGACTTAATTCGACTACATTCCATTATCCTTGTTTTGCTTTTGTTGATGTTCATCTTATACCCTCCTTTCAAGACACTGTCCATTCCGTTCAACTGCTCTTCCAAGTCCCTTGCCGTCTCTGACAGAATTACAATGTCATCGGCGAACGTCAAAGTTTTTTTTCTTCTCCTCGGATTTTAATACCTACTCCGAACTTTTCTTTATTGCCTTATTGCTTGCTCAATATACAGATTGAATAGCATCGGGGATAGGCTACAACCCTGTGTCACTCCCTTCCCTACCACTGCTTCCCTTTCATACCCCTCGACTTATAACTGCCATCTGGTTTCTGTAGAAATTGTAAATAGCCTTTCGCTCCCTATATTTTACCCCTGCCACCTCTAGAATTGGAAAGAGAGTACTCCAATCAACAGTGCCAAAAGCTTTCTCTAAGTCTACAAATGCTAGAAATGTAGGTTTGCCTTTCCTTAATCTTTCTTCTACGATAAGTCGTAGAGTCAGTATTGCCCCACGTGTTCCAACATTTCTACAGAATCCAAACTGGTCTTCCCCGAGGTCTGCTTCTATCACTTTTTGCATTCGTTTGTAAAGAATCCGCGTTAGTATTTTGCAGCTGTGACTTATTAAACTGATAGTTCGGTAATTTTCACATTTCTCGATACCTGCTATCTTTGGAATTGGAATTATTATATTCTTCTTGAAGTCTGAGGGTATTTCGCCTGTCTCATACATCTGCTTCACCAGATGGTAGAGTTTTGTCAGGACTGGCTATCCCTAGGCTGTCAGTCGTTCTAACGGAATGTTGTCTACTCTGGGGGCCTGGTTTCGACTCAGGTCTTTCAGTGCTCTGTCAAACTCTTCACGCTATATCCTATCTCCCATTTCATCTTCATCTACATCCTATTCCATTTCAATAATATTGTCACCTCAGTAGAGGGTCAAATTCAAGGTAAATATGAAATTAGTATTTAACGTCCCGTCGACCACAAAGTCACTGGATAGGCAATGAAATCGGCCGTGACCTTTTAAAGGAACAATCGCGGCATTTGCCTGAAGCCATTCAGGAGAATCAGGGAAAACCAAAATCAGGATGGCTGGACTCTAGCTTGAGCCGTCGTCTTCCCGAAGGCGAGTGCAGTGTGCTTCCCAATGCGCCACCTCGCTCGGTTTCAAGGTAAGAATAACACCCCCAAATAATCACAGATCCATGTACGGCTTGAGCCTGACTTTGCACACAGGATGAAATGCTTCATTTTGCCTTCAGTGCACTCGACATCGTGTATCCTTTGAAGGCGGGCAAAAATGCTAGTAGCCAGACCTCACTACGTTGTGCCAGTCAGCTACTGACCATGTTCGATGATTTCTAGCCCATTGAAGACGTGTAACGTTATATGCCCGTGTCAGCAATGGCCTCTTGCTAGATGACCAACTCCAAATGCAGTTCCCTTCGCAATGTTCTCTCGCTAAAAGGCGGGAATGGACATTGTTTTAATGCCTACAGCAATTCTTGTCGGGTTTGGAAGCGATTTTGATAACCAAACCGTGCAACGGGCCTCCATTATGTCACTCTGTCAGCATATTTTTCCAACCATAGTTCTAACATCGTGTTTCGTGGTCACGTAGTTACTCGACTGCTTGTAGACACCTTGTACATCCCGCCCTTCAATAACAACAAATCTAGCAACTTGAAGTATCGTATGGCCACGGCCCTTCAAAAGACGATTGCCCCACCCCCCCACACGCCTTCTGTCATGTCCTTACGTTAACCTGTCTTTGCTTACTACGTCCACTTGAATCATAAATGTGTCACTCATCGCTACGACCTTATGCTCTCGTAAAGGCCCTGTCTCGATCGTTACACCATCTGTAAAGATGTTACTCAGCCACTTGCAACCTGGCATATGGGCATCACAGGTGGATAGACTGGAAGTTATTAGATGGCATCGCACAAATCCGTAGAACTTAAGGAATACCCAGCTTGCATGTAGACTTCTCGTGTTATCACATTTGGTGGACCACAGTTCGCTGTATATGTCATCTTTTCTGTCTGTGACTTCTTGAACAGGCGCTTGATAGTGAACTTGTATACGTATTCTTACCATGCTTTTCTTTGAGAGTGTTTTGAGTCTCAGCTTAATTGACGTGTTGTGAGTGACGGTAAACAGTCTCTGCAGCAAGGTGTTACCTATTTTTTCTTTAAAGAATTAGAAATAATAAATCCAATTAGAAAGACGTTTTCTTACTTCAAGTGGCATCATTTTTTTAACATCCTGTGTATCATGTGCTGAAGTTTCAGCGTTAATAATTAGTTTCATTGTCTATATAGTTTTTGACGTCTCATCAAATATAGTTTGTACTGGTAGAAATTGGAACAGTACATACTTATTTTTTATTTTTGCTTTTACATTTTTGTCTGCGTTTTATGGACGTCTCTTGGCTCTGCTTCTAGGGGAACACCCAGCGGCGATGCAGCACGGCAACAAGAGCAGTGCGGTGACGTCACTGCAGCTACCGCTGTCGCTGTCTCTGCCGCTGGCGCTGTACACGGCTACAGCGCTGCTGGCGCGCCGGCTCAGCTGAACGGCGGCCTTCCTGCGCGTGCGTGCCGAGAGCGCGAGTTGACTGCGCATGCGCGAGACCCAGAGCGTGCCGCGCATACTCGAGAGCATCGCTGGGCTGCCGGACCCTGAGGAGGTGCAAGCTCACCGAAACGGATAAAAGCCAAAGTCTCCGCGAGAGAAGATACAATAACTGTACTGTCTAAATGAATAAAAATACAATGTACATATTTTCAGCAAATTTTGTTTCACTAGCTGTAGAATCGTTGTCCAGTTGATTTGCACATCTGTTGCGTTCTACTATTGCAAACCTTTCTATTACGGAGTGAGAGATTCACCTGGAAGATGGAAGACTGTTAAAGATATGAAATTCTAAGGTGGGAGTTACATGCAGTGCAGGATTAAAGCAATAATAATAATAATAATAATAACAAAGAAACTAACAACAACTGCTCTTTATCTGTGTTGTATCAATTTCAAAAATACTTGTCCAGTGTTGGAAACGACAAGGAAGGCAAATATTTGAGTTACACTTAGAGTGTGTAAGAGTTTTAATTTATAATAGTTTCTCTTTCTGTGCCTAGCGCTTACATGTCACTCACTATGAATGAAAGTAGTGCAGATGGCAGTGATGCAGGGTTCAAATAAGGATGAGAGAGTCATAATAAAGGATATTGTTAAAGGAATAAGACTTGTGGAAATGTTTGGTTGTACAGAATGTTTCGCAGACCAATTTTAATAACAATTATAAACATTTTTCACAAATTTTAATAAGTCTTCTCGAAGAGGAATTGCATAGGTGAAAAGGATACTTTGGAAGTCCTAGGAATAACTATGTACCTATTTGTATATCTGAGATGTAGGTAAGAGTAACAGAGTATTTATTATCTAGAAATGTTGATTTATATATTCGTATTGTAACATTATATATTTTGTAAATTAATGCACTCAACATTGTTATTTCATTTGCCGAATCACTCTGTTTCACAAATACAAGAGATTTTTATAAAGTTTCTTTTCACTTCATCATTTTGTTTTACTGACACTTTTAAATGTAAGCAAGTGTAACTGATTCATAGCTTACAACTGCAAAACGTAAGAAAGTACCAATATCAATTTCTGTTCTGCACAATTGGTTGCTATAAATCTGTTATGCACAATGTTGACTTAAGTTTCATATTATGCATGCAACTAAAATAACAATCAGTTTTGTATTCAACAACCAGCAAGGACCGAATTTCCTCACCATAATACTTTCCATGTTTCGAAATATAGGAATACTTCTTACACTAAACATAGAGAACAACCTACATATATATTCCTCGTATTTCTAGATGTTCTCACGTAAACAATATGATATATGTTACAAGTTTCTCACAAATACAAAAACCATTTCACATAAAACACTGTCACATATATACATTCGTAATGAACGAGATATGCTTAAATTACAAAAAGTGTGATGTGATAGACAATTTACCGAAGTTAAGGTAAACATCCTCTTTATAAGCCTATACTTCACTAAAACTGGTTACAGAAGTTGTCTGATAAGAGACATCCACAAGTCCTCAACAGAGAAACAAAAAAAATTATATGATTTACTTTTTATTAACTTTTAACCTCATACAGCATGTACCTTTGTTTTCTGCTCCCCAATTTTAAGGCTTTTAATAGATGACAAACACACTGCTCCACATATCCTACAGGATTATGATAATTAAGTCCGTTTTCATGCCCATTTGTCAGACATATGGTTCATTATTAGATAAAACTGCTACTCATTCACAGAGACACATATAACAACCTTTGTCTGAAGAGTGAATTAAACAGCCGCTCAACCACAATGATTCTTAATTTCATTACACAGACATATTTTTTTAGGCAATGGAAATTGTACTCAGATGCCTATTGTTGGATAAATCCTATGACAGTAAAATAACAAGTAGTTTGTCAACATTCTAATTAGTTGTATAATTTTTAGTGTTACTTACCTTAGGAAAACGTAATGTATACTCATGCTTGATGCATTACACTTTTCATCCCCAAAAGCCTCATTACTTCTGTTATCATACAACATTTATCTCTAATTAAGTAATATACAACACATTTCAGTTAGCGTTTTAGGCCTGAAACTAATTATATCCTGGCCGGGCGAGCACATTCGTACCTGAAAGACAAACGGATTAAGTTACTGAAGCAGTGTGAAGTGTTCATACTTCAAATTACTAAGTAATATATGCAGAAAACAACGTGAAATCATGACTAAGAGCTACGTTAATAAGTATGTCGTCAGGTCTTTGAAGATGCTTTTTGAAATAGTAATGAAAACAAGACTAGCGTAAAACATTTTCGTGGAGCTAGTATGAATTGTGAAAAGATTTTATCAGCAGACTACTACTAAATCTTACGTGAAAGATATAAAAAAATTTTCCCAGGCAAGGAGGCTTTGTTTTAATATGTGCTGTTTCATTTATCTTCGTATGTACATAACACTGTCTCTCTCATTTCTTGATAACTGGCAACCAGCCTCCTATTTTTGTACTTTTACAGTGTCTATTGCCCATTCTAACTGGTAAACAATTTTTGCTACGCAGTTATCTAGGAAAAAATAGACAAGCGTGATGTAAACCGTCTCTTTAGCGATTTTGTAAGTGTTCTTTCTACAGATCGTGGTCGACCAGGATGCTGCTCAAAGTTTCTGAAATTCAATCCCTCTTCAATGGTTTATGTAGTACCGTCGTTGGATGACATCATACTTTTCTACTGTTGCCTAACAGTTAATTTCTTTGCTTTACAAAATCAGCCACCTGACTTTTGATAGTTACAGTTTCTGCTACGTTATGATGTATAGTCAATATACCTTTGCATCTGGCTGTTGCACTTACATATCTGCTTATCAGTACACGTCCTCCCAAAGAGGTTACTTGATCTACCTAAATTTTTTGTATGTTTTAGTTCACATTTTTCAGAGTGATTGGTTGCGATCAATCATGAACTTCTCTCCTTTGCCAAAAGACTTCTTGGAAATATTCCATCTCTTTCTTCCAACATAGTTTTATCCTCTACAGATCACAACAGTACAGTGGAAGTTATTACTTGGTGCCATAGCACACGTGTTATGATCGCTTCTCGTTTTCGTTAGAATCTTTTTCACACATTCTTCTACTTGCTCAGTCTGTCGAGAATCTCCTTATTTTTTATTTGATCAGTTCTGATAGTATACAGATACTTCCGACTTTTCCATAGTCCATCTTTCACTTCCATACAATGCTGCGCTCCGAACACACATTTTCTAAAATTTTGCCATCAGATGAAAGCCAATGTTTGATACTAGCAGAGATATTTTAGCCCGGAAAGATCATTTTGCTGGTGTTTGTTTATTTTTTATGTCCTCTTGGATTCGTGTATTCAAGGTAACAAAATTCCTCTACTTTGTGTACTTCTTTGCCCCCAGTTTTTATATTAAGGGCATAGCAAATCGCATTTCTCCTACTGATTACTACTTTCGTCTTTCTTCTGTTTAATCTTAGTAAACAGCGTGTTCATAAGAATGTCCATACCATTCAACAGATATAACAGTCCTTCCTCGCTTTCAATGAGCATAACAATGCCTTTGGGGAATCTTATCACTAATATCCTTTCATTCCGGGTGGTAACTTCACTCCTGAACTCTTTTATTTCTGTAATCGTTTCTTCGAACACTAGCACGAAAGCTTACGTCGCACTCATATTCCATTCCTAATCCTTCGTTCTTCACATTCCAGTCTTATTTTCGTCTCATGGTTGAAGAACATTTTGTATGTAATTCGTTTTTCCTGTAACTTATACATATTTCCCCAAGAATCGTTAACACCTTGTACAATTATAGAATGTGCAAAGCAAGAAACCTATGAAAATATCTTAATTTTTCTTGCCTCGCTTCTATTATCAAATGCACTATGAGAACTGCCAGTGCCTGCATCTTTCATAGCACCAAAGTGATAGTCGCCAACGAGATACTTTTTTACATTTTTAATGTGTTTGTATTAGCTCACACCCTTGTCTGCATGTCTGATCAGTACCAAATTGAAACTGATTATAAAGTAACCTGCAGATGACTTAGAGATTTGAAATTTTAAACATGGCTCACAAATGGATAACAAGGCAGCATTAACTCGCTTTCTTATCGGTCTGCTCAGAACTGACAGCGGTGGGGATGAGAAAGTTTGGTAATGTCTGATATCCAGGTTGCCCTGCATGACTGGTGTGTTATACAGGTAATACTGGAATTAGTTTTAGGGGGTACATACGCGGACTGGCGCAGATGTGAGGGCAGAGAGCAGAGAAAGAAAAGTTTAGTGAGAAGGAAGAGAATGAGATGGACAGAGACAAGTGGGAGTATAAGATGGTCAGGTAGATATGGGAGTAGGAAATGAACAATGAGATGTAGAAATGAGGAAATGGACAGACAGAGAGAGGAGAGGAGGGAATGGATAGAGGCAGAGGGAGGACAAGGTAGACAGACAGAGGGGAGAGGCGGGAAGGACAAACAGAAGTGATAGAATGAGGTGAGGAGTGAGAAGGGAAGGAGTTGACAGCCACAGAGAGGGGAGGAGGAGATGGATGGACAGAGAGAGGGTGGAGGAGAGGGACATAAAGAGGGGGAGGAGGAACTGAATAGCGATTTACTACGAACAACGATGGCACATACAATACGTAGCTGATGCATTAATAATTCACCTCCTAACTGTTATCTACTACATGCCCCCGCGTTATTCGTTACAAATCTTACAAGTATTTTCCTCGCCATTAAAGTATCTCAATTATAAATTTGGACAACGGTCTATATGTAGTTACATACCTGTATAAGGTAATGAGAAATAATTTAATTATCTGTTAGTCTGATTTAAACATACGTTATAGTAAATAATTAATTTTATTAAAAAAATTACTCTATCCACCAACTTGGATGCATGTCCTGTTAAACCGATTTTGCGAAATCTCACGCACTTATCTCCACTTAATATCTTCGAAATTCTGTGGACGATAATTTTCTGGATGTCTGAAGACATGTCTCCAGATTAATAAATCTGCAGTCCAACTTGAATAGTCGTCTAGGGCTACATCACCATATGATTATACAGATTCCCAAGGAATGTTGTACTGGGTGTATCCATGGTGTAGGAAACGATGTGCTGAGAAATACTATTAAGCAAAGAATTCAATACATTAGGCCGTTTCTGCATTAATTATTACTGAAGTTAGCCCATCACGCAATTGCGCGCACAAATTCAAGTGACCCTCCAGAGACGGTGTCTCCAAATGTGTACATCATTTGATCTTCTAATACCGAACAAGAGGGCAATACTTAAGTTGAACAAGGGCGACAATAAGGCTCGAGCCCTAGACAAAAGCTGAGCAGTTTTGTGCGCTATCACCTAAGGCATGAGAACAGCTGACACTTATTACATCCGGTGGGCCCCTTGAATCTGAGATCACAATGATTTCATTGGCTAACTTCAATGTTAACTAACTCGGGAACGACGCAACGTATCGATTTTTTTAACAATTATTTCTCAGCACAATTTAACTTTCAGTTTCCTTAAGAGCTTTTCAGACTGTTTCTTACCACCCTGGATATGTTTTCTGCCTTATTTAACAAAAAACTTCTTCTTAAATTGTGACTCTGTTGCTGAATCTCCTGCTAGATACATAATCGAATCTCATTTCTTCTTCTGTTACCTCACTCGACATCTCTCTCCGTCGTAGAGCCTTTTTCTGAACTCTTTCAACCTTTCTAATGTCTTCTGCACTTAAGACGGGAAATACTTTTGCTGTTCTATCGTTGACGCCTTTATTTTTAATTTCACAGAAGGTTCTTTTCACTGATCTATGTGCTGAATCATTTCTTTTGACAAAGGTTCTTTTCACTGATCTATATTCTAAATCATTTCTATTGCACGTCCTGTGTATTTCATTCCTATGTGACTTAGATTGCTTATTCATTAACAGCTTTTATTTGCTTCTTTCGTAGATCAATTGCAGTATTCCTTCTGTTATCTAGGTTTCTTCGCAGTGCCCATACTTCTCTGTCGGACTTCAGTTACTACCCTTTTCAAAGTTTGCCATTCTTCTTAAAGTGAACTGTCTTCGCAAATAGGGGACTCAAGTATTATGTGGCCTGACGTTCTTCACCAGCACTAAAGTGACAACGTCTTCCAGTCTTTTCTCCATCATACAGAAACGTGGTTCAGAAATGAGGCTCAATAATAGCTGCAGATAGTGTAAAGATAATCCATCGCAGGCGAGATCTCACTTTATTACACGCCAAGTATTTGTGCTGAGGATGGTGTTGAACGTTGCTTCAAACCTGTAACTTGTTTTTACAATGTTATTGGATACTAGAGGTTGCTCGCCATAGATGAACGAGATCAGTACCATTAATTAAATAACACGGGACCTATATCGATTTACCCATAGATTAACGACGTAAATTTGATGGGTAAGGTCCAAGTTATTGCAGTTTAAATTTCTTTCAGACTCTAGGGAGAAGCATGTACGTCCTGCAACCTGTTTAAGAGGTTTACAATCGTTTCTGCTATGTATGTGATACTGTATTTTTGACATCCTACTTAATTAACTTTGATTGACTAACTGCCTGTCTGAATGTAACTGCATCTAGTTCCCTCTAATCTGAAGCAACAGTTTGCAGGTAGTTGGCGAATTACCAATGCTTAACTCTAGTATAACTAGTACTTCGTTTGTTACAACAATATTAAGTGCCCCAACACAACGACAGTAGTATTTCTTTGGTCACTTCATTTGACCATGACAGGTTTCATAGGGGCCCATGAGCTTGAACCATAACCCACAAATGAAATAAGCACAGCGTTATAATGAAGTTCTGGAACAGTAGGTGGCAGCTGAAAACTTTTTTGTTGAATGATAATAAGTGTATTACACATCGATTCACGTCTCTGGTTTCCTTCGTCAATTTGTGGTACAAAGCACAATTTTTGATGCAGAAGCTCCGGAAGACGTCTTATGCTGTTGAGACCAATCATTGTGTGCACGTGGTTAACCAATGCAGCAGCGATTCGGCATGGAATGGATTAGGTAAGTCCTTTGTAGGTTTCGATGTATAATTAACCTGACGTCTACGCATAGGTAACCTAATTTCCATAAATTCCGAGTAGGGCTGCTTGAGTGCGTATACGATTCAGCCATCGACAAGGTGTTACAAGAAACGTGATTCAACCTATCAAGCGACATGTTTCAATTTATCCCCGGTCCAGTTCCGTCGATTACGTGTTCACTGAAACCGTAGCTGATGATAGCGTTAGGTCCTGTGCTTTGAAACGTTTGTGCCCGCAGCCACATTATGCTCATTAGTCAGATACGCCACACAGCGTAACCTATCGTGCTGTACCGATCAGGTAAGCCTCTGATCTCCACATTCTATGATGAGATGTGAATGCCCTACATCTTGTCGCCCACTACTGGCTTCACCGTTCTGTAACTACATTCGATTGACACGATGGCAGCATACAAACAGCCAAATAGCTTCAGCGTTTCCGAGATACTCGTTCACAGGCACCGATGCATAGGCATCTGCATTTTGATTGCTAATATCATAGGATTTCCACATCTGCAGCCGTATCGTCGCTAGAATATTTCCCGATAAGTCCCTACACTGATTGTACACTCGCCGTGCCGTGTCAAGTGCATCCAACGCCATCAAGAGACATTCGAGTTCGCAATGGGTAGCGGAGATAACGATTTGGCTCTTCAGTGTGCATTCGGTTTGCCTGCGTGTAGATGATCTTTTATTGTAATAACTGTTGCTCTCAAGGACAGCGAGTGGTGGGCAGTGCAACATAGCCATCAGCTGGTCGTATTTCAAACATGGAGACCAATGCAGATCAGTGATCAAGGCGGTGCGGTGGTTCTTTTCCGCGCAGACAGCTCCCATTGTTCAACCTGCTCCCAACAGTGCCTAGACACTCGTTATAAAAAGACTCACTAAGCCTGTCCCTGTGTGTAGTTTCAGTATTCCAAAGCAAAACATATTTCATCAAAAACGTAATTGCTAAGTGAAAACTTTCATTGTGCCTTCCACAAGACCGTCGGCTGGCAACAAAATATCACCTCAGCATGTTTTTCAGGTCATCAGTTCGAAGATTATCCTAATGCAGTTCTGCACACTATTGTGCTCCAGCCGCGTGAGGTATTCGCGCAGTCTGAAGCATCTTGTCACGGTCTGCGCGGCTCCCCCCGTAAGACGTCCGAGTCCTCCTTCCGGCATCGGGGTGTGTGTCGTCGTTAGCGTTGGTTAGGATAAGTAATGTGTAAGGCACCGATAATCTCAGCAGTTTGGTCCCATAAGACCTTACCACAAATTTCCAAAAACTATTCTTTTCGAATCTCCTTGTTGCCCAGTATCGTGTCCTCTATTTCGAATTCATTCATTCCCACTGACTTCTAATAATGTTGTGGTCATGTTCTTTCCTTGGTATAGCTCTTCTATATGTTAACGTAGTAAGGTCCCCACTAAATATTTCTGTATGGAATTTTGCCCAAAATTTACCTCCCACTCGGTAAAAAGTATACGTATTACCAAAAGAATGCGCCCGCAAGCTGTTATCAAACTTAAACTCGAATGATAACCTTTAATTACACAGAACTTAATTTGAGTTGAACTGTAACTGGTCCGGATACAACTCGTCTTCATATTAAATTGTGACTGAAGTACAACGATTATCTGACCCTAATGAAAATTACCACTTAGATCTACAACGATATGTTTACGTAATGTGTATACATAAACATACGTTATAAACGTCCCCGTTCGTAGTCGCTAATTATAACAATATGTTTCTTTTGTGCTGCAACATATAGCTATAATCAGCGGTGGAAATATATTTGCAAACGCCGACCGTGTGCGGCTGCCTCTTGTTGGATAGTCTGATCAGTCGGAAGTTGCATTGCAGAGGAGAGTAAATGCCTATTCAAAATATAATTACTTTTGGATAGCTCAACATGAATTTCCTAAGGGACCGTAGTTTATCATGCATTTATCAGTAGAATGTGGCGCGGAGAAAATATTTCGCCACATACAACTTCCGTCCGATTTCGACGAAAGAATTCGTGACTGTGAACTCTCTATTTGGCAGAAACACAAAGAAAATTAAATAACTTCAAGAAGGAGTGAGACATAGATTCTACACTAAATAAATAGTCCATACACCAATTCCATTTAAATCTGAATTTATGGCTATTAATAGAAGAACTTACACTGCAGTGAAAGATTGAACATGGATGTCGTTTTGACTGGCACTTCTCTTCTGGTAATGACAATAATTCCTTTGACGTTTCCACATACACGTCGCACAATAAATTTACTGCTATGCAGTATTGCACTTTTAGTATTGCACTTTATTTTACACTAAAATAATATTATTTTTAAGAATAATAATACGGTGGCAAGACATGCGCGTCCGACACAAGTTACAAGAGACAAGAGAAGAATGAGTAACTGTTCATCGAGAATATCTGGTACATAAAAAAAAGAAAATGAGTAAAAGTGTTCTTCTTCTGTCCGTTTTTCGCGCCACGGTTTTCAAAGTCAATGACTCACTGCATCTCTGACGGCGATTCGACAATAAACAAGTTACGTCACAGGTCGTTCACCTTTTACATTCTCGCAACATTATTTGCTAACTGTAGCTTATGCCGAGCGACTGCACTTAAAGTGATAAGGCAATCACATAATGTTACAGATCGCGTAATAACAACAGTGTAGCAGATTTATCGAAACCGCAACAGAAAGCAGCAAGCAGGCAGCCGTTAAGCTAGATTTTTTTTCTTAAATAAAATTTCAAACATTATTCAAACTGTTTTATACCATGTGGTGCAATGTGGTAATGCGTAATTATAAACATTTTTAAACAATGGGATGAGTAGAGTAACTATATCTGTGAAATGAAATTTCAATAGAACAGTTCTAGAAAGTATTGAAAAAGATAGAATAAAACTTAGCGTAATCTTCACACATAACATTGATTTCAACAATACTACGTTTAACAAACGGGTGTTTTATTAAATAACTTGCCAGTCAACGGCTGGAAAAACAGGAAGAATTTTCATAAAGTTTATGAGGGTCTACCTAAATACTGTGAATTCTGAATACAAAGAAATATTACAATGAAAGTGTTTCGTCCGCAGCTCGTGGTCTCGCAGTTGCGTTCTCGCTTTCCGAGCACGGGGTCCCGGGTTCGATTCCCGGCGGGCTCAGGGATTTTCACCTTCCTCGAGATGACTGGGTCTTTGTGTTGTCCTCACCATTTCATCCTCATTCATGCAAGTAGCAGATTGTACTGAGAAACGGTTAGGAATTAATGTACGGGCGCTGAATATCGCGCAGTAGACACAGCACCAACGTCTCAACAACATACAGAAGTATGAACACAAACAACTCTCGAAAAACGTAGATATACAAAGGTAAACAAACGAGCATCGAAAAGCGTGTGTGTTAACAGTGTTGCGAAATGAAAAAAAGGTTACGCAGTGTATCTGACCACAGCGTTGCCGCATACCGACATATATTTCAATTTGTCTTTAAAGACGCTCCCGATGTCCGAATACATTCATTTAACTGCCATTTTGTTCACAAACATCTAAATATTGATTTAAGATGGCAAATAAGTCGAATTTTTGAAGCAGATTCACTAGCAAGTTACCTTAAAAGAGAATTTCTATAAACCCTAGCAGCTTAATCAGTTGATACATGAATGAATGAGTCAGGGAAGTGGGCTGGTCTTTCTCTCAGCTCTGCGCAAGTGTACGAAAATAACTGGCTGATTATAATTATTCTGATAAACTAGCTGCACAGTCCTGCTGACTTACCTCAGACTTCTTTGCTTAAAAAAATAACGTTATTAAAAATATATATTCCTTTAGCCTTTCTATGTATACATCACATCCATCTTCGCTGTCCTTTACATAAAATCTTTTTTCATGTACCAAAAACCACCACAAGTCAACACAGCACTAATTATTACGTCGATCACCTACCATTTGCAACTAAGAATGTGTCTGCGCAGAGGCGAAGACTGTGCCACAACAAGACCAAAGATTGTTTAACAATAACATAACTTGCTCTCTCTCTGACTTGTACATCGATAACTTACAAAAATCAAAATGAATTGCCCACCTTGCCGTATTTATGCAGCCATTTCTCATTTTCCTAAAGATTCTTTTTAGGTTTCATATGGGTGGCATCTATCTTCTCCATACTCTTGCGTGTTTCGGTATACTTACATTTTTCCTGCAGCAATTCTTGCTTTGTTATTTCGCACTGTTTCTCAATTTAATTTTTTCCTGCTTCTATTGACAAAATTTATTTTCTCAGTTTGTCAATTATTCAATACTTCATTGGTTATCAAGGACTTCTACTGGTCCTTGTCAGTTTGGCCTATTTGATCCCATCTTATATTCTCGATTTAATTTCTCAACGCTACCCACTCTTCTAGTGTTGAATTTCATTCGCTTGTTACAATCAATGCGAATGCCCTTTTGAGACTCGCAACATGCTCTGGTTCATTCAATTTATCAGGCTCCCACTTCTTTAATTTCGTACCTTTCTGAAATTTCTTTAGTTTTAATCTCTAGTTCGTCTCTATCTTCATGAGATTTTTCAGAATACGATGAAAGAGTGAATAAGTTGAAACGTAACACAAATTACAACTGACAGCACGACTGGGTTTCAATCCGCAACCTCACCCTGTCAAATCAACTATCCAGATGCGACCCAGGGTAGCTCCCACTGAGTTAGGAATCATTTGGGCTACAACGTACTACTGACGTAATCACGACCTCTGAAGCGACCAAGGACACTGTAAAACTCAGTAGTGCTTGTCTGAGCTGTTTATCTCTAATATTATTCATAATTGATTGGGAAAACTACTTAGTAATAAAGTAATACATACGCACCAATTCCGTCTCCCGGACGCACACACACACACACACACACACACACACACACACACACACACACACACGCGCGCGCGCGTGCGCGCATGTACACTTAAAAACAGACTCATACACCAGTCATACATCGAGATAGGCACAGTACACGACGACGCTTGCTCGTCAAACACAGCGAGCTATACAGAGATATTTCCTAGGCAAAAATCTGTTTTTTTAGACAACGACGACAGTAAGTACATGAAAGTGGAAACGAAACAAAGGGTAGACAAAAGAATGTGACATCGGGAAAAAATAGGGAAATGAGTTGCCAACTAATTAGTCCACCATCATTAAAAATATGTTTGGTATAAATGTCTTGTGACAAAGAAGATAGCTTGCAAAAGCACCGGGAATGTGCGAATATTGGCTGCCGCAAGAGAAAATAATATCAGTTGAAATTTGGGTACACTGTAATTTCTGCTTATTCTGTGTCACCCTCTTTCAGCAGGATAAATCCATCCACATACACTTCTGGACAATACTGCAGTACAGCCATCGTATCGCTCATTCATTCAGTTCCTGCGTATCGCCGTGACTTTCTGATGCAAGGAACTTGCTAAACCACAAGCTATATGCAGTCCTCTTACGACTAATTTGGGTGTGGGGAAACATCATGTCATTGCTGAGTGCAATTAGTGAAACTAAACCCACTCGAATGTGAACAGTGTTGACAGCAGACCATTTTCAAATTATAAGACGGTATTTTACGCCTATGAATCAATGAAAACAGCCTAGTGTGGATTTTCATGCATCCTGGTGAGTTTTAGCGAACTACGGTGCGACAAGGAAATAAAGAATAAGCTAGGAAGAAATAATACCCTAAACAGGAAACGTTTTTGGTATGTCAGAAAAACAGAGGAATCTGCTGTTGTGGAAGGCACAGAAGAGGGGCGACTGAACAACTGAGAGGGAGTATGTACTCAAGGAATGAGCTCGTCATCTGTCTCAGGTCTCACGTCACTGATTTGTCATCCAAGACGACTTCAAGCGTGATCTCTCACTGACAGTCATTCGCTGGCTGTCTTCCTACTACGCTCTGTGAGCATGTACCTCATCGACACACGGAGCAGTAGGCAATACAACGCTTTACAAGATCCAGGTCGACTCCAGCTAATTGGCAGGCGATGCTTCGTGATGACACAGAGAAGGATGACCTTCGTATTTCCATCGGAAGAGCCGCTTCTTTCAGCTGCTCGGAAATATTTCTTAAGTATAAAGCATGTGCACTGAAGGATCAATGTGTAACATTAACACACAAATTTGTCTCCCACTCAGCCAAGCGTCTCTCTCTCTCTCTCTCTCTCTCTTTCTCTCTCTCTCTCTCTCTCTCTCTCTCTGTTCACACACACACACACACACACACACACACACACATATATATATATATATATATATATATATATATATATATTCCTCTACCGGTCCTCATTGGAAAAATGACATTAGGGAAAAATATTTCTTTTCATGTCCCCTAAAACCTCCCAGAGTTTGTCGGTTTAAATACTTTTCACCCTATATATATATATATATATATATATATATATATATATATATATATCGGTAATGGTGTGAGTACTGATATTTCTAACTGGTGACTAAGGACAGTGTACTGCAATTACACTGGTATTTACGTTATATGCGGACTAATAATTATAGCTGTTAGGAGTACTATATTTTTAGGTTGCATAGTACCTCCAAGTATGTGTATCTACACTCATGGAAATTGAAATAAGAACAACGTGAATTCATTGTCCCAGGAAGGGGAAACTTTATTGACACATTCCTGGGGTCAGATACATCACATGATCACACTGACAGAACCACAGGCACATAGACACAGGCAACAGAGCATGCACAATGTCGGCACTAGTACAGTGTATATCCACCTTTCGCAGCAATGCAGGCTGCTATTCTCCCATGGAGACGATCGTAGAGATGCTGGATGTAGTCCTGTGGAACGGCTTGCCATGCCATTTCCACCTGGCGCCTCAGTTGGACCAGCGTTCGTTCTGGACGTGCAGACCGCGTGAGACGACGCTTCATCCAGTTCCAAACATGCTCAATGGGGGACAGATCCGGAGATCTTGCTGGCCAGGGTAGTTGACTTACACCTTCTAGAGCACGTTGGGTGGCACGGGATACATGCGGACGTGCATTGTCCTGTTGGAACAGCAAGTTCCCTTGCCGGTCTAGGAATGGTAGAACGATGGGTTCGATGACGGTTTGGATGTACCGTGCACTATTCAGTGTCCCCTCGACGATCACCAGAGGTGTACGGCCAGTGTAGGAGATCGCTCCCCACACCATGATGCCGGGTGTTGGCCGTGTGTGCCTCGTCGTATGCAGTCCTGATTGTGGCGCTCACCTGTACGGCGCCAAACACGCATACGACCATCATTGGCACCAAGGCACCATTCGTCCCTCCATTCACGCCTGTCGCGACACCACTGGAGGCGGGCTGCACGATGTTGGGGCGTGAGCGGAAGACGGCCTAACGGTGTGCGGGACTGTAGCCCAGCTTCATGGAGACGGTTGCGAATGGTCCTCGCCGATACCCCAGGAGCAACAGTGTCCCTAATTTGCTGGGAAGTGGCGGTGCGATCCCCTACGGCACTGTGTAGGATCCTACGGTCTTGGCGTGCATCCGTGCGTCGCTGCGGTCCGGTCCCAGATCGACGGGCACGTGCACCTTCCGCCGACCACTGGCGACAACATCGATGTACTGTGGAGACCTCACGCCCCACGTGTTGAGCAATTCGGCGGTACGTCCACCCGGCCTCCGGCATGCCCACTATACGCCCTCGCTCAAAGTCTGTCAACTGCACATACGGTTCACGTCCACACTGTCGCGGCATGCTACCAGTGTTAAAGACTGCGATGGAGCTCTGTATGCCACGGCAAACTGGCTGACACTGACGGCGGCGATGCACAAATGCTGCGCAGCTAGCGCCATTCGACGGCCATCACCGCGGTTCCTGGTGTGTCCGCTGTGCCGTGTGTGTGATCATTGCTTGTAGAGCCCTCTCGCAGTGTCCGGAGCAAGTATGGTGGGTCTGACACACCGGTGTCAATGTGTTCTTTTTTCCATTTCCAGAAGTGTAGATAAGGCTGTTAATGTTTATTTTTCCCTGGGCAGCAGATGAGATGTTGAAATGTGGATACATGGATGCAAAATGAGTAGCCTATACAGATGGGTGTAGTCCACTAAGTGGCGCATTATGACTGTGCAGAAAACAACAAGTAGTAAATAGTGTGACATTTTTGTGGGAAAGCTATTAGACGCAGAGAAGAAACATGTAACACACTGAAGTAAATACAATCATATTAAGGTACCAATGATTACAATACCAGCACTTATACCCATAACTCCCTGTACATATTTATATTCATGTATTACTCTGCAGGCAACGAGATGTTCTCTTAGAAATTACTTTTGTGAATAAAAGGTACTTAACATCAGTTGGTAACTACTTCATCGCTTTTGTAGTTTAATATCTCATCTTATTTCTGTGTTGCACTAACACTAAATGTTTGAGAGTATAATACTTCTTTTTCATTTAGTATTATTTCTGTTTGTGAACTGCCTTTGATTGTCGATAGCAAGTGAACTGTGCGTCAGTTGCTCTTACAAAGGACTTCCCTATACTGGAGCATCAAATTTTGTACTCTAATCCTTAATTGCTTGTAATACATGCACTATTAGAACTGAAGTTGATGTTTCATTTGGGACGCAGTCAGTGGGTAGAACAAGAAAGAGAGGCTTTGAATTCTAATACAGGTCTTGGGAATATTTGGCCGATGCCTGTCTCGATTTCCTTCCTTACATCCTAAGCATCCGAACCAAATTTTCGACAAACTGGCTGAATGGGACAAAATTCTGCCAGAAAACATATGTTTCTATTTACTGGGTGTTAGTTCACTGATATTCGATTAAAATGAATTTGACCTCTTCTTTCACACAAGCTGTGCCCTAAACTTAGATATAAACTTGGAATATTTTTCAGAACACATCTGTAGTTCTTGTGCACACTGAAATTCCCAGTCAATGTAGCAGGCCACTAGAGTGACCAAAACTCAGTGACATAAGCCTGGGTTTTCTAACTGCGCATCGTAGCTCTCAAAGGTATCGTGGCCTTACCGTTGGGACGTCATGATGGTTTCATAAAACTGATTTTTTGTATATTTGCTTTGTGGTTAAAGAAACAACGTGTGCGCTAAAAGTGATCTCTAGCTAGCTCGTAAGTACGTGTTGTTAATATGAAAGCCTGGTAGTGGAGGTATTTCATTTTGGAAGAGAAAGTTGGACATAATCAATTCTCCCAGCTTTTCACAACGGTTTTGGAGTTTATGACCATTGAAAAATTGAACTTTGTGTTTGTGGATAACTTAACTAAATTCAGTAATTAATTCCTGAAGTTTTTTTGGAAGCATTTGATCAATTCAGAAGAATCATAGGTCCATTCAGTTCAGAACTTGTGGACGTCACCACCAGGGCGGGAGGGGAGGGGAGGAAGAATATATCGGAGATTAACGAGTTACACATACTAAAACCTCTTGTTCAGTAAAAATTAGTGATCTACAGGATTTACTAGTATGCCAGTTAACCACACCCACGTCTATTATTCACTATATTCGTAGTTTTAATGAACGGTTTTGGTACGACTTCTAGTGAGTAAGTACCAGGTTCATAAAAATGAATCTTCTTGGTTTTGCTGTAAATTTGGAGGATGGGTGACTAAGAGGCAGGCGGGTAAAAATCGAACGCCAAACGTCAGTCACTTAGAGCCCTGTGTTGATATAGTAATAAAGTTGTAGGTATCGCATGGCAAGAGGAACTGCTGAGAAGGGAATTCCAAGCAATTTATCAATATTGTATTTATTGAAAGCAAAGGAATGATGTTAAGTATATATTTATTACTAAATGTATTCCAATTCACTCAATTCACCACTATAATATAGTGCAACAACAAGTTCATAGGAATTTACCAAATGTTTTGAAACTGATATAACTACAGCATATAGCATCTTGTGATGTGTACGTAATATTTTTCCCCAATTCTTCCGCACAAAGAGGTTTGCACCAATAATAAACTACCAATTTACCCTCCACGGCTTCTTTAAAAAAATGCGATATGAATTTTTTGAGGGTATTCTTGTAAGGTAATAGAATTATAGCGTTCCCCATGTTTTAAAAGCATAGGTCTCTACTTTAAAGTAACAAGTACGTTATATTCTTCTGGAGGATTAATTTCATTTCCTTCAAAATGCTTTAATAATGAGACAAATACAATATTTAACTATGTAGAAGTCTTTCTGTGTATCTTTTATTCTCTCTGATCATAAATCGTTTTAATGCACACTTCAATTTGGACGCTGTAGGAGATTTAAGTGTCGCAGAAACACATGGTTCAGGGCATTGAAAATGCCGAAAAAGGTTTTAGGTGCAAATATTTCTCAAATTTTTTCGACGGCGTCTCCCATTCAGACAACATCGTGTTCTCTATCCTATCTGCTGAGTTGCCCCCCATCACCCCCCCCCCCCCCCCAGCACACACACACACACCTTCCAATAATTTAGTGCTAGAATCTTCGGTGTCATAAACACATCCTACTCAAGAGCAAGAGCAATTTATTGATATGTCACCAGACTCCTCCTATCAGTGTTAAATTGGTAAGTTGTTAATGAATAACAGAAATATGTCTTATCTAACTTAGTATAACAACCCTCTATTTCGCATACAAATCCAAAATTTTCAAATAAAGACTGCATTAAACATTGACAGTTTCAGTTTCGTTGTAAGTAGTGTTTACTTTTAAGTAAGAGACAGGTGAATAGCTATGTAGGTCAAAAACGTTCCCTGGGTTGTCCAGGCTTTTTATATATCCCCACTCAGCTTACTAAACGGTTCACCCATTCCGATGTTTAGGGGAAAACAGTATGACAGTGGTTGCATATGTGAAGGAAGAGCACTGAGAACTAACATCATCACCAAATTTCAAGATCGCAGCTTCATTTTTCAAAGCGATAACCGTTCATTTACGGCTAGCTATCGTAGGTAGTCTACGACACGAACGCTACAGTCAAAGGAATAATGATGACCGAGAATGAGTGCGGTACGTCAGCAGCTACATTTCTACCTAGGTTGTCGAGACTTTTATTATATTGGCGAGTGAGATTAAACATTTTCAAAACATTAATTCTCTGATGAAAAGCGATTTAACCCTATTCTTATAGTGAAAACTATAAACTCATTTAAGTTTCATTTGTCACAAATCTCTCTCTCTTCTTTAATTTTGTGACATATTCGCTCCTCATACTGCAATGCGCTGCTGTTATTGCTTTCATTCACGTTTCTTATTTCGCGACGTGCTATATTTTCAGCAGATATGCTTGAAACCTAAAATACACCGATCGAATGGAAGATATGTCTTGTGTGGGAATTAATTGATCAGCCTCGCCATCATTCACAGGCTGCATCAGGCAAAAACTGTAAGTCGTACACTGCCACAATGCCTCCCAGAAGTCTTTGTACAACCAGATGAAGCATAAGGCTGCTCTGATACTTTCTGGAGAAGGATATATGGTCTTCCTCACACATTTACATTTGATGTGTGCCTCAAACATATTAAATAAAGAAGCAAAAGCTTCAACAGCCAAGATCGCTAATTTACAATTTTATTTACAACGAACTGTTTCGGCAAGTCTAAGCTGCTACATCGGATGTGATGCAAATATGCCTCGATAATTCTCCACTGTAAGTAGGATACATCGTTTTACACAGCAATTGGGTGTCTTATTTAATCTTTTGTGCGAATATGAGCGTGTGGAGTGGGTGCAACTTACATGATACTTTATGCAAATCTTGCTTTATTACTGACATGCCGACTCATAATTTATTTCGTGTTCCTGAAATGACGTTGTTCTGTTTGACGCGATATATAGTACAGACGCTGGAGGTTTAGTAAGGTGTGTTTGCATAACATCCGATAATGGCAACTTAAATTTGCCTAAACCGAACAACATAAATAAAACTGTGAATGTAAGCGATCTTGACTGTTGAAGTTCTTACTATCGTTTTTCATTATACTCTAGATCGACCCCATTCTTGAGTGATGCCAAGCATATAGAAACCTGTTAGCTGAGAGCACGAATTAACTCATATACGACTATTGAAATAATAAGAGTCCTAAAGGTGGGTCACCTTGTATAAATCCCTTAGAGATCTGGGGAAATATGAAACGTCTAGACACGATAGTGTTGGAAGAAAACTACTTATAACTGATTGAAGATCTGTACGAAAGTAACTTACAAGATTGTTTACGAAATATCCCTGGAGCCACCCAGAACAGGAGACACACGCTGTATTTATTTTCCTCCACAACAACTGAGTAGACCCAACAAAAAAAATGTGTATCAGCCTCTAATCTACATACGATATTCTCTAAATTGTCAGGAACTCAGTACATATTCTTCATTTTAATGACATGAAATGGAGCACCAGTATCCGAGGCAGAACATCTGCAAGTCGTGACAGAAACTTTATAAAGGAGCAATGAGTTTAAATTTCCCTTTGTCTGGCATTCAAATAATTTCAAAAAGCTTTCTACTCAGATTTTGTTAAAGGTCACCTGACAACAACCTGTGTTAGTCTAATTCTTCATGAGGATAGTAAGGCATTGAGAACAGACAGGAAACTGAAACAAAAGAACTATCGTACGACCAAATTTGTTCTCAGTGGACCTAGAACCTATTTATAAATAACTAACTAGAGGAAATAAGAAGGATAAAATAATATATTTTAACTACCGTCGTTTTCTGTGGTGTTCTACTATTCTTCTCTAGTGCAGATAAACTTCAATGACGAATAGAAGGTCTTACCCTTCCTATTGTGTTTCAAACACAAACACACATATTGAGAATGGGACAGTTAGACCCATTACTAAAATAAATGTTTTTCTCTTAGATGACACTTCTAAAAATGTTTTGTAGATGCCTTTTTTACGTAGAAAAACAGACATTGGAACTTATCGACATTTACTAAACATTATTATTACGTGGTATTTCAAAATATGCTTTTTTCAGAAAATCACACGTTGGAGCTTAAATTTCAAAATTTTTTACAGGCCATAATTATTACAAACTTCAAACTGAATTACAAAAATTGACTTTGAATAACTATATTGAATGCAATAACTACGCTTATCGCATTAACGTACTCAATACTTGCAGTAGTAGTTTGCATACTCTTGGCGGAGGAATGGCTGACATCCATTACGCTTTTGTTTGTCTTTCGATCTTTCTTCTGTTCGCGTGGTTTGTACTGGCCCGTTTTTTTTTTTTTTTTTTTTTGCTCCTGAGCTCGTACCAGTAATAATCTCCAAGGTAACTATTATCTTCTTAGAAATTCTTTTCTAATTTATTTCCACGCTCGCTGGTTTTGTAAGCTCATATCCAATTTTTCTTAGAAATGACGGCCTTCTGTACAATTTATTTTGACTGTATTTAGGATTGATGTGTACGTGCAATACAAGAACCTACAGATGATTGAAAGTACTGGTTTGCTATCCTTTGGCTGCAGCAGTTCCTTCGGAATCTAAGCTTTGTTCTTTCTGAGAGTTTCTACTAACGCTAGGTTTTTCTTGAAAAACTCTTTGGCCAGGTATAGTCAGTAAAGAAATTGTCATTGGTAATATTTTTCCAGTTTTCTCAATACTTCCAGTAGTCCTAAAAACAACATTATTTGATCTCACCCAGATGGCCAATCTTCTTCGTAGTCAAATCTGAGAACTCTACTGAGTGTACAAAAGTGACATCGTTACATCGTGGCACGAATAACTGGATGACCATTCATTTTATCCCATAGCTATTCAAGAGATTAGCCAGCAGATCTATACATACTAGCTTATGTAAGAAGTTCCAAACAAGCTTTCACTTCCTGACTTGTAATAGGAGTGAAAATCGCATCTTTGACTTGTGATAGCCGTGTCATTACTCTGTTGGCTTCATTCAAAATCACTATCAACGTCTCTTCAGTTATGAACATTGGAAATGAGGATACTTCCTTTTCGTGAATCCCTTGAAGAGCAAACAGGATAGGTCTTGGAGCAAGTCGGTTGATATTTGCAGCCTAAAATAAAACGCTAAAATTGAGAATAGTAAGCTAAATCAGCATGAAATATAATGCAGTAAAGTAAATTACAAAGAAATACAGCAAAGCATAAACCCGACAATAACTGAAAAGTAAAGATATACTGCGTACAAAATCGAAGGAGTGATGGACTCTAGAGGTTTTCATCTTTCTATGCAATCATCACAATGAGGAGGTAAAGGGATAACCCTCAGAAAGCTTGTGCCAGCGACGCCTTCCCCAACAAAACAATCACTTAGGGCTGGACTTCTTTACACTACTTCTTTAGACAACGGTACTCGTCCTTCCTCTTCTTTACTTTCATTACTCTGCTCACTTCCAGCTGATACATTTTCATCATCACTTGAGCCATCAACAAAATCTAGAAAATCAGTATCATTGGCAGGAACATCTACCATATCATCATCGGCGTCATTCAAAAGCCTCTCTAACTGATCATCGCTTAGAAAACGTCTAGCCGATTTGACAAACAAAATTAGCATAATGATGTAGTTGTTATAATTGCACCTGTTCTTACAAAAATAAGTAATACCTCTGAACCATGCTAAACCACTACTACTGCATTTATTAAAAAATATGTTAGACTTCAAATGACAACTTCTGACTGTGTATAAGCGACCCATCCACAACAAGTGTGTCAAAGCTGTGTGTGTCAGAAATTATTTTAGATTTTGAAGTAAAAATTGAGGACAACGCGAATTATTACATATCTCAGGATTACGTAAGGTCCTGTTAGAGTATAAATATTAAATGTCGTTTTAGGTTAGTTTTAGTAAATGATCTGGGTAAGTTAGATCCGTTCACAAAAGGAAGGTTTATGCGTCAAATACGAGCGTAACTTTTGCGACTAAATTAAAATAATAGTTGAACAACACATCCTAAACGAACAGATATTTCATTAATATTAGTCGATTTTTGTTTAGGATGGGTGAAGACACTAAGTGAATAGAGAGCAAACAAAAAATCGTCTAGAAGTTCATCTCTTTAGACATTTTCGGGCTCTGGTCAGCAAGTTTCTGAAGGGAGATCGAAGATAGACTGCTGAAAGTGATGCAGCCTCATCTTAAATGTTGTGCTGCTGCAGTTTTGGAAAACTATGAGGATTGTTGCGATACATTTTAGACTAAAGGGTTCCCCAAACAAAGTAATCGCACACTGAAGGTTCAGGTGGCTTGGGTAGGGCTGCGACGAGACTGACCTCGGCTACAAACTCCCAGACGTGAAGATTGTGTAAATGTGCTCCAAGGTTCGGCCAGCTGTATGGGCAGTTGCTCCATCTTGTTACAATTAACTGTAGGAGCTTTCCTCCTCCCTTAATAGTGCCACAAATTCGCGTGTAATTGTAACCACTCGTTTGGGCCACTTTTATTTGCCCCATCCTGTCTATATCTATTTTCGCTGTTACCAGCCTACGTTTTATATAGTCTTCACTCCTGTCACCATACGGAACTTTCCTTTCAAATAGCAAACCTCGTCTACCACTCGTATTGTTCCGTTTCCTACGGTAGCTCCCTCAAAATTACCAGACTCATTTGGCTGCCGGCCAACAAAGTTATTTTAGTTTTGTAGAAAGCTCTCTTACAACTTCCTCAAAACAAGTCTTAAGTTTGGATCAAATTGTTCTCAGAATCATTTGCTGCAGCTTTCAGTATTACATTGTCGTCGGCAAAATTTAACGATTTACTTTCTGCTTCATGAACCTTAACTGGATAATAACAGATGTGTATTTGTGAAATTAAAGCTAATATACTTGCCTTTCACCATTAAAAATGACCAAAAAACCCATTAAAAGTTTACTTATGTGCAAATCATTGTGTGTTTTGGCGAGTAAACTGGATCGAAGTTTTAGTAAATTATTGCGCGGTGGATCGATAGCAAAAGGAAAGGACTTAGATTGTTAAATCAACGAAAAATTTTCTCAAATTGGCTACTAACTAGTTCAGTGAGCCCTGCTGTTGCTGAAAACGATCTTTTCATAACTTTTCCCACTTGGTGTATTCACCTCCACGGTGTTTCACGCACACATTAGAAAAAATGTATTACTAAAGCGTCGGTGAAAGAAGACTGCTAACCAACAGTGTCTTTACATAAGAATCAAAACATTAGTTTCTATGTTTCGCATACAGTATGTGATAGTAACATTTTGTTTTATACGTAATGATTTGATGTGCTTTCTGCTTTAACAGATTGTCTGTCCTACCGTGCTGGCCGAAGTGGCCGAGCGGTTCTAGGAGCTTCAGTCTGGAACCGCGCGACCGCTACGGTCGCAGATTCGAATCCTGCCTCGGGCATGGATGTGTGTGATGTCTTAGGTTAGTTAGGTTTAAGCAGTTCTAAGTTCCTGGGGACTGATGAGCTCAGATGTTAAGTTCCATAGTGCTCAGAGCCATTTGAACCATTTGTCTTACCGTGTTAATATCCTTGTCATTGAATTTAACCAAAGAAATATCATATAATACCTCAACAAATGCTTTTGCAAGTGGTATTTTCTTCCACTATCCCCTTCAGTTGTCAACAATAACCACGTTTAATAGATAAATTGCTGTCTCCATAATATTCCCAACCTTATCTAATCTACTACATAGTTTGTGAAAAGAAACAAGACATGTCAATCACATTTGAGACTGGGAATGTCAGTAGACACTTTCCATGTAAGAAGGTACCTCGTATAGGTTTCGTAGATGTTTAGTACCGTTCGAGCACAGAGGGGGGCCTCGTTAGGGTGCTGATGGATGTGGGCACCTGAACGGAGTTCTACAGTGAATGAGTTGGTTACAAATTCAAGGTTCAATCCATTCATTCTTTGAGGTACTATTGGGTCTAGCTGTAGTGCTTTCAACAAGTCATGGTGGTCGTCAGAAGAAGTTAATTCAGAAGCAAAGGATCATGAGGCAAAGCTAGATTGATCTAGTACTTGTAGGCAGTCATCACATGATCTTTCTCCTGAGCTTTCTCTTAGCTTCCGAGAAGAGTTGAACAGTGAGAATGTTGTCAGTAATGTAGTTCCTCAAGAAGAAACAGCTTTTCATGAAGTGACCATTCTACTCTGCGAGTAGGATACACCAAATAGGACTTGAACATCGCATTAGATTATTAAAGTGAAAAATTGTTATTCAAACTAATATTTGAAAACCATTTAGACTAACTAGCTGACGTGCACAACTATTTCTCCTTTTATAAGACCAAGGAATAGAGGACGGTGGGTAGCGTGACCCTTTTGGAGGCTGATAAATAGGGGTAACAAACGTGAAATCAATTAAATTTGCCAAATGGGCTTACAAACAATTTTTACAACAACGTATTTTTTGACTATCCTGAGTAGTGGTGGGATGGGGCTGTGACTGAAGATGGACACGAGAGGTGATGATATTGGCCGTCACCGTCCAGAGCAGTTGAGTAAACCGAGCAATAGTTACAATTAGTCACCTAAAACACTGGTAGGACTAATATTAGAGGAGGCCTCAGGAAAATGTTACAAATTAATATGATCTTGGGATAGCTGTGCTGAACATTACATCCAATACTTAGTTTTGATTTAGTAAGTTAATGTTAATCAAAATTCGAATTATTAAAGGCCACACAAAACAGAATCAACATGTTAATATCAATAAATTCAGAATGAATACACCCAGAATTTATAACGGTGTAAAAAAATGGATGAATTTGAAATATTACCTGACCAATATTAAAACCACAATACTTTTTGATACAAACAGGAATTCACAGTAAAAAAGCACTAACAGTGCAACACAATCTCTGTTGAGTATTGTAGTTTCCTTAACAGAAACATTATAGCAACAAAATCCATGAAAATATTTGACTTAAGCTGTATCCTCTAAGCATTAACAAAAAACAGAAATCTGTGATCAGTTGTGATAAATTTCTTGAACCCATTACAGTAGAACCAAATACTCAAAATGAGAGTTCACAAGACAGCACAATTATCACGCAACAATTCCATTTAAATGATGATTATTACGTAGCATTTCGATTTGGAATAGTAAATAACAACTAAGCAAATAAGTTTCCCACAGGCAGAAACCTAGTGTAAACGACAATATCACTAAGCACTATTTAAATCTTTTGTTAAGTTAATTGAAATTAAATTATGGAATATAAGTAACTGATGCCAGCAAATGCTAAGAGCTTTAACACAGGTCTCTGAAGAGCAGAAGAAAAGTTTCCTAATAATTACAAGTAGTAAGTGCGAATTAACAAATTCTTTCAGAAAACTGATAAAATCATATTGCTGCAATCACAGAAAGTGGACTGAGTTAGTAGATATATATATATATATAAATATATATATATATATATATATATATATATATATATATATATATATATATATATGGAAATATAAATACTGTGGCTTGACCTAAGTGGGGCACGAATTAAATAGACGAAAACGATCCATGAAGCTAAGTTGAATAAACAAAATTCGTAGTATACATAACACATAGCATGAGTCATAATTTCTCATAATTTCTCCAAGGAAATATGAAAGTTACGCTCAGCAACAGGATGTTTACGATACAGCTTTAACAACTAGTGACATTCTTGTGATTGTCAGACACTCTGAACATGTAATGAAGTTTTCTAACTGATATGCGTAAGTACCTTGCCTTGCACATAGCAAAATTCAAAGATTATTCGCTAGAAGCTAAACACTTAAGCTCATGCTTTATTTTACTGAAATTAATGGTCTAATTCCGAAAGAAATGATGCCTACCCCAAAGAAAAACAGGTGCAAACAGGCTAACACAGAAATAAAATATATATATAGAGAAATTTTTTAAATGAAACAGGTGTTACATGAATTGATCTTATACACCAGAGTCCGAGGCGACCTCAGTGGCTGCAGAGTAAACATTATAAAAAAAAACTTACTAGCTTTGCATTGACACAAAGTTTATTCATTATAGGTGTTGTGTCCTTGAATGAGAAACAACATATGTCATCAGACGTGAGTAGACAACAATATTATTTCACACTATGTGGGAGCACACAAAAGGTCTTTTAAGTTTCCTAAGATCCTGTTTCTTCCATCTGAAAAGGTTCAACATGTACTGTTTCTGTTTATATTACTCTGTTTGTTGTTGTTCCACAGTGAAATATTACTTCTTCTGTTCCACAACACGGGAACATATACTTCTACTTTAATATTTTCGACTAAACAAATGCCTCTTTTTTCATGTATTTCCAGGCTATGTAGGATTCCGTTTCTAGTGAATGTACCGACCAGAAAGATATTTCCTGAAAGCTGTTTGGATTTCTATTACTATTCAGACACCTGTTCCCACTCCACCATTAAACATTTAGGAGGTATGTGACTGCAACATTGCGATACATATGTTAGTGGCAACTAGGGGAACAGGCCTTTTCCCCGGTTACTAGCAGCTGAGTCACCTAGTGGGACCATTTCCCAAAAGTGGCGAAGAAATCATTTTCAATGACAACAACAAAATTTTGTTCCGTTTTTCCTGGACATCTAAGTATCATATTTATATTTTCATTTACGAATCTCGATCTCGACATGACAGCCGCTGAACAGACTAATGATTTCTGTACACGATCTGTTTTTGCAGCAACGTGGTAGTTTTAGTACCACGCTATCTACAGAGCAATATGTCCACCTGAACGCACACATAAATTGGAAGTCTTGTCAATTTTCCCATTATGTTGCTCTTTACAATGAAGTTTCCCAACTCAGTTAAATCCTGAAAGCTAACAGAATTAAACGATTTTAATAGGAGTGCTCAGCCGCATCTGCACTGTCTCCTTCTCGATTTCCTATTCCGTATCTTCCGTTCCCTCTATAGCCGCGAAGTTATCCACGAACATTGTTTCATTTATCACACGGAGAGTCACTATTGGCACTGGAGTGACTGATTTATCTACAATGGGAACAGCATGGGCATGACCCCTACTGGCTGTATGCCCCATGCGCTTACGATGTCTGCAATTTAATTCCATGGCGAATACAAGACAGCAAACATCCCCACTAGCAAAGACGAGACAGAATGCTCAGCTTCTTCTCCAAGCAGTGCCAGATCCACAATGTCTTGGAAAGATGAGGCTGGAACAAATTTACTTCTCCGCCAGTTCAAGGATCTATCTCCTTGATAGCTTGCATCACTGCCTCTCAAAGGATCACATCGTCTCTCCATTTTTCTGATCCCAGAACTATTGTACGACATGAATCGATCTAATGTTATCAGTAAAAGCCTCAAAATGCTCCAGTGTCCTTTGACAAATGGGACACAGCTTCACATTGTAAAAACTAACACCTTTATTTCTGCGTATCGGTCAGATAACCCCTTTGTCTATATACGAGAGTTGAAACTTCTATAGTTGCAACTATTTATTTACAGCTCATACAAAATAGATACGTGTTTCAAAGTTTTACTGACCTTCAAAGTAGTCATCAGCATTGTGTATAACCCGCTGCCAGCGATGTGGAAGTCGTAGGATACTCATTGCATTGCTAGTTGTGTTGACAGTTCGAACAGCGCGGTCTATTACCTGACGAATTTGTAGCAGTTCTGAATCAAATGCCGTGAAGTGTTTCCTTCAGTTTAGAAATGTAGCTGAACTTACGAGGCCTTAAGTAAGGGAGTACAGTAAGTTGTATAGCACTTAGCAGCCCCATCAGTCAAACAAATCAGTAACAGCTTGCACTGTATGTGCTTGAGCATTGTACTGCAAAATAAAGGTCAGGTCCTGCAACAAGTATCATAACTTCTGTCTGTAAGCTGGTCGTAGGCTGTGTTACAAAAATAAACAGCATAGAGGCGGAAGTGATGACACTTTCTGCCGGACCTGACCATCATTTTGCAGGACAATGCTCAAGCACGTGCAACGCAAGCTGTTAAAAATTTGTTGTCTGATGGGGCTGCTAAATGCTATACCACTTACTGTAAGCCCCTGAGTTAAGTCCCTCGTATGTTCAACTCGATTTCTAAACTGAAGGAAACATTTCAGGGCATTCGCTTCAGAACTGCTACAAAATCGTCGGGTAATAGACCGCGCCGCTCGAACTGTCAACACAAATGGCACTGCTAGGAGTGCCCTACGAGTTCCACATCGCTGGAAACGGGTTATATGCAATGCTGGTGACTACTTTGAAGATCAGTTAAACTTTGAAACACATATCTATATTGTACTAGCTGTAAATAAATGGTTGCCACTGTTAAAATTCCAACCCTCGTATCAAAACTACTGGCGTTACTTGGTGATTAACCTGATGAGGGTACTGTCCCATCAGACATGTCTAAACATGTACTGAATGTTCTTGTACACGAAGAATACACCGAAAGAAAAACTGTTACAAAATCTTAGCTGCTAAGGCTCTCAGAAAGTATTTAAAAAATTTTTGAAACTTGCCAAATATCTAACTCGGCAGGGAGTTGAGGATATGCACACCTCTCTCGTAGCTGTAGAGGACAGCACACGCGCAACACAGTGGGCACATGTCCTTGAGTGATGGAAAATCAGTTAACAGAAAATAGAGCATAACGTAATCGTAATTTGTATAGCGAATTTCCGTTTCTGTTGACAGTTTTATTGACACAATTCGTCACAGTTAATATTCGCTCGAATTTACAACTCATTTAATATCCGTGACAAATAACATTAGGTTTATAGGTGTCACTAAGTATTAACAATGGAGATAAAACTGAATTAATTTTCTTGTCGATTTTTTGCCATATACTTGCTAACAGCGTCGGTCTTTGGGCAGTTTCGAGAGTTTCACAGTAATGTGAAATACAGTCAACATTATCAGCCTTGTAAATATAAAGTGTGAATAATGTGTTACGCAACGAAAATAACCTACTTCTTCTGAAGGCCTGTATATGTGGTATCTACTAGTTCATTTCTTTGACGTTCATTTCAGTAACTTTTCGACTCTGTAAGTGCAGAACAGGGAATCAGCGATCATAAGGCCGTTGCAGCATCTCTGAATATGGAAGTTAATAGGAATAAAAAAAAATGGAGGAAGGTTTATCTGTTTAGCAAGAGTAATAGAAGGCAGATTTCAGACTACCTAACAGATCAAAACAAAAACTTCTGTTACGGCACTGACAATGTTGAGTGTTTATAGAAAAAGTTTTAAGGCAATTGGAAAATGCGTTTTCGACAAGTACGTGCCGAGTAAAACTGTGAGAAACGGGAAAAACCAACCGTGGTTCAACAACAAAGTTAGGAAACTACTGGGAAAGCAAATAGAGCTTCACTCCAAGTTTAAACGCAGCCATAACCTCTCAGACAAACAGAAGCTAGAAGATGTCAAAGTTAGCGAACGGAGGGCTATGCGTGAAGCGTTCAGTGAATTCGAAAGTAAAACTCTATGTACCGACTTGACAGAAAATCCTAGGAAGTTCTGGTTTTACGTTAAATCAGTAAGTGGCTCGAAACAGCATATCCAGACACTCCGGGATGATGATGGTATTGAAACAGAGGATGACTCGCGTTTAGCTGAAATACTAAACACCTTTTTCCAACGCTGTTTCACAGAGGAAGAACGCACTGCAGTTCCTTCTCTAAATCCTCGCACAAGCGAAAAAATGGCGGACATCGAAATAAGTGTCCAAGGAATAGAAAAGCAACTGGAACCACTCAACAGAGGAAACTCCACTGGACCTGACGGGATACCAATTCGTTTCTACATAGAAGACGCGAAAGAATTTGCCTCCCCTTCTAACAGCCGTGTACCGAATGTCTCTAGAGGTACGGAAGGTTCCAAATGATTGGAAAAGAGCACAGGTAGTCCCAGTCTTCAAGAAGGGTCGTCGAGCAGATGCGCAAAACAATAGACCTTTATCTCTGACGTCGATCTGTTGTAGAATTATAGAACATGTTTTTTGCTCGAGTATCATGTCGTTTTTGGAAACCCAGAATCTACTATGTAGGAATCAACACGGATTCCGGAAACAGCGATCGTCTGAGACCCAACTCGCTTTATTTGTTCATGAGACCCAGAAAATATTAGATACAGGTTCCCAGATAGATGCTATTTTCTTTGACTTCCGGAAGGCGTTCGATACAGTTCCGCACCGTCACCTGATAAACAAAGTAAGAGCCTACGGAATATCAGATCAGCTGTGCGGCTGGATTGAAGAGTTTTTAGCAAACAGAACACAGCATGTTGTTTTCAATGGAGAGACGTCTACAGACGTTAAAGTAACCTCTGGCGTGCCACAGGGGAGTGTTATGGGACCATTACTTTTGACAATATACAGGGTGTTACAAAAACGTACGGCCAAACTTTCAGGGAACATTCCTCACACATAAGAAAGAAAATATGTTATATGGACATGTGTCCGGAAACGCTTGCTTTCCATGTCAGAGCTCATTTAATTACTTCTCTTCGAATCACATTAATCATGGAATGGAAACACACAGCAACAGAACGTACCAGCGTGACTTCAAACACTTTGTTACAGGAAATGTTCAAAATGTCCTCCGTTAGCGAGGATACATGCATCCACCCTCCGTTGGATGGAATCCCTGATGCGCTGATACAGCCCTGGAGAATGACGTATTGTATAACAGCCGTCCACAATGCGAGCACGAAGAGTCTCTACATTTGGTACCGGGTACCGGGGTTGCGTAGACAAGAGCTTTCAAATGCCCCCATAAATGAATGTCAAGACGGTTGAGGTCAGGAGAGCGTGGAGGCCATGGAATTGGTCCGCCTCTACCAATCCATCAGTCACCGGATCAGTAAGCGTACGAACACTTCGACCGAAATGTGCAGGAGATCCTTCGTGCATGAACCACATGTTGTGTCGTACTTGAAAAGGTACATGTTCTAGCAGCACAGGTAGAGTATGCTGTATGAAATCATGATAACGTGCTCCATTGAGCGTAGGTGGAAGAACATGGGGCCCAGTCAAGACATCACCAACATTGCCTGCCCAAACGTTCATAGAAAATCTGTAGAGCAATGAGTCGCATGTCAACACAAGCACCGAAGTCAACATTACCTTCCTTCAATTGGGCCAAGTGGCAGTGAATCGAAAAAGTACAGTGCAAATTAAGCGTTTCCGGACACATGTCCACATAACATCTTTTCTTTATTTGTGTGTGAGGTATGTTTCCTGAAAGTTTTGCCGAGCCTTTTTGTAACAACCTGTATATATAAGTGACCTAGTAGATGGTGTCGGAAGTTCCATGCGGCTTTTTGCGGATGATGCTGTAATATTCAGAGAAGTTGCAGCATTAGAACATTGCAGCGAAATGCAGGAAGATCTGCAGTGGATAGGCACTTGGTGCAGGAAGTGGAAACTGACCTTTACAATAGACAAATGTAATGTATTGCGAATACATAGAAAGAAGGATCCTTTATTGTATGATTGTATGATAGCAGAACAAACACTGGTAGCAGTTACTTCTGTAAAATATCTGGGAGTATGCCTGCGGAACGAACTGAAGTGGAATGATCATATAAAATTAACTGTTGGTAAGGCGGGTACCAGGTTGAGATTCATTGGGAGAGTCGTTAGAAAATGTAGTCCATTAACAAAGGAGGTGGCTTACAAAACACTCGTTCGACCTATACTTGAGTATTGGACGTCAGTGTGGGATCCGTACCAGATCGGGTTGACGGAGGAGATAGAGAAGATCCAAAGAAAAGCGGCGCATTTCGTCACAGAGTTATTTGGTACCCATTATAGCGTTACGGAGATGTTTAGCAAACTCAAGTAGCAGACTCTGCAAGAGAGGCGCTCTGCATCGCGGTGTAGCTTGCTCGCCAGATTTCCAGATGGTGCGTTTCTGGATGAGGTATCGAATATATTGCTTCCCCCTACTTATACCTCCCAAGGAGATCACGAACGTAAAATTAGAGAGATTGGAGAGCGCACGGAGGCTTTCAGACAGTCATTCTTGGGAGCGAACCATACGCGACTGGAACAGAAAAGGGAGGTAATGACAGTGGAACGTAAAGTGACCTCCGCCCTACACCGTTGGGTGGCTTGCGAAGTATAAACGTAGATGTAGATGTAGAATGTAGACTTTTCCTTAGGTATTGAGGTAACACTAGAAGGAACAGGAAATAGCTCTGACAGTTCCGTGAATTGTGGCTCGAACGACTCTGCTGCTAATCAAAGGACAGAAAAATTAGAGAACCTTCGAAGCATAAAGAAACCACGTACAGCATTAGATTTTAGACACGAAGAAGAGGCTGCAATTTTATTGTTTAAGCGAAGCAGGGCGAATACGCTTAAACTTAAGCAGTGGACATAACCGGTTTCATTGCGTAAAGTCTGAACATGAACTGCATAAATGGAAGGAAGATTTACACGAAGGACGAAATCTAAACCAAAAAAACACGCAATGGTGAGAGAGGAAAGCAAATCGGAAGGTCGAGAACTGCTAGTGAGAATCGATGCATCGTGACTGACGTAGACATTTGAGACTGGGATCTCTGAATTTCAAGTGAAATGTGTATTATTGAATTCCAATAAACAGATTCAGGACATTATACGAAAAGGAAGTAGCAAAAATACAAGGTTTAACTCAAGTAATAATGTAAAACAGGTTTCATTAAAAGTAGTTAATTCTACAGAAAAATTCGTAACTGGCGTGAAGACGAAGTACCTTGATATCCCCCAAACGCTGTTTCCACAACTTTATCTTCAGGAACATTATGATAAATTTGGACTGAAAGTGATACATAATGACTATATACTTGCTAAAGTCTTGTAACAGATATAGCAAATTATGGGAAAATGTTAGAGAATTATTTTCAATTTTACATCGCAAACGTCTTCTTACCATTTGCAGAGAATCATTCCTTGAGAGTCCATCAAAGCAATAATGGCTATAGCTCCTAGTGGACCTTGAGTAAAATCAATGGGGAAAGTAGGAACTATGTTGCAGACCATGACTCGATTCCGGGTTTCTTCTTTTTGTCAGGAACGATCGACTTGACACCTTCGGCCATCACACACTATTGACATAGGCTCTTGTCCATTACCATTATTACTCCCAGAGCTCACCGATTCCCGCAGGAATTCTGGCTTGTTTGTGTACCTGCACTGAAAGTATCACTCGTCACCTCGCCCTTGTTTTATATATAAGGTGTCTGCTCATTCTGACATGTCCAAAACAAAAGACATCATACTTGGTCGTGCAGACCTTATGTAACAGATAATCAAAGGAATAATAACATGAGATGCTAGTGGGCATTGAGTTAACTCAATGGGGAAAGTTGAAAAATTAGTGGCGGACCAGCAGTCAAACCCGCATTTATTCGATCTCGCTTTTTTTTCTGGCGTCAAAAGGCAACGGTGGGGGCAAAGTGAACAGGGGTCACAACCTAAAGCCTAGCCACCATGTACCCTTCCCTCACCCTAGTAACAAAGCAAAGCGTAGGGAACATAGAGAAGAAGTACAATGCACATCAATGGTTTTTTGTTTTTTACTTTTCATTTTTTTGTTTTTATTTTATTTTGTTTATTTAATTAATGAAATATATTTATTCTTTATTTTAATTTTAATACCAACGATAATGGCAGGAAACCAATGATGCGAGGAGCGAGCGGCAAGTCACCACTCTAGGTGAGACTATCGGACAGTTTTGGAAAAAATAAATAAACATTCCATTGACCAGAGAATAGACGATACTATAGCGTAAAAAGCGTGGATTGTCACGGATTAGCTTCTTATTACAGTAACACCGGAGCTAAAGGAAGGATTAGAAAAGACACTACAAAGGAAACTGGAAAAAAAGTCTGTTTCTGTGATTGCGAACAACTGCAAAGTGCCGTTCATTGAGAAACTGCCAAATATTGTGAAGGTTTTTGATACTTTGCTCCAACGGTGCTGTAAATTTGAAACGAATCTATCAGTAAATGATAAATGTTTTGCTAATGAAATAACAGTCTCTGAAACATTTATACTTTAATAGTACAATCATTTACACAATTTTAACAAATGTATCTGGACCTTTTTTGTAATCATTGTGAGTGATATTTCCCAGTGCTTTCAAGTATAAACAAACCAACTTTTCTAAGCATATAACGTTTAGTGATACACATTTATTGTCGCCCATGTTAAGATTGCCTAGCAGACGTTTATTTCGAAGTATCTGCGTGGGCATAATGTAGAGATCAAAATGCTTTAGATTCTATTCCCAAGAAAAAATTAGAAATTTCTAGTTTTTTACTCATAATTTAGATATTTTAAGTGTTGATTAAGGTTGCCAATGATAGCCCACTGTTCTACGTTTAATATTCAGCCTAGTAGGAAAACTAAGCTGAAAGTACTTATGCCGATTATCTGCTGGGTTTAAAATAAATTCTGAAGAGACAGGCTAATTGGAAAATTTCTTCTGTACGCACCTTCGTCAAAGATTTCTTCCCTAACACTTTATAAATTAGGATGAGCGATTAAATCGCGGCCCAGGTAGTGATCATTGAATTCTTGTGCAATGGGAACGTCTTCTCGAGAGTATATGGCGAATTTGAAGTGACTAGTAGTTGTAAGGTACCCCCCTCCCCTCCCCGCCAGGGACACACCATACCGTGGCTTATGCAATATGTATGTTGTAGATGGTGATTGGAGGAGAATGCCAAGTTACGTATGGTCTTTATTTCGAAAGACATGGTTGATATGTAGACAAATCATGAACAACACCAAGATAAAATAACGGTCAGTGAATGATTAAGAGAAATGTCAGACAGGAAATTGTGTCCCCCTGACGTATTAATTTTGTAAAAGTGTGGGACAACATACAAGTGAGGACAAGTGAAAAGATCTTTAAGTACGGGATGGGCCAATGATGATGGTTCTGTTACATGCTTGTTTGATAGCTACCGACAACTGTTTCCAACACTGTTGAAAGAGTGAGCAAAAATATGACATCGCGAGAACGGTCGCCCAGTTGTGTTTTTGTTGAAACCTCCTCGTTTAAGACGTAAGAACACCTCAATCGTCACAATGATTTGACCAACACAAGTGAACATAACACGAAAGCGACAGAACACCATCTAAATTCGCGTAAATTCGACTTCCTCAGAACGATGGATGATTTCATCCCCTCCTCAAGGTACACTCATTACAGCCATCAGCCGTTGTACTGTCTCCATAGTCTTGGCCATCTGTCAACGCTCCGTAGTTTTGGCAGCATCAACAAAAAGACCACTCTCCGTCTCTCTGAGAATCACTCGCGCTTTTCTTAAGAACTTAGGAGTGGGGGAAAGCAAACTTCGTTAAATCTGAAACTGACCAATTGCAGCTTCCTTATGTGAAGTGATTTTTCCAATCCTCAGCGGACTCTATAACCAGATCTCTCATCCGCCAACCAAAGGGAGAGGATAAACCTCGTTAGATTTTGATACGTCCAATCATTACAAAGCTTACGGCTCTGGGTCTCTTTCTCTATCACCTTTCGCCTTATTCGTCTTTTACAGAATGATGCTCGGCCTCAGGTAGAGGGCGAAGGGAGGACTGGCTGATTTGAAATACACAAATCGATGGCCGTCCTAGACAGGCGTTTATGTATCTCTTTCCCGTCCTGTGTTTCTGTGTCATGTCGAAATGCCTCTATCTACGGAGGGGCGGGGAGGAATTTTCGTTAGAATGCCGACACGCCAGTAATTTTCTCCTTGGAAATCCCTCGTTTTGTCGTTTCCCTCATTCAAAGGCGTCTCTCTCGCATCCAAGGTAGCTAAAGTGGGGTGGGGAAATTTTCAATAAAGTCTACCGTCTTCCTCCCGCAAGGCGCGTCTTCGCCACGCTCAAAGTAACGTAAAGTTTCGGGGTGGGAGAAGTTTTTGTTACCTTTTGAAAAAACGAAATGTTGTTCTCGCCCTTATTGTATCTTTCCGTCCTTTGGCACCAAGATGCGTTAAAATTATAACAACCCATACAGTCAGTCAACTGCAGCGGCACACCGAGTGAAGAATAAAGGAAATTAGTATACTCATGTTGGCTATCTGTAGATATTGTTTGGGAGAAGAAGAACTTCTTAGCCGGGATCACTATTTATTCTAGATAACCGGTTTCGGTAAAAGTAGGCTACCAACTTTAGATCTGTAATAAAATTATTAGACCTGCTACACTCTGTTATACATATAATGCAACAGTAACACATAGAAGAACCAAATGACAACATATCTTCGTAAAGGTTACTGAAAACATCCGGTGTCATTTACACACCAAATATTTCCATGCAATTTCCGGGTGCATAAAACATGAAATGAGATATGCGTTGGCACGTCAGAGTCAAAATTCTATGTACACCACAATTCGCCAAAACATTGGTCCGATATCATAAAACGTCATGTTTACCAATGCGCCATAAGACTGTAAATAGCCAATGCCTGAGACGAACTGACCATAAGCACAACAGGTGTCACTACAGCGCATAGATTCTATAAGTAAAAGTAAAATATGTAATTTAAATACAAATATGATTCCAAATATAGAAATATTAAAAGTTTTTCTGAAATATTTATAGAACGGTTTTGAATGTTGCTAAGGAATCGTTTATACCATATTTGCGATACTTGAGTTACATAATTACAAAACTGAAAAAACATATTTGACTTTTACTTATAGAATCTATGTATTGCTACGACACATTTTGTGCTTGTGGTCCTTTCATCTCATTCTCTGGCTGATTACAGTCTTGTGGCACCCTGGTAGGCATGACGTGTTATGTTACGGGAACGACATTTTGACGAATAGTAATGTACATAGTAATTTTAATTTTGATGTGCCTACGCATCGCTCATTTAATGTTTTATGTACCTGGAAATTCAATGCAAAGACTTTGTGCGTACATGGCGCAAGATGTTTGTAATAACCTTAATGAATGTATGGTGTCATTTCGTTCTTCTATGCGGTAATGTTACACTATTTGCAAAACTGTTCGTAGAACGTCTTGTTATTTATTACAGATCTGAAGATGGTAGCTCATTTTTACCGAAACCTGTTGTCTTCAATATAATTTTTTTTAAATGCGATCTCGGCTATGATATTTTCCTGTTCTAAATACAGGAAATCAGCTGAAATAAAACATTTACAAGTCTCTTCCTTCCAAAAGGCATTTAGTGCAATCTCCTCAATGTAAAATTTGCATAGCACATTCAGTACACACAGAGATATCTCTAGTTAGTCAGTATGAAAGAGGCTAACGCACACCTTTCACCAGTATTAAATAATGGCTCGTAAAAACACACTCCATACACGTAAGGTAGAAGTAGTAATAACATTTAGTACGGTGATAGAAATTAAAGCCAACTAATAATAATTATTGCTGCATTAGTAAATCAAGCAATGTACATGTATTCATAAAATATGAAAGAAACATTCTAAGATGAGATGCATCAAGCATATAACTCTGTTTCACTGAAGTGATGTTCTCAGCCAGAATTTACACTTTCGTCAGCAACTTAATGTTCAATACCACAATGTCCAATCATTAAAAATATAAGAAATGCATTTCAGATGTTTCAGCGTCCTCATTGTAATATTAGGTTCAGGTGTCCTTTTAAAATGCACACTGCTTATGTCATACAGCAACACTTATTTGTTCGAAAGTAACTGTTACTCTGACCAATATTTTCAATTGAATCTGAGTATTCGTACTCTTGACTGACATTACTTTTGCAAGTAATATAATTCTGTGGGCAAGGCTGGACCGCATTCCTAAGTGAATCTTTTAGTTAGCACATGAAATATCTAGAGAAAGTATCTTGTCAGTATCGGCAAAGCTTTGGCACCTGACTGAAATTTTCATCGTTTTAATGCTCCAAACTTTTGGGTGTGCAAACTGATGAATATTTAACCTGTAGGGAGCATATTTCTGAGCGCATACATTTAAGTTCTGCTACTTTTCTTCACCGAATAATTGCTAATCTTGGAAACAAACTGCCGGCTGGTGTGGCCGAGAGGTTCTAGGCGCTTCAGTCCGGAACCGCGCTGGTGCTATGGTCGCAGGTTCGAATCCTGCCTCGGGCATGGATGTGTGTGGTGTCCTTAGGTTAGTTAGGTTTAAGTAGTTCTAAGTCTAGGGGCCTGATGACCTCAGATGTTAAGTCCCATAGTGCTTAGAGCCATTTTTTTTAAACAAACGAATCAACCTCCTGACTTAGTTTACATATTTTCACTCACTAATGTTTTACAGATTAATTTTGTGGGTAAGTGAACATTTATAAAAAACGGTGTTGATTGCACAAAAGAGAGCAGAAGGAATAGTGTGTAGGGTTCACCCATGGACGTCATGGACGTCTTCTTGAAGGAGCTGTACATCGCACCGTTGCAATATATATATTCGGTGATGAAATTCATCATTAAGAATCCATCTCAATTTGAGGAAAACAGTGACCCCCATACCTGCAACACTAGAGAGAGAAAGGACATTTATTATGCATTATTAAAGCTGTCAGTGGATCAGAATGGAATTCCATTAGCAGTGACAAAAATTTTTGATCATTTGCCTAGTAGAATAATATGTTTGACATGTAGCAAACCAAGTGTTAAAATCTAACTCAAAATATTTTCTCCACGACAACCGCAGCTATTCCATTTGCAATTTGTAATGAGAAGGTGACTTAAACTGCCTAGTTCCACTTCATTTCGATAAAAGATCGTTCAAAGGATCTACGAACATGTAATCAACTTATGGGATGCGTCGATGAGGGACTATCTCATTTTATCAAAACATGTTAACATTACAACTTATACAGTTTCGAACAAACTGAAAAATGGTCAGTTACAATATGTTGGTTGTGTAATGCGTATAGAGGTGATCAAGTTCAGATTTAATTACAAACAAACATGGTTTATTTGCAGATGAGGGTGTCATTTACCGTCTAGTACAATCATCGGAAGTTAAAAGTTACTAAGAAAATGCCTTTAACTCAATATCTGTAATGTGGGAGAAGTGGTAGTTGACTCTAATCAAGGAAAATAGTGAGGTCATCCAGACGAGTACTAACAGAAATCCGCTAAATTTCGGTTACACGACAAATCGCACAATTCTAAAGACTGTCAGTTCAACTAAATACCTAGTATTTTCAAATACGAACAACTTAAGTTGTAACCGACACGTAGATAATGTCGTTGTGTAGGTTAGCGAAAGCAGACCAGTTAGAAGACGCAACAGGTCTACGCTGCGCTTGTCTGTCCTTTTGCAAGAGTATTGCTGTGCAGTATGGGATCCTCACCAGATAGGAGTGACAGACGACGTCGAAGTCGAAACAGTCCAAAGAACGACAGCTCGTTTTGTATTACCACGAAGTAAGTGTGAGAGTGTCACAGACATGATAACGCCAGCTGCGGTAGTAATCATTAAAACAAAGACGGTTTCCATTGCAGCGTGGGCCGTTCCTGGTAGCTTGGTGGTCAGCGCGGCAGAATGTTAATCCTACGGACCCGGGTTCGATTCCCGGGTGTGTCTGAGATTTTCTCTGCTCAGGACTGGATGTTGTGTTGTCCTCATCATCATCATTTCATCCCCAACGACGCGCAAGTCGCCGAAGTGGCGTCAAATCCTAAGACTTGCACCTGGCGAACGGTCTGCCCGACGGGAGACCCTAATCACACGACATTTATTTTATTGCAGCGAGAATTTTCCACCAAATTTTAATCACAGATTTTCCCTTCTGTATGCAAATTAATTATCAACGCCATTTCATACTGGGAGAAACGATCATCGTAGTATCATAAGAGAAACCAGAACTCGTACGAGGAGACTGAAGTGCTCATTCTTCCCACGCGCTGTTCGAAACTTGAACAGAAGAGAAATATTCCGAAGATGGTACAATGAACCATCTGCCAGGGACGTAAGTGTGGATTGCAAATTGGTGGTTCCAGTTGTTCTCAATAGACTACTTTATACACTATGGACGTGAAATACACGACTCTTGACTAATATTCCACAATACTTACTATTTAACTAACCGATTGTTGGTTGTTAGGCCGTCGTGCGGTAAAAAGGTAAGGATCTGTGACTGTTAATTTTCTCATATCAAAGACTTGAGACTTGACTCGCGAAGATGGTTGTCAAAGATGAAAATGATTAATCTTTGATATAAGATTAAAGTTAAAGAAACATTGCTATATAAATGTGAAGTAAAGGCTATTTAGCTTCGATGAAATACGTAATACAACTACAACAGTGGTTTTTTAAAAAGAAACTAAATTGAAGACAGCGAAGTTCTATTCAGCGACGTATTTCAAAGTCCAGGGAGAGCTAGATAACACTATATTAAACGAGTGTAGTGTTACAAATAGGACTTGATGTATCCTCGTGTTGAGGAGTGATGTAACAAATGTTAAAAGAGCAATTGTTCATCAACGAAACCAAAAATCAATTATAATGTATTTGAATGAACATCCTCACAACTATATTGTTGTTGTTGTGGGGTTCAGTCCAATTACTAGTTTGATGAAGCTCTCCAGGCAAATCAATCCTGTGCAAGCTTCTTAACCTATGAGTTAAGTACTGCAACCTACATCCTTCTGAATCTGCTTAGTGTATTCATCTCTTGGTCACCCTCTATGATTATTACCCTCCACGCTGCCCTCCAGTACAAAATTAGTGATCGCTTGATGCCTCAGAACATGTCCTACCAACCGATCCCTTCTTCTTGTGAAGTTGTGGCACAAACTCCTCTCCTCCCCAATTCTGTTCAATACCTCCTCATTAGTTATGTGATCTACGCATCTAATCTTCAGCATTCTTCTGCACCACCACATTTTGACAGCTTCTATTCTCATCTTGTCCAAACTATTTATCGTCAATGTTTCACTTCCATACATGGCTACACTCCATACAAATACTTTCAGAAACGACTTCCCGACACTTAAATCTATACTCGATTTTAACAAATTTCTCATCTTCAGAAACGCTTACCTTGCCTTTCCAGTCTACATTTTATATCCTCTTTACTTCGACCATCATCAGTTATTTTGCTTCCCAAATGGAAAAATTCCTTTGTTACTTTAAGTGTCTGATTTCCTAATCTAATTCCCTCAGCATCACCCGAGTTAACTCGACTACATTCCTTATGATCGTTTAGCTTTTGTTGATTTTAATCTTATACCCTCCTTTCAAGACACTGTCCTTTCGGTTCAACTGCTCTTCCAAGTCCTTTGCTGTGTCTGACAGAATTACAATGTCATCGTCGAAGCTCCAAGTTTTTATTCCTTCTTCTTGAATTTTAATACCTACTCCAAATTTTTCTTTTGTTTCCTTTACTGCTTGCTCAGTATGCATATTGAATAACGTCCGGGAGAGGCTACAACCCTGTCTCACTCCCTTCCCAAACACTGCTTCCCTTTCGTGCCCCACGACTCCTATGACTGCCATCTGGTTTCTGTACAAATTGTAAATAGCCTTTCGCTGCCTGTATTTTACCGCTGTCAACTTTATAATTTGAAAGAGAGTATTCCAGCCAACATTGTCAAAAGCTTTCTCTAAGTCTACAAATGCTAGAAACGTAGGTTGGTCTTTTCTTAATCTGGTTTCTAAGTCGTAGGGTCAGTATTGCCTGAGGTGTTCCAATATTTCTACGGAATCCTAACTGATCTTCCCCGAGGTCGGTTTCTACCAGTTTTCCCATTCGCCTGTAAAGAATTCGCGTTGGTATTTTGAAGCTGTGACTTATTAAACTACATACAACAGAAATTCCTGTCCTACGACGTTGTCTGTTATGTGGCTACATGGAGAACCATGTAGTTGTGGTAGGCGGTAGCGTGAAGACCTGGAACGTTACTGGCCCGATGCCGCCGGCGCTTGCTGCTGACATGGTGCCGTTGCAGACCACGGCGAAATGGGCCGGAGTCGGCCGACCGTAAAGTGCTGAGACGAAACTGTTGGTAGTGGCAACTTGTAGCCCTAGGACTGAAATGCCGTTGCTGCTGGGCGGAACTGCCAGTATTGGCCGACGTATGGCACAGGACGTAGATGACTTCACACGGTCCGGCGGCGGTCTAAATGGTAGAGAGAAGGTGTATGTCCTCGTAGCGTTGTCACGGCACCGGACCTGGAGTAGCGAAATAGTGTCTTGACAGGTACACAGCCTGCTGGCGAGATTGGCGCCACAAGACGTTGTGGAGGTGACGTGTAACTCCGTCGTAAACAGCCCAGACCGTACGAGGAAATATCTCCGCTGTTTATGAGAGTCGTTTACGCACGCTCTCGTGGCGGTGCAGCTGCCCGCGCAATATGCCTGGCATGCGGAGGAAAAATTTTGGTCAAATTTTCGAAGTTGTCTGGTACTACCGGTCCATAAGTAAAATACATAATCAATATAGCTGAATCGGTAACCAACCACGAATTGGACTGGATTATTTTCCAAAAGTTATATTTATAAATTACGAGATTATACAGTTCATATGCTATTCTGATTTCCATTGAAGGCACTGCGGAGACTACAACCGTTACGAAACACACCAAATGAATTCCTAATTGAGAATAAGGACTACCAACAGCTGTAGAATGGAATGCCGACAGAGAAAATTTGTGACGGACCGAAATTCTAAAATGGTAAGGTGACCGCTCGCGATAAGCGAGAAATCAGGGTAAGAGTCCCAGTGAAGCCCAAATTTTCACTGTCGTCATTCCATTCTACAGCTGATGGTAGTATTTATTCTCAGTTACGAAATCATTTGATGTACTAAAATACTGTCCTGAAAGATTTCTGTTAAGACCTTATTAAGGGAAACCCATAAGTAGACCATGTAATTGGTTATATATATTAAGAATGGAAAAGGAATAATGATGGGGACTGATGACCATAGATGTTAAGTCCCATAGTGCTCAGAGCCATTTGAATAATGATGCGATAGGCAAATGTGTGTTGCAGAATTTATGCCATTAGTTACAAACGCGTTAGCTACAGATTTATAAAGTAAGCCTGTTGCTCTCTTGAGTAGGTACTTAAATGTTCAAACTGCTGACATCAAGAAAAGTCTAACTGGACACTGGCGTAATTTGGGCATCTTTTAACTTGTTCACTAAGTCATCTGATTCAGAATACCGTAACTATAGTCCATACGGTGTAAAACGATTCCTGATGCTCTCAATCGCTTTTACCAGCCTTCAGGTGCAAAGTGCAAAAGGCCGCAGGTGAGACAATAGCCATCTATAGGGCTGCGATAATACTGTGGCATTTGCAGAATCTCCTTAAGTGGTTAGTTGAGGTAGCCGCACGAACCCGGTGGGCCCAAGCCACTGCAACTTTCAGGGATCTTCTTACGCTGACTCCACAGTACTTTTAAAAATTGTTTCCATCTTGACTGGGTCAATTATCATTCTTTTTACCTTTTAATGGGATGATATGCAGATACTACATTATAGACTGGATATTGTCTGTATGCAGCAAAGTCAGTTTATGAAGTCAGGGAACTATAGGATTCTTGTTGGTGAGAAAGAAGGTATCAGGGTCAGATACTATGCCTTTACAGAATTGACTAACAATTCTAATTTGATCATTTTAAGACGGCCATAAATATCTTTGAATCTTTTGGAGCTGGAGGAGATTAGGAAGTCATGTACCGGGTGGTTATAGTTAAACTTTCCCTGTTTAAAACGTTATAACATGGAAACTATGAGGGCCAAACTGGGTAGCATTAATGTCAAGGGCATGGGGAAGAGAATTAATGCAGAATGAATTCAAATGAAACATTTAAATGTGCTGCTATGGAACATCAAACAACATACCATTGTATGCCGGTACCATTACTGCTACAAAAAAGGCTCAATATGGCACCCATCAGTATCTAGAAGTAATTGCATTTTGCACAGCAGAACGAAGCATGTCGATAGGTATGTTGGCAACGTCGGTTGGTATGCTGCGCTTCACATCAGCACATGTGTGAATGTTCCCTGTCTTTCAGGTAGCCTCACAATCAGAAATCAGAGGGAGTGAGATCAGGTGATCGTGCCTGCTAAGCGCTTGGAAACGATTGGCTGATAATTCGATACTTTCCAAATGTGTTTCGGAGAAGCAGGTAACTTCAGAGCGATGTACAGTGGGGCTCCATCTTGCATGAAAACTGTTGAGTTCAATGCGTCTCTCTCCTGACGCAGTAACGCTCGACAGTACACTGCACGTCTGTGGACTTTGAGGACCTATCTGTTCAAAAAAGAATGGGTCAATGATGGACGTAGCCGTGAAGCAACATCATACTGTGACACGTTCGCCATACAGGGAGTTTCATGCACAGTGACTGGAGATTGATCCCCATACTCGGCAGTTCTGTGTATTCACCTAATCTGTCAGAGAAAAATAAGCTTCGTCTGTCCATAGGATGGCCCAGGTCCAGCCCTCTTCAACTTCAGTCCTTGCTAGGAAGTTAAGAGCGAAGTCAACACGTCATTGTGCGTCCTGTGGTGCAAGCCGCTGTATGATTGAGATCTTGTACGGATACCACTTGAGAATGGTTCGAAGCACCTTCCACACAGTGGCCCATGGGATGTTCAACTGTCTTGACACAGCCGGTGCACTGCCTGACGATCGGGAATTGCACGCAGCGTAGTCCAGCATAGCAACAGCGATTTCATCAACCACCTGTGGTGCAACCGATCGTCAGCCTCTTCCCGGAGCGATGCCCAGTTCTCCAGTTGATTCTAACTTTTTCATCATGCTCCGCACAGCAAATGGAGAAAGGGGACCTTTCCGTCAGCCGTTCAGCCTGCGATATTCTCGAAATGCAGCTACAACATTACTGCTGTTTTGATAATAGAGCTTCACCAATAATCCTCTGCTCATTTTGGCCAAGCTCATGTTGGCATATCAACAAGTGCACTGCGATTGGTCAGGTGTGTGCCACTGTGAATCACGATGACTGACCACTGCAGCTGGTCGCCATAGTTGGAACTGGACAGTGGTGCTGTGACGCATGAAAATCATACGTTGGACATAAATGCTACCCAATTTGTTACTTGTACGGTAGATAGTTTCCGTGTTATAACGTGTTAAATAGGGAAAGTTCATTTGTAGCCACCCGTTACTTTAAATGCTAACCTTTGTTTATTAAGGGATCAGTATTCCTTTCCTGTGTACTGGCTGCTATAATTGGATTGTCACCCAGTACCTTCTCGATACTGTTTAAATATTATCTTCCTTCACAGCAATTTTTTAAACTTATTTTTACTGTATTAACAATTGTTTTAATTTGTCATATTCTTCACTATTTCTGTATTTATACATTTTATATAAGATAAATATATTTTATTTAGTTTTACTGAAATAATTTGCCTTATTTTCGCCTTATATCAAACAATAATAATTGTCAATTCTGACAGCCTACTCAGAGATCTTATCGATGAACCAAATTTAAAATATCTGGTCTCAGAAAACTTACAGCCGTATATAATTAATTGTTTTGGTACTTTATGATGGCCTAACTGTCGATAAACAGAGCGAGGTGGCGCAGTGGTTAGCACACTGGACTCGCATTCGGGAGGACGACGGTTCAATCCCGTCTCCGGCCATCCTGATTTAGGTTTTCCGTGATTTCCCTAAATCGTTCCAGGCAAATGCCGGGATGGTTCCTTTGAAAGGGCACGGCCGATTTCCTTCTCAATCCTTCCCTAACCAGAGCTTGCGCACCGTCTGTAATGACCTCGTTGTCGACGGGACGTTAAACACTAACCACCACCACCACTAACCGTCGATAACTTGCAGCTGGGTACGTGCTGGAAGGACGGACATGACACGTGCTGAAAACTCCGTGACATAATGACGTCTGGTGGAAATCACAGAGGCAGACAACATAAACATCATTTCCGCCCTTTTTATTGGTCAAGAAAACCACACATTTCATTTTGTACCACTATACAGCGATACCTTCAGAGGTGGTGGTCCAGACTGCTGTACACGCCAGTACCTCTAAAACCCAGTAGCACGTCCTCTTGCATTGATGGATTCCTGTATTCGTCATGGCATACCATCAAGGCACTCTTCAACTGCGATTCGGCGTACATCCCTCCAAGTGGTTGGTGGGTCATGTCGACCATAAACAGCCTTTTTCAGTCTATCCCATGCATTTTCGATAGTGTTCATGTCTGGACAACATGCTGGCCACTCTAGTCGAGCGATTTCATTATCCTCAAGGAAATCATTCGCAAGATGTGTACAATATGGGCGCTAATTGTCGTCCACGAAGACGAATGCTTCACTAATATGCAGCCTATATGGCTGCACTACCGGTCGGAGGATGGCATTCACGTATCGTACAGCCGCTACGGCGCCTGCATTACCATCAGCGCCGTACGTCGGCCCCACATAACGCCACCGCAAAACAGCATGGAGCCTCCACCTCACTGCACTAGCTGGGCAGTGTGTCTGTGGCGTTCAGCCTGACCGGGATGCCTCCAAACACGTCTCCGACGATTGTCTGGTTGAAAGCATATGCGACAGTCATCGGTGAAGAGAACGTGATGCCAATCCTGAGCAGTCCACTCGGCATGTTGTTGGGCCCATCTGTACCACGTTACATGGTGTCGTGGTTGCAAAGATGGACCTCGCGATGAAAGTCGGGAGTGAAATAGTGCATCGTGCAGCCAATTTTGCACAGTTTGGATCGTAACACGACGTCCTGTGGCTGCATGAAAGGCATTTTTCAACATGGTGGCGTTATTGTCAGGGTTTCTCCGAGCCATAGTCCGTAGGTAGTGGTAATCCACTGCAGTAGTAGCCCTTGGGTGGCCTCAGCGAGGCATGTCATTGACAGTTCCTGTCTCTCTGTATCTCCTCCATGCCCGAACAACATCGCTTTGGTACATTCCGAGACGCCTGGACATTTCCCTTGTTGACAGCCCTTCCTGGCACAAAGTAACAATGCGGACTCGATCGAACCGCAGTACTTACCGTCTAGGCGTGGTTGAACTACAGATAACACGAGCCTTATATCTCCTTCCTGGCGGAATGACTGGAACTGAAAGGCTGTCGGAACCCATCCGTTTAAAAGGCGCTGCTGATGAATGGTTGTTTACATCTTTGGGCGGCTTTAGTGACATATCTGAACAATCTAAGGGACTGTGTGTGTGATATAATATCCACAGTCAACGTCTATGTTCAGGAGTTATGGGAACCGAGTTGATGCAAAACTTTTTCTGATGTTTGTACTTTACAGAACATCAAGAATAAAATTCCGATTAAATATTAACGGTTCTTTCAGTCTGAGAACGTGACACATTTCGACACGTTAGCATTCCCGTTTCTTACAGCTGGCACTCTTGTTTCCATACTGATATCTCGTCGCTGTCACTGAATTCAAGAGAGTTTTTGGTTCTCATTAAATTATCACACAACGTCGCGGGCCCCTGAAACCTAATTTTATTTTCTATTCGGTAGTCTTTCGATTTGTTTGATGGTGCTCTCCACCTTCTTCTATTATATACTAAGAGACGTTCTTTGTTCCCTTCCTTTACATATACTTAACCTCATTCATTAATATTCTTGATCGTGTGATAGTGCTTGATTCTGAGCTTTAATACTTCAAATATATAGGACACATATTTCGCCATAATCTATTGAACTTGTGGAGCTACTGTGCTTCCTATCAACAGCAGACAATGACTTCTATTTGCTAATTACATAGGAGACATGTCGTCTGAAGTCAGTAGGAGAATGTAACAAGACTGGACGCCATGATTTATGTAAAACACACTGTGGACTCCGACTAAGCGACTGAGCACGACGAATAATCAGGGAACGAATGTCGCTAACGATTTAAAAAAGGGAATATTTTTCAAACAATAATGCTATTCTAATTAAGGTGGAAGGGAGTGGCGGAATGCACATAGCTGAAAATACTAGCAAACTAAATTCCACGAAGGAAAGGGATTTGTTCACACGAGCTTCTTCTCGGAGCTTTTAAATCATGCAGCATTCATCTGACGAAGCAAATTCATCTTAATATTATGGTTCCATGTGGGAGCTTATCTCTTAACTAATTGTATTTACATTATTGTGTCGTCAAAATATCGTACCTTGGAACGATGGAACACAGTTGCTCTTGTGAACGCATTAAAACCTAAGGCCATCTGCGAGCAGTTGCTGTCAAACCTCGCCTGTGACCATACATTCTGCTCAAGAATATCCGTAGAGCGCTTTGCAGAAGTCCTAATGGAAGTGGATAATTTAATCAAGACGCCCTTACGAAAACCAAGCTTAAAAACGGTAAGATTTATACACGCAAAATTTAACTACATTATTCCGTTGATAACTGAATTTAATTACTACACGGGTTACCTATACTATGAAGCGAATCAAATAAAAGGATTTGCATCAAAAAATGTTTTATGTGAAAATGGGGTGTTTGCTCGTTCGGACATGTCTAGATGAACAGACACCACGCACTCGTGTAACTGATTCGGCTCAATGGCCAATGAATACTCCCCTTCAGAGCAGATGCACATTTCATTCGACCTACAGCAGAAATCGAAGGTAAGTGATCACGGAGGGTATGGACGGAGGCTGTGAACAGTCGGTCGGTGGGAGTGCTGAGATAATCGGCGCATTTGACATAAACACTGTGTTCGGATGATGCAGTCATTAGCGCATCTGCCTAGTAAGCAGGAAATCCTGGGCTCGATCCCCAGTGTTGCACACATTGTCAATCACCGCCATTAATTCACACAAAGTCCCGATGCAGCTGACATTAAGAACTTCACTCCCTATCCTATTGTTTCTCCCACCTCCACCATCAGTCACATACATATGTTCTTTCTAATGTGTGCCAGTCTTAATTCCGAACTCCAGTTTGTTAGGGCAGTAAAAGACAGCAAAAGACAATTTGAAGTTTTGAACTTACAGGAGGATCAGCAGGTACTCTGTCATTAAACCATCGCTTAGAAATAGCCATTCGTAGCACTGAAAAGCGGCTGAAAGAGTATAAAAAGGTAAAGTACCAAGTCGAGATGCTTGCATTTGTCGCAAACATCTCAAGTTTCGTAAATTTCCAACGGCATGAAAAATACACAGGTGATTCCCTTATGTAAGTGGGGTAAAAAATGCCCATAAAATTACAGTCAGTTTTCTGCAGAATTCGTGAGCATATTATTATTTAGAATAATATTAATTTTTTGACAGAGACAAGCTTCTTTCCAGAAACAAATGGATGAAGTACAAGGGGCAGATTCCGAGTTCTTAGATATCCGGAAAGCGTTTGACACAATGCCACACTGCAGACTCTTAACGAATCGAATCCTGTTTTTATTGTGGGCGGCAGCATGCAGCTGAAACGAAGGTATCGTCAAGAGCTTGACAACGTCCCGGCTTTCTACATTCATAAACCTTCTGAAGGATAGACGGTTCAGCAGACAGCAACTGTTTGTTGACTACGATTTCTGTAAGCAATCATAAGGTGACAGTAGGAAGAAACAGGATGACTCGGAAAGAATTTTTATTTTGTGTGATTAATGGCAGTTTGCTCTAAAAATGGAGAATTGTAAATTAATAAAGGTGAGTAGGAGAATAATTCCTGTAATGTTCGAACACACTATTAAAGCTGTGCAGTTTGACCATATCCATAGAATATCTAGGTGTAAAGTTACAAAACGATATTAAAAGGAACTATCACGTAACAACAGTTGGTTACGTATACCACTTGTGTTACCATTGTGTACCGCTTAACAGTTTAGATGCCGGCCGGAGTGGCCGAACGGTTCTAGGCGCTTCAGTCCGAAACCACGCTGCTGCTACGGTCGCAGGTTCGAATCCTGCCTCGGGTATGGATGCGTGAGGTGTCCTTAGGTAGGTTTAAGTAATTCTAAGTCTAGGGGACTGATGACCTCAGATGTTAAGCCCTATAGTGCTTAGAGACATTTGAACCATTTTTTTACTGTTTAGGATCCCGACTAATCCACATTTATGGAAGAATTCAAACATTTTGGAGGTGTGCTGCTGGTTTTTTACCGGTAGGTACGATCAACACGTGAGTACTACGGAAGCCTCCATGCACTGGAGGAAAGAAGATAAATTTTTCGCGAAGCACTATTGAGAAAGTTTAGAGAACAGACGTCTGTGACTTGACAGCAGAACCACCTTACAGTATGCATCTCACTTTACGAAGACGATGGCAAGGACAAGATACAAGAAATGAGGGTTACAGAAGGATATACAGGCTGTTTCACAATACACGTTACACACTTCGACAGATAGTAGAGGGGACTTAGTAGATAGTAGATCAAGTTTTACACAGAAATGCATATCCATAAACGTCATCCAACAAAGATACAGAGAGTCAAAGTAGTAGCTGCCGGTGACTTTAAATTTATAGGCATTAATAGTGATTCCGTGATATTACAGACATTCTAGGATGGTGGAGAAGGATAACTATATCAATGTGAAGTAAGGCTGTCTGCATCGAAATTTATAAGCCTACATTTTCCTGATACTTCTGACATTGGAATACATTTACCGGTACTATTGTTGCTAAGACTGAATGGTATGCAAATTTTACTAGTGGTAATATGTACCAAAACAAGAAAAAAATGTGTTATAAATATGGGCTCTAACATGCATAACTAAAGAACTATGAGGAGGTGTTGAATATAGGCGATGATGATGATGATGATTCGTTTTGTTGGGCGCTCAACTGCCTGATCATCAGCGCCCATACAAAGTCCCAGTTTTCCACACAGTCCAATTTCTTTACTCAGTCAAATTTAGCCACTGTCACGAATGATGACGATGATGATGAAATGATGACGACAACGCAAATACACAGTCCACTGGCAGAGATAATCCTCAACCCGGCTGGGAATCGAACCCGGGTCCCCATGATCGAATGGCAGCAAATAGAGGAGATGAACAAGTGTTTATTGCTTCTCAGGGGTGCGTTTTAGAGCCCATGTTTATTGTTTTTTTTTCTTGTCTTGGTCAATACTACCATTTGTGAAACTTGCATATGCTACATTTGTAGCAACAACAGTACCATTACACGTACTTCGTTGTCAGAGACATCAGAATGATTTTCGCTTGTAACTTCCGACTCTTTCGCTTTCGAACCAGGAATCTATACCGTAAATTGATACAATTATCCGTCTCCATCATTCCCGAAATTTTGTGACGTCATCACAGCATCACCTTGCTTATACGTATATCTACAGGCGCCGACATCTGTAACTTTGAAGCTCTGTAATGTCGATAGATGAGGTCTCCGGACATCTATTCATGTTTAAAACTTGGTCTACAATGTCTTCTCTACAGCCTCTAGAAGAGTGTAACATGAACTGTGAAACATCCTGTATACAAATGATTCTGCTCGCTCCAGCAGCGAGTAAAGCAAGGAATGTTAGTTAGTTGCGAGCTCCGTAGACTATTTGAACCACCCTTTCATCGAAATGTTGTGGAACGACTCAGTTCACAGGATATGTAATGTCATCAGCGTTGACATTAGTGATGATGATGATGATGATGACGTCCACACTCCGAAGAGCGTAGGGGATGATGCGGGAGACCCGCACCGCCGGCTAGGCAAGGCCCTAGCGTAGGTGGTTTGCCATTGCCTTCCTCCGACCGAAATGGGGATGAATGATGATGATGAGGACGAACACTACAGCACCCATTCATCTCGAGGCAGGGGAAATCCCTGACCCTGCCGGTAACTGAACCTGGAACCCCGTGAGCGGGAAGCGAGAACGCTACCGCAGGACCACGATTTGCAGACTGGCATTAGCAAAGACAACATTTTTATTCCTACTCATGCAACTACACTTAAAAAAAGTACTTATTTAGATTTCAAGGACTAGTCTGGTGCAGATTTACATACTTGTCTATGCTGTGTGAGCCTGTTTGATCTCACAGTAACTATAGCATTTCAATATCCGTTCTAGCTTCCTTTCTATATTGCAACAAGCGTTTGCTTTCTTTCAACATAGTAAATTTTTTTACAAGTCCTTCTCTGTTAATACTATTTCTTCCTTCCATTGCCTCTTACATTATACTATTTCACCAAAAGATAAACAAGTGTGCTCATATTATTACGGAACAACATGTACTGGTGAACAATTTGTACGGGCGCATGAGTCTTCATAGATTTTCCTGCCGTCAGGTATGACCTCAGGATACAACAAGTTTCATCAGAGACAATCAACTCTGTGCCCTGGGAGGCAGAAATGATGGAATTCCTCTGCTTCATTATTGTGAACGATAATCAGTTGTAGGAAGGAACGAACGGTGGTATATACCATCCAATCAGAATTGCAGGGACTTCACTGTCTAATGTGGAATTGACCACTAGCTGTCACGAGATGTGGACCTGCGTTTTAACTGTTTTGTGAGTAGAGACGCAGAGTTGGTCGATTAGGAGAGCTCAGTGGTTTTAAACACAGACTAGTTATTGGCTGTCACATGAGTAACAAATCCTTGAGATATATTAAAACCTTTCTGAAGCTGGCCAAATCGAAGGCTGAAGATATGACTCTGATGTGGAAACGTGAAGGAACAACCAGAACGAATACCGGACAGACTCATTTACTGACGCACAGGACAGTGTAGCTAAGAGTGGTTATAAAATACTGCACGAATCCAACGGAAGGATTCTCTCACGAGTTCTGCTTCCAGCAGCCACAATGACTGTGTGAACGGAGTTAGAAAAACAGTCAAGCCACCCCCCATAAGCCATACATTTCTGTACTCATTGCTAAATGATGCTCGAGGCTATGTGAAGAGTGACATCGCTGGACACTGGATGTCCGTAGTGATTAATCACTCTATAACTGTGGAAAACAGAAGGAAGAGTTTAGCTTTTGGAACGCCTGGAGAATTTACCTCACACCATACGTAGCGCCAAAAGTGAAGCATGGAGTAGATGGTGCTATGATGTTGGGTGTTTTTGTGTTCAGGATGTGATACTACTAGCGCTTCAGGAAGCGCAAAATGATGGAGGAAAATGAATACCCTTACCGCATTCTGCCCTGCGTACAGTAGGCGAAATATTCGGAGACGATGTCAATTTCTGTCAGCCTGACAACGTCCAGTCCCATAAAGCAGCATCGGTGAGGCAATGCCAATGTTTTGAGCACAGTAACATTCCTGAGGTGCGATTCTAGAGTTGCTCCCGGCGTATTTGATAATCAAAATATCCACGGGTGTACTGCCGGTCTTTAGTGTCAAACGGGCACAATATTTCGGCGATCAAACATGTCTCCATCATCAGGTGAACTGACGGACTGAGCTCCTGTGAACGTTCCGCCACGAAGATCCGTTCGCTTTGGCTGCTCAGGGGGAACTGGGTTCGGTCGCGGCGGCGGCCGATTTAAATACCCTCCGCCCGCGGCGCGCTCCCTCCTCCGTTCGCGCCCCGCGCCACGGTAGCGCGGTGGATCAGATTGCGACGGCGTCTGAGATGACGTCGGTGTGATGGCTCTGTCCGCCGTGGTCGTCACAACTATGCGTTTGCTCGATTTACTCTTGATTAACCCAATCGCTGGTTCCCAAGCCTTGCTAAGATTATAGCCACAGTCACGGTTTATGAGGTCGTCATTGGTGCGAATTTCGATGGCCTCTCTAACAACGCTGTCCCAGTATCTCGACGTCTGTACCAGAATCCTCGTTCGGTCATACTCGGTAGCGTGATTTTCCGACAAACAATGTTCAGCGACCGCCAACTTGCTCGGATACATCAGTCGAGTGTGCCTCTGGTGTTCACGGCATCGATCCTCGACGGTACGCCCTGACGTCATCCGAATGGAAACCTACTTGCTTTTTCCGTTACGTGGACGACACGTTCGTCATCTGGGCACATGGTATGGATAAACTCCTTGACTTCCTTACACATCTAAACTCCATACACCCCAACATCAAATTCACTATGGAGACTCAAGCGGAGGGTAAATTACCTTTCCTTGACGTCTTGGTAAGGAGAAGGGCTGACGGCACCCTAGGTCATGGGGTGTATCGAAAGACAACACACACTGATCTGTATTTGCACGCAGACAGCTGCCACCACCCTTCACAGAGGAATGGGATACTTAAAACTCTAGTACATAGGGCGCGCACTACTCTGACACAGAGAGTCTACCCCAGGAACTGGAACGTCTGAGAACTGTGTTTCGAAAAAATGGGTACTCAGAGTGACAGATCCAACGTGCTCTCCGCCCAACCACTGCAGCACAACCTGTTGAGATGGATGAAGTCACGAGGGAGGAGGTAGGCACTGCATTTATTCCATACACAGGCGCACTCTCGGGGAATGTCGCCCGCATTCTGAAGAAACACCGGGTCGGAACTGTGTTTGGTCCTCCGAATAAAACTCGTGCACTGGTGGGGAGCGCCAAAGATGACCTAGGTTTGAGGAAGGCCGGCGTGTACCAGATTCCGTGTAAATGTGGCAAGTCGTATATTGGTCAGACGATGCGTACCGTCGAGGATCGATGCCGTGAACACCAGAGGCACACTCGACTGATGTATCCGAGCAAGACGGCGGTCGCTGAACATTGTTTGTCGGAAAATCACGCTATCGAGTATGACCGAACGAGGATTCTGGTACAGACGTCGAGATACTGGGACAGCGTTGTTAGAGAGGCCATCGAAATTCGCACCAATGACGACCTCATAAACCGTGACTGTGGCTATAATCTTAGCAAGGCTTGGGAACCAGCGATTGGGTTAATCAAGAGTAAATCGAGCAAACGCATAGTTGTGACGACCACGGCGGACAGAGCCATCACACCGACGTCATCTCAGACGCCGTCGCAATCTGATCCACCGCGCTACCGCGGCGCGGGGCGCGGACGGAGGAGGGAGCGCGCCGCGGTCGGAGGGTATTTAAATCGGCCGCCGGCGCGACCGAACCTAGTTCCCCCTGAGCAGCCATGGCGAACGGATCTCCGTGGCGGCATGTTCACAGGAGCTCAGTCTGTCAGTTCACCTGATGATGGCGACATGTTTGATCGCCGAAATATTGTGCCCGTAGGACACTATAGACCGGCAGTACACCCGTGGATATTTTGATTTCCTGAGGTGGATTAGGATGCACAGCGTCCCGACCTGAACCCAATGGGCGACCTTCCGCATGAGTTAGAACGCGGTTTTCGTTCGAGACCCCACCCGCCACCGTCCAACACCCCTATCTCCTTGGATTCCACTGCCTAAAGAAAGAGGGGCTGTCATTCCTCTACAGACAGTCAGGTAGCCTATTGAAATTGATCCTAGAAGAGTTTTCACTTTTTATTTTCTTCTTTCTCATATATAGTTCCATACGACCAAATTGAGGAGCGAATCTCCTTGGTTACGGATCGTGTCAGTACATGAAATCATAACAAAAAGCTAATAATGGATAAAATTAAATACCTGTGAATCCTAAAGGGACGAGAATTTGTAAGTTGATATAAACGCAATTGACAATGCATCACAGGAATTCGCTCAACTTTGCAAGGAGCTCCTTGACAGCGTATAAGGAGTGACCCCTGAGGAAACTTCTCACTTTCGATACGAAAGCGCATGGATTGCTGATAAGATGTTTAAATTCTTGTGGTAGGTTACTGGAAACTGATACAGCAGTATACTGCATGGCTTTCTGCACAAGAGTCAAGAAGTTGCGACCAAAAAACTTTGTTCGATATCTGCTTAGTATTAACTGAGAGAAAGCTGTTGATTCTACGGAGTAATCTGATACTGCTAACAAGAATATACACTAAAAAATATAAATATTAAGAGGCAATGTCAGAATACCCAGAGTAATTGGTGTTTTTTTGTGACGTCCTCTCACTTACTTCAGATACTGATTTAGTACTAAAAATGTCAACATTATGACTGAACAAGATCCTGAACATGGGCTTCCCGAGGGTGTTTACTATCAATCTGAATATCTCGAAATTTGAACTGTTCAGTCTCACTAATCGTAATCCTATTCAATGTAATTATAAGATCAAGCTTTGTTCAATTCTGGGTTAGGAACTGTAAAACTGAGAGTAACTGTGATTTTGCGTTAGTTTATTTTCAACAAGCCTTGAATTTATGTCCTGAACAGCACTGTTTGAAATAGTGCCAATGTTGCATAAAGTTTCCGTTACCACCGTGGTAGTATCATCGGCCAACGGAAATAGTTTAGAATCAGGTGCAATACTGGAAGGCATGTCATTTATATTAAATAAGGACGAGGAGTGGCCCAGCACTGGTACCTTGGGAAGCCTCCATTTAACTGTGCTCCACTTGGATCCTGCATTATATACTTTCACAATGCTGTGAAGAATGGCAATTTTCTGTCCATTCTTAATGCAAGACGAGACCCTATTGTGAGCTACTCTCCATATTCCATAATGCCCCAAATTCTGGAGCAATATTTTATGATCAACACTATCAAAGGCCTTCGTTAAAGCAAACATTATCCAATGTATTCAAAACCTCTTATTTATTCCACTCAGCACCTCACAGAGAAAAGAGAATATAAGATTTTCAGTTGTCAAACCACTTTTAGAACCAGATTGTATATTTGACAGCAAATTATATGAAATGAAATGATCAATTATCTTTACATACACAGCCTTTTCAATGACTTCACCAAACACTGATGGCATAGAAATAGGTGAAAAATTGTCTACATTATTCCTTTCTTCCTGCTTTACTGCTGAGTACTTCAATATTTCAAGCAACTGACCATTCCTGAAGGACAAACTGGAAGTACAGGGCTCGCATGTGCAGCGTAGTACTTTAGTATCCTGCTTGATCATCCCTCGCATCAACGACAATCCTTAGTCTTCAGTAATTTAATTATTGATTCAATCTCCCCATTGGCAGCGTCATGGAGGAGTATCTCAGATATCAGTCCCAAGAAACTATGTTTATAGAGATTTATATGATTCCCTTTAGAAACTGAGACTTTATTTAATGCAGCATGCTCAGAAAGTGATTACTGAGTACTGTACATATATAGTTGACTTAAGAGAAACATTTTAACTATGTACTAACTTTATATCCTCGATTTTATGCTGATGGCCAGACACTTGCACTACAACTGACCATATATTTTTAATTTTATCCTGCGATTTAGCTATTCTATTTGTGTACCACTTACTCTTTGCGATTGTAACAACATTCTAAGCACCTCACAGTACTGTCTGTAATAGTCTACCATAGCTCATTAGCGACAACTTAACGTTTTTATGTAATTCCCACTTTGTTCTGTATAATATACTTATCCCACTAGTGAGCCATCCAGGTTGCCTTTTACTGGTAGCACTCTGTTTTGAACGTTCGAAAGGAAAGTAATTTTGAAAGAGCATGAGATATGTGTTAAGGAGATAATTATATTTGTCACCTATGCTGTCAGGTCAAACAGCATATTGCCACCCTTGTTCTCTAACAAGGTTTAAGAAACTCTCTGTTAGCACTGGATTAGCTTTTCTACATATTTTGTAATTGTATACAACATTTGTTGGAGTACAAAAAACGTTTAGTGTTAAAATTTTTGCATCATGGCCTGAGAGGCCATTCACCTTATTACTAAGAGAATGCCCATGTAGTAATGAAGAATGAATGCCTACATTGTCTATGGTTGTGCTACTATTCTCCTGCACCCTCGTTGTAAAAAATATATATGAATATAGGAGATCTTCCACCATCCTTTCTCATGCACAATTAAATAGAAAATTAATCTTGAAAGCAGCATATACAGCTAATTTTTGGTACTACCTACAAAATGAACCAGAACCCTCTCTAGCTTCAACAAAAACGCTCCAAAGTCAGAGTTAGGAGACCTATAAATAACTATAATTAAGTATTTAGTTTCACTAAATTTAGCTCCCCCTGCATAACATTGAAATACTTGCTCAGTGCCATGTTTTGATACATCTGTGGAATGCATAGTGTTAGTTTGCGTGCATGGCAACTCCCCCATTCTTAAAAGAACTCTTTAAAAACATTCAATTAATCTGTGTCTTGGCAAAGTAAGCCTCCGAGCTGCCACATTACTGAAGTAGAGCTCCGATACACCAATAACGTCGCAGTCAATATCTGTAAGCAGTAACTAACTTCATCTCTAATATCTCCTCGAGTTTGGTGGAAAATGCTATCTCCTTCATTGCTTGGATACCTGACCTTTTTTGAAGGTGGTTACTTTGTGAGAGAGACCTGCTTTAAGCAGGGATACCTATTAGTGGGCTTCAATCTAGAAAAGTTGGAGTTCCAACATGAATTATTACAGTAATTTTCCAATGCGTTATTCCACCACGGCCCACTATACTGTCATTTACAGGATTTCCCGACATCTTCTTACCTTATCTACTGAGGTGCAGGCTACTCCTAGTGATACCCGATATATTGATAGACTCAACTGGTACCACTGCAAGGTAACACAATGAAAGTAAGTCAGTTAAATATATTACGGGAAGATTAGCACATAGCGTTCTCACCTCAGGAAGGGATCTAAATGGACCTATGAAATATTGTGTCTAGATGATGGTACGATCTAGCTGCAGGGCGGGTCGGAGAAGAATATCGTCAAGTATTATGCTGAGAAAGTGTAAGTATTGCATTCATTTTGTTTCTCTGTCTCCCTCCCTAATATGTTATGTGTGTCTTTTGCTTGCTACTTTTCTGTGAATTGTAGATATAATTAATAGATTAGCAGAATCGGCAATGAGTGGAACATTTTAGAGCTATGTCTTATGACATCAAGGATTTAGTTACTGCTCTGCGATCTTCCAAAGATTGGTCCTGCTTCTTCTCCTTATATTGGACCAATCTTGCTGGTCCCCTTGCATTACAAGACATTAAATGCTTGTAGAGTAATCTCGCTTACCTTGGGGGATCCTTTCCAAGTTTTATGGAAATGGAAATTACGTGTGGCTAGGGCCTCCAGTTGGTTAGACCGTTCGCCTGGTGCAAGTCTTTAGAGTCGACGCCACTTCGGCGACTTGCATGTCGATGAGGCTGAGAAAGATAAGGACAACACAACATCCAGCCACTGAGCGGAGAAAATCTCCGACGCAGCCGGGAATCGAACCCGGGCCGTTAGGTATGACATTCCGTCGCGCTCATCACTGAGCTACCAGGAGTGGACTCCACGTTTTATAATATCGGTCCTTATTCAACTATTCCAGGAATACGTCTTTTTATTTGGTTACACTGCTTATGTTATTCACCATGGTTGCCTTCTATATGACGCTAATTGTGTTCCAAGATGGAAGATTTCTATTATTTACCTCTACGGATTTTTAACGATATTGTACATTGAAAGCTTGGTACATCTCACATACCAGTCATCATTATAGCAATTCAATAGTTACTTTAGTTATTTGTCTTTAGGTCAACATTTTGTTACCTGAAGATGTAACTATAATGTCACGAAACTTGTCTTCATCACTAAATGATTTTGACACATCTGTAGAGGTTTTCATCACTTCAAATGAAGGAGTAATTTACATGAAACGAGAGGGACCTGTAGAGAAAAAAGGATAATAGGGTTATATCATTTTTGCAGTCCCATGTTCCTCTATCGTAAATTGATCAACTTGTGTTCGAGAAAAATGGTATAAGGTATTCATTTATTTTAGTTTTGAGAAAAGGTAACCCTAACAAGAAAAAATTCATTCTCAAAGAAATGTATATTTTGTTATGACATAAGAACTACAAATAAATACAAAGCTGCAAAGTTTCTGAGGTGTGGGGTTGATCTGTTATTCTGTAATTCTGCACAATGGATTAATCTGAGATGTACCTTTTACCCTGTGGCTGCTGCAAGATGCAATTTCCATCCCCACACTACTACTGAAGTCAGACAGACGCTATTAATGTTCTAAAGAGAAATGAATGAAAAACTTTCAGCAATAAATACCTTCAGGAGTCGTCTGCTGTAAGGAAATGACACAAAATTTCTTACGTAACTAATGTGATACTTTGGTACTGGAGTACTGCTAGTTAGTGTAATAAAAACATTAAACTAATGAAAGTTATTATTTATTTTTGCAAACATTCTGAGAAATCCAAAATGAACTTTTAGTTATGATCTGAATGAGATACATCCTGGTCCTTTTCGGAATGTGAAGTTACCTCTCAAGGATAGGATTCGCTAATGAAATTTCTGTACAAAGTTTAAGATGGTTGTTGACTTGGCAGAATGGCTGAGAGGCGCACCTACTCAACTTGAATAATTATTCTTTAGAATGTTGCTAGGTACAGTTGAGGCTGTCACGTGTGAAATGCAGTGCAGTGGGGATCGCAATAGCTGTAGCGCACAATACGGTAATCTGTGATGACTACTGTCTGCGCCGCTCGTTGCTGACAAATAAGATATCTCTCGTTCTATCTGGACTGACCTTCGCCAATCAAACTCTCCCTATGCCTTGATGAAGTCAAGGATTCCTATTCGACCGTAGTCTAACTATTGGCGTGGTACACCAGTCAGATAACCAGTCGACCTCGATGCCACTCAAAACTGCTCGCAGGCATTTTACTATAACTCTTTCCGTTCACACCCCAAAATAAGTGTGTCGGCCAACACAGTGAACAACGCATAATCACAAGGATTCCATACAGAGCATCACTTTGATTTGCTCTCGACAGAGGTGCACTCCCAGTGAAGTACTGAGGAGAGACTTGTTCCTTGCTCCAAGAGCGACAACAGAACAGCGCCTCTCCACTCATACGTGAAGGGTTATATCTCTCAGTCTCTTCCATTATTCCTTCAGCTCAAGGCGTCAGAAATATCATCTGCCAATCAGCATTGCTCTTCTAAAACGGGAGATTGACGTTTCGTTTAAGGCGACCAATCTGGAAACCTGTAGCATTGGCGTTTGACGTTTGCTGTCTCCCTGTGAAAATCTCTGAAACTGTGTGCTATGTGCAAAGAATGCGTAGTCTGGCCACTCCCACAAAATGTAGCGGAATTTGCTTTTAAGCCAAACACGCTGTTGTTCCCCCCCTTTCACTCGGGCCCACGCTGTCCGCTACACGGGCTGTCACCGGCCGGCATAGTCTGGGTTGTCCTCTGAAGGGACCGGCGTCCCGTTGTGTGGTTTCTCTCCCGAACTAAAAGCTTCTGTGACCGTCGTGTCTGGAATTTACGTGTGTATGCCAGCCTTGAGTATTTCAACCATGGTGTGCTTACTTGTTAATTGCACATCGTTTACAGGTATTCATACAACACTGTCCTTATCTTATCGAGTTTGGGTTCGAATGAAGCGTCTTGATGAGCGGAATATGATTGTGAGGGCGGAATATGTAAACAATGAAGGTCAGGCGACCATGACGTCTTACAAATTAAAAGTACAAATATCATACAAGCAGAAACATAAATAACTCTTATATCTAGTTAGGCAAAATAAATGTAATTATAAGCAAGAGTCTCTTTGGGTTTGCAAATAGATGCTCTACTCTTGAAGATCCTTGATTCCTCATACCGTACACTGCTTTGTCATACAATTTTAAAGTCCTAATGATTCTGGATTCCCAAACATTTTCACATTGTTTACACTTTTTCATTACCTTGTAAGCAGCTACGTATCTTCTGACAATCCAATGAACTGTGCATTTTGTCAGTTAACTAATGATTATTCATGTGTAACAGATGAATCTACAAATTTGAAATAGTTATTCTGTTGTCTCTGGTATAAGTGTAAATGCCAGAAGAGCTTAAATTGAACAGGAGTTCCCTATTATGCTATTTAAGTTACGTAATTTTCGAGACTTCACTTTAGGAATCCTTCCAGTTTCTTCAAGAAGACTGAAAACCGAGGTACATGAACTAGAAATTTCGTATCATCTCTCCATCCTAGTATTTCAGTAATTTGTTCCTGTCTATTCTGAAAATTCATTTTGAGCTGCTCGTAGTTCTTACCAAGTTCTGGGATATAGTACTTGATATTGGATTATGTGTTGTTTCTTCGTTTTTGTTTCCTCCTCCCCATGGCCAAGAACAAGGTGTTAAAACCGAATACGTTATTAGTCTTCGAGTTTCTTTGTAACAAACAGTGTTTGTAAATGAATTATAGTACCGTTTTTTCTAGTGTTCACGTTCATAGTGTCAGCGACAATCTTTTTTACTCGTCCATAAACTGTATTAATCTAAAATGGCTGACATTCGTTCAGAAACAATATCTACCTTCACATTCGGTAGATCTGTTGCGTTCAGCTCAACCTCTCTTCTTTCGTTCTTCAAGACTAACGCTCGATTATCAATACGCTTACCATCAAAATGCAGCGTGCATCTTTCTTAGCACAATGTTTTCTTCATTTCTCTTTGAGTTTAACTGCTACTTTAATGGTAGATCTGTAAACATTAGACTTTAGTGACTTCTCGACGTCAGTCTCTCCTACAGATAACTATCTGTAAATGGTTGCCGTTTTAGGGTGATAACAATCAACATTTACTAATTGAGTTGGAGCTTTCGTTGTCTTTAACTACTTCCTTGTGGTTATGAACTGCTGACCAGCACTAACAGACTCCGGATATTCAGTGTCACAAAGTGATGTTGATGTACTTGAAATGGAAGTATTTGGATTACCTTTATTGTTATTGTTGTTCTTGTAATTCTTGATGTAGGCTGAAAGGGTGTCTTTCTTCTATTAGATGGATGGATGGATGCCCCTGGACTTGCTGTCTTCCCAGCTGTGTTACCAACAAGTCTTACCAACAAGTCTTTTACTTTAATTTTCAACATGATATAATCCTCTATGTTCGCGGCACAGCTGTTCTAACTTTCCTTCATACTGTAAGAGACTTCATTTAGTTGATCTCATGTTCCTCGTTTTACACACACATTGTAAGTTTTTAATGTGTTATTCAGTTTTTTTCAGCCACTTGAATCGATAAGATCAGGTAATGTAATTCTTTTACTAGTACTTTCTTTCCTTTCATGGAAGCTCCAAGAAATACATGACAAACACCAATTTGTATTTCAGCAGTATCCTGCTCAAGTATTCAAGTGAGTTTTATTCTTGCGGAACAATTTTTCTTTTTCGTGCCTTTTTGGAATCGTACTAGATTCTTTGTCCAGATCTTATTGCTTCTATCAGTGATAGAAGTATTTGTTTTAAAATTCATTATTTATACAAATTATACCGCAACAGAGCAGTGTGTAAGCACTCTATTATCTATAATCTGCCACAGTTCATTGCCGTTAAAGTGTTGAAGTGATTGATCTCCTAGCGGAAAAATTCTTCTTTTTCTGTGTGGATTTTGAAACCGCACTAGATTCTTCGTCCCGATCTTCTTGTGTCTATGAGTGCTAGAAGCAATTATTTTACAACTGAAGACATGCGCGGAAAAACAGGCTAACCCTCAATTCTAAGAACTTAGAGACTAGTGCTGCCATCTGTTGCTGGGTATGGGAACTATCAAAATAGGCATTCGAATCGCCGCTACATATCACATTAGGCTGCAACACAACGCAGAGAATTTCTTGCGCTTCGCCAGATACGTTTTCTGTAATTTCAGAAACGAGCTAACTTTCTGCTTCCCTCTAGCGGAAAGAAGCTTGAATAGTTGAGTAGCAGGATAGCCAATACTGCGCCATATGATGAACAATAAATATTTAACTGAAATTCGAAGAGATTCGGGGCCAAAGTACATTATATTGGAATTATTATAATTGTAAGCAGGGAATATAATACTTGTGTAATATGTCATGTTAATCTGACTATGAACCATGTTTAGAGCATTTGAAGTATTCAGTTGGCCCATGCAGTACAGAAGAGGAATAGTTTAGAGCATTTGAAGTGTTCAGTTGGCACATTCAGTACAGAAGAGGAATAGTTTACATGGCGGGTGTATAAATAGGAAACCTTGATGACACTGTGAAAATCCGTGGAAATTATGGAAATATGAAGCGTAATCCACAAAACTCACACAAATAAGTTGAGAAGAAGAAGCGAAAAGAGCAAAATCACAAGATTCAGTGGGTGCCTATTTGAGAAAGTGCTTCGACATTGTCCTTGCGGGTAAACTGGAAAAGCTACTTTGTGATTTCCGAAGTCTAAGTAACAATGATCTTCAAAATTATTATACATCTGGAAGAGTGAATATGAATCCTGTCTAGCGGAAATATACTGATGATCTAGTGAGATGTAGGCGGCAGACGACGAACAACAGCGTTACTGTAGGTGACGTTGACGTTCAGATTTGTAAGAAAGCTTGTCTATCAATTTTCGGTATAAGCGATGGACACCACTCCGCTGTGAATAAGCAAAAGAAAACATCTGGAACTCATGAAGTAAGTGTCTGGGTGTCATCACCCTCGGTGTCCATTCAAATTGATAGATTTATGTGTAACATGATATTAAAAGCAAGTACAGCGAGGAGGTGCAAGAATTTCCATGGGCTCATATAAATAGTTGTCCTACGCAGTCAAGTCAGTACTCCAGAATCCCGACCTGGCGTATCTGTGTGAATATCTAAATATTAGCAAGACGTAGAGATTTTATCAATAGAATTGCAATAACAGCAACGAGGAAACTCTTAGCCTTGACATATATTGTAAAATATCTTATCAGTTTTTCATTATTGGCTCTGCAAAACGACGTAGTGACATCTGTCAAATTTGTTATCACCTAAAGATGTAAATTTCATTAGAGAAAAATGGCCAGAAAAGGAAAGAACTAGGGGCAAAACTGAACTTCCATGTTAAACAGGCTATTACTCATTATGAAAATCAGAAAATCGACTCAGAATATTCGGAAACCAATAATTCTGTTATGGTCATTGCTTGCATCAATGGATACATTATTTTTCTCCATCAGACTAAGATTGTGGCCATTGGCTCGAACTGCTTGTGCCATACGTTATTTGTTATCTCCAATTCTCCGTTTTACAATACTTTTTACAACAATTAATGGTGATCTGTGGTTGTGGATGTTCGGTAATGTACAGAAGTCTTCACATTTTTATTACTCTTCTTTATTAATTATTATTTTTCATGTTACTTTCCTATATAAAGGATATGACATTAACTCGTCCATACTGCATGCATTTCAGTAAAAGAAAAATTAGAATAAAGAATTTGATAGATGTGCTTCTAGCCTATTTACAATACCCTATTTTTCTCTATTTCTAAATAATGCGGGTTAGCCTGTTTCTCCACACATGTCTTCAATTCATTATAATTAGCAAATACAGTTTATCCCAGGGAATGAAAAATGTTTCAGTTATCCAAGACATGCCACCCTGCAACATCACAAAATGGCACCCAAGCCACCGTGCTAACATTGCGGTACAGCACAAAGCACACAAAGCTTTTCGTTTGTTCCTGGAAGCAGCCAGCACTCCTCCTTAAATGCCCTGTTGTTGGCCGGCTTGCCTACCTGTAGGGAAGGGAGACTAAATAATTATGAAACATAAGTGTTTCCAGGAAATTATACTAATTTGTAGTGAAAAGAAGCGTGAGGCAAACACCTGACTACAAACAAAATAAAAATCGTCGTATATCCACCGACTCGTCTGAAGATGAAGATGGAAAACTCAAAACGCGCAGAGGAGAAAAATAAAATTACCGACACAAATGATTGTTTTAATTTGTGTTTGGTGTCATAAATAACTGTTGTTTCCAAATCATGCCCCAACTTGGAGCTATGTTAAATAACGCCATGCCAGTGAGTATCGCACTACGACATCAAGGTAGTACAACTGCCGACTAACGAGCTTCATCAAGTAGTCCATACTAGTGATTCCACATTTGCGCCATTCTTTCAGTGGAAAATATTCCAAGCTTAAGTGAGAAGTACCGAAAGGAGGAGAAGGAGGAGTAAATTAGTGTTTAAGGTCCCGTCGACAACGAGGTCATTAGAGACGGAGAGCAAGCTCTGGTGAGGGAAGGATGGGGAAGGAAAGCGGCCGTGCCCTTTGAAAGGAACCACCCCGGCATTTGCCTGAAGCGATTTAGGGAAATCACGGAAATCCTAAAGCAGGATGGCCGGAGACGGGATTGAACCGTCGTCCTCAAGAATGCGAGTCCAATGTGCTAACCACTGCGCCACCTCACTCGGTAGTACCGAAAGGGAGCAGTTTTGTATCCTCGAGAGTATGCATTTATACTGTTTGGAAATTTCATTGATCCGTATCAGGAGAGGGAGAATGGCATATTTAGTAGGATTTACTCAACACTGCATTTACAACCTAGTCTTAAGTGTGACGTAACACTCAAGAAAGTACACCAAATAGAGGGAACAAGGTCTTCATTCACTTGTGAGTGCCATCTCATAGAGCGCTCTTGTAGCTGTGGCCAGTCACTCGTGGACCTGGAGACAGACGCCGTTACAGTTAGTGTGCCTACGCAATCAGCACAGATTGGAGGCAGCCTCCCCGCCTCCCTCTCCCCTCCTACATCAGCCTCCGCGCACATACGCCACACCCCAACGCAACCTCTCAGCCCCAAAATTAGCGGCCCTGCGGTTTCTTTGAAGTGGTCGCTTTGATTACCACGTCTTGCCCAACACCCGATCCCCTGCCTCCACCCACCTGACAACGTCTCCTCCCACATACGGCTCCCTCACCAAATGACAATTAGAAGCGCAGATGGTTCCAAGCTCGTCAGGTAACCGGAAGCCTCCAACACTTTTCTCACTGAACGGAATCACGTGATTCGTATGTCTTTCGCTCCTTGAAAACGACTGCCGCACTTCACCTTTCCCCGACCGTATCGTTCTACATCCGAAACCTCAATGTCTTCGAATTTTCGTTTAGAAAAATGGAAACTCTGTATAAGCAAGGAGGACTAGATCTCAAATATCCATAACTTTTTCACAAGGTCGTGTATTTAAACCCCGTTCAATACACTGGTATCCCCCAAGCACTGAGTGACAGCGTTTTCTCCGTATTTTTGAAGAAACGGATTACGGCCTCGCCGATCAATCAAACTCAGCTACTTCTCATTACAGTTATATCGACTCTATTCACTTCGAAAAGCATTTTGAAAATAGGTGATACACTTTTATAACTAGCAGCTAGTAAATCTGCACCAGATCTCCTTTCCACGACTTGTCGATAATTTGGTACGACGTGTATTATTAGATGCTTGGAATAGATGTACACTTCTTCTAGTATGGTGTAGGTACAGAAAGTTTTTCATAAAAGAGGAAAGACAAAAGATCAGTGTCACAACAACACCAGAGGGTTATTAGTGCCGGTTTTTAAGTCGACAGTACACTGGTTTATACGCGAACGGCATTTCATTGTATGGATACGGGAAAGAAAGAAACAATGAACCTTCATGTACTCACAGGGTATTGAGCGATCCAGAAAAGCTCGTGTATTCATTAGCAGCCATACTTGGTCTCCTGCTAACACTACTGCTCCTAACTGCCTATCTATCTTCGGGACGAATCAAGTATATAGACTGTAAATCACTTCCGTCCATCGGTGTATACTGTTAGAGTGAGCCAAGTGGGTACGAGTGGCAGGACAAGTCGTGGTGGAAGAAGTAGACCACAGGTCTCAGAGATACTTATACTGCCGTGGCCTCTCCGAGGATGATACTGAATCGCGTATTCTGCTCGCCTTAGCACCAGAACCGTTGCGTGTCTGACTTCATTATTCCCACTTCTGGGTTCAGCGTTTTTCTAAAGTTAAAACCGTAATCACGATTAATTATATCATTCGTCAACAGTAATTCATTAGTTTCAACAGAATCTGAACATACAGAACGATGAAACAGATAAAATCTGGACTTCCTTATAGTTCATGGCATGGTGTTCAAGTATACAGTGTTCGGCAGTGGCACATTTATCAGGCTGTAACAGGCGGTTGGATTGTAGAGGATCTGTTCTACGTTATTGAACTGTGCGTAAGATGTGTCCTATGTGCGAGAAACGACACAGACAGAGAATCTCATAGACGCCTTCACTCCGTAAATTCAATGTTAATGAGCCAATGAAAGTAGATTTCTTTCATGCTCCCGAAAAATCGCCTTGACTGTACGTTAGAGAGGATGCGACCTAATTAGGAAGGAAGATTCCCTACGAACAGTAGGCAGTAGTGAGACCATTGACTTTCACAAATATGTAAATTAATATTAAATATTATTACAATTGGATATAATAAATAAAATTAATAACTTTAAATATAAAATATTATATTAATATAAATAATTATTTTAATTACGATAATATAATTAATAAATTATCTACAATTAGATTATTTAACTTCTTGAGGTGAAACGCGAAACATCGGTTTAAATTGCTACGCGTTGCAAATCTCCCATTGCTGGCAGCCATTACGTTCAAGAACCATTTATGGTGGTCCTTGTTAGCAATCGTATGTATCCGGTGTTCCAAGGTATTCAAGATACTGGATGATGAGAGCTGCCTGCTCGCAGCTGTCATCAAATCATCGGTAAAGATATCATGTCGGACGATCCCATCGGTTGCACTATGAACCAACAAACGGAGGCATCCACCTTTTCCCACTTTCTTGCAAACTAGATTTTACAAAGAATACCATTTTGTTGCTTTCAGAATTTATGATGTTTCTCCTTGGCGTTGTGTAACACTACAAAAGTTTCTTCCCTCTGCCTTCAAAAGGTAGAGGCCAAAACCTTGCAGGGTCTAAACTGTTTTATTCGAAACTCTCCGTAAGACACAGGACCAGCATGGAAGAAAATAATCTTCCTGTGACAACACAGCTGTATTTTTTTATAAAATTCATTTATAAAAAAGTAAGTTGAATAGAGCACATGCTAAAAGAAGGTTACAATGTGTTTGTTAAAATGTTTGTAAATCCAGAAAAAGACTCTGCGAGAGGAACTTTGGTAAATATTGACACGAGTTTAAAACTGACCAGTAAATCCGAGTAGCCATAGTCTTCAGCCTGCTAAAATATTTTTAGTGGGTTCGTTACTCGTTCCTTAAAACACATTGTCGATAAACGATATGGCGCTATAAGCGGTGACAGAACTCACATATAACACTTACATACGGCTACAAAATCAGAAACAATGTTTGTATAGATACACGCAACCCATTTACAGGTGTTCTTCTTTAGAAATGTCTATTTCTGCTCAAGAGCTCCTCTACGGTGTAGGAGGAGTTGTTACGAAGAAAAATCTTGAATCCACATTTAAAACAAATGTTGCTCTCTGTCAGACATTTTATTTCCGTCGGTAGATCATCAAACAAGTTTATAGCTGCGTATTTCACACCTTTCTGTGACAAAGTTGGATTCGTTAAAGAGTTTGTAGATCACTTTTCCTTATAGCTGACAGCAAATCTTATATGTGAATAAATGTATGTGACACTGTGGTAAATATTTGAAACTACTTAAAGAGATGTCTGCAAGATGTATGCTGCATATTTCACTCCTTTCTGTGACAAAGTTGGATTCGTTAAAGAGTTTGTAGATCACTTTTCCTTATAGCTGACAGCAAATCTTATATGTGAATAAACGTATGTGACACTGTGGTAAATATTTGAAACTACTTAAAGAGATGTCTGCAAGATGTATGCGAGTGAACCTCACACATAATTCTTTTGTGCAATCAATACTTTAGGTCTAAATGAGGAGTTCCCCCGGAATATTATCCTGTAAATCGACATTGAGTGAAAATGTAGAAAATATATTAATTTATTGACATCTTTGGCTCCAAATTTGCCATCTACTCCTCTGTTAAAAGTAAGCGAATCTACACGATTTTGTAGATTTCCTATATGGGTTTTCCAGTTAATGTTTTCATCAGAGTGCACGTTTATGAAGTTATAATTATATATCCTCTTTGTTAGTTATGTTTGGTGTGCTAGTATGGTAATAGGTGCCATATTTCGAACAGTAAAAAACTAGATGAACCGTGTTTTGTCAAAGTTTAAAGCCAGCCCATTTACGGAAAACAATTCAGTAACTTTCACAAAAACATCATATACAATTTTCTCTGTTGATAATTTTTTGCTCAGCTTCATAACAATGCTTGTATTATTTGCAAACGGGTCTATTTATGAATTCTGATTAAAACAAAATGGGAGATCATTAATATCAGACAAGAACAGTAGTGGGCTAGTGATCCATTACTGTGGAACTCCCCTTCTAGTTTCTCTCTGGGGATATACTGTTGCGCCCTTCTATGTATTATTTCAGCAGACTACGCTAACTTATCACATAATGTTTGTTAAATAAGAGCTTAACCAGACATTTGCTGTACTACCTATTCCATTTAAACTTGTTGTCAGTGTGATCTTTAGTCCGAAGACTGGTTTTAAGCAGCACTCCATGCTACTCTATCCTCTGCGAGCCTTTTCGTCTTAAAATAACTATTGCAACCTACTTCTTTCTGAATCTGCTAACTGTATCGATCTCTTGGTCTTCCTCTACTCTTTTTACCCCTGCCCCCAAACATACATACATTCACGCGCACTTCCCTCCAATAGTAAACAGGTGATCCATTAATGTCTGAGAATGTTTCCTATCAACCAATCGCTTTATTTGGTCAAGTTGTGCCACAAATTTTTTATCTCCCCAATTTTATTCATTATCCCCTGATTAGTTACGTGCTCAACCCTCCCAATCTTCGATATTTTTCTTTATCGCCACATTTCGAAAACTTCTATTCTGTTTTTGTCTAAACTGTTTATCATCTATGTTCCACTTCCATACATGACAACACCCCGTAGGAATAACTTCAGAAAGACTTCCTAACATATATCTATATTCGATGTTAAAAAATTTCTATCCTCAGGGAATTCTTCTCTTACGACTCTCGGTCTAAATTTCATATTTCCTTTACTTCTGCCGTCATCAGTTATATTTCTGCCCAAATACCAAAACTCATCCACTACTCGTGTCTCGTTTCTAGTCTAATTCCCTCAGCATACCGTGATTTAAGTCCACTACATCCCATTATCATTGTTTTGCTTTTGTTGATGTCCATCTTCTATTTTCCTTTCCAGACACCGTCCATTCTGTTCACTTGCTCTTGCAAGTCCTTTGCTGTGTCTACTGTCATCGGAAACCTCAGAGATTAAATATTTCTCTTCTTGAAATTTAATTCCTACTCCAAATGGTTCATTGGTTTCTTTTACTGCTTTTTCAGCGTACAGATTGAATAACATCTGCCGGCCGCGGTGGTCTCGCGGTTCTAGGCGCTCAGTCCGGAACCGCGCGACGGCTACGGTCGCAGGTTCGAATCCTGCCTCGGGCATGGATGTGTGTGATGTCCTTAGGTTAGTTAGGTTTAATTAGTTCTAAGTTCTAGGTGAATAATGACCACAGATGTTAAGTCGCATAGTGCTCAGAGCCATTTGAACCATTTTTTGAATAACATTTGGGACAGGCTACAACCCTTCTCAACCAATGTTTCCTAATCATGCCCTTGAACACTTACAACTGTCGTCTGATTTCTGTACAGGTGGTAAACAGTCCTTAAATTAACTAGAATACGATGACTGACAAAATCAAAAACGTTCGAAAAAGGCACAGAGGATCTCAGTTAGACATAATTTGTCATTTTAGGATTTCATTTTATGCTGTGTAAATGAACAAAGAGCTCACTGACTAGAATGACCCTTTTGACATCCAAACTGTGAATGGCTATGTACACTCCTGGAAATGGAAAAAAGAACACATTGACACCGGTGTGTCAGACCCACCATACTTGCTCCGGACACTGCGAAAGGGCTGTACAAGCAATGATCACACGCACGGCACAGCGGACACACCAGGAACCGCGGTGTTGGCCGTCGAATGGCGCTAGCTGCGCAGCATTTGTACACCGCCGCCGTCAGTGTCAGCCAGTTTGCCGTGGCATACGGAGCTCCATCGCAGTCTTTAACACTGGTAGCATGCCGCGACAGCGTGGACGTGAACCGTATGTGCAGTTGACGGACTTTGAGCGAGGGCGTATAGTGGGCATGCGGGAGGCCGGGTGGACGTACCGCCGAATTGCTCAACACGTGGGGCGTGAGGTGTCCACAGTACATCGACGTTGTCGCCAGTGGTCGGCGGAAGGTGCACGTGCCCGTCGACTTGGGACCGGACCGCAGCGACGCACGGATGCACGCCAAGCCCGTAGGATCCTACGCAGTGCCGTAGGGGACCGCACCGCCACTTCCCCGCAAATTAGGGACACTGTTGCTCCTGGGGTATCGGCGAGGACCATTCGCAACCGTCTCCATGAAGCTGGGCTACGGTCCCACACACCGTTAGGCCGTCTTCCGCTCACGCCCCAACATCGTGCAGCCCGCCTCCAGTGGTGTCGCGACAGGCATGAATGGAGGGACGAATGGAGACGTGTCGTCTTCAGCGATGAGAGTCGCTTCTGCCTTGGTGCCAATGATGGTCGTATGCGTGTTTGGCTCCATGCAGGTGAGCGCCACAATCAGGACTGCATACGACCGAGGCACACAGGGCCAACACCCGGCATCATGGTGTGGGGAGCGATCTCCTACACTGGCTGTACACCTCTGGTGATCGTCGAGGGGACACTGAATAGTGCACGGTACATCGAAACCGTCATCGAACCCACCGTTCTACCATTCCTAGACCGGCATGGGAACTTGCTGTTCCAACAGGACAATGCACGTCCGCATGTATCCCGTGCCACCCAACGTGCTCTACAAGGTGTAAGTCAACTACCCTGGCCAGCAAGATCTTCGGATCTGTCCCCCATTGAGCATGTTTGGGACTGGATGAAGCGTCGTCTCACGTGGTCTGCACGTCCAGCACGAACGCTGGTCCAACTGACGCGCCAGGTGGAAATGGCATGGCGCGCCGTTCCACAGGACTACATCCAGCATCTCTACGATCGTCTCCATGGGGGAATAGCAGCCTGCATTGCTGCGAAAGGTGGATATACACTGTACCAGTGCCGACATTGTGCGTGCTCTGTTGCCTGTGTCTATGTGCCTGTGGTTCTGTCAGTGTGATCATGTGATGTATCTGACCCCAGGAATGTGTCAATTAAGTTTCCCCTTCCTTGGACTATGAATTCACGGTGTTCTTATTTCAATTTCCAGGAGTGTATTTTATTACTACACTGATGGGTAGCAACTGTGGATTACGTTACTTTCTCGTTTTAGAAAAACATGTAAGGAGTGTCACTGGTAGTAAAGAACCACTGGGAGTTCTGAAAGGAATTTGCTGGCATCAGTTTTCTCAGTACTTTGACATCAGCGTATTCAGACAGTTGCACCATGGCAATGACGTCAACGCTCCTGGGAATTCTGACATCACAATGTCACTATACCGTGGAGGCTACCACCACCTCACACCTCCCATTCCCACCCTCAGCTCAGTAGTTCCCACCCTCTATACCCCACCCCATAACATCCACATGGCCCAGCACTGCCCCTTTGCACTCCAGCTCGTCAACTCTATTATACTGTCGCTAGTGGCCGGCAGGCTTGGGCCTCCCCCTTCGAGCTTTCGCGGGCGTCGCCATTGACTGCCCGTACTTTGTCCAGTGTGAAGTACGACGAGCAACTGCGCCAGCAGTCATCTGGGACGAATACAGCTATCTGTAAGCATTTTGTCCATCTGTCTCCATTTACTCGTATTAATATTACAATTATTACTGTTATTATGGTTATAATATGTTAGAATTTGAGAATGTACCGTCTTTGTATTTGTAAAATTACTAGACTGGAATTGTAAGTTAAAAATTAAGATGGATGCTACTGTAACTACGCAAGAAGAATGTAAAGAAACGGTTGCTTCCTGTGTGTAAATGTAAAGGCAAGAATTAATTAAGTATTTATAGAGAATATTTGCTTGTCTCATTCGCTCGCCTGTCAAACATAGATCCTAAGAAGTTGCCTATTTACATGAATGTATTTCAGATTTTGGAATCGGGTAGTTGGGTGACCTTAAAAAGCAGCCAGAACTATGTAGCCAGAAGCATAGGGAGCCCATTTTCTTGGCCTGAGCCATATTCGGGCCTATAGCTGCAATTACATATGTAGACATACCTTCCAGAAATTCTATGTCACAGATTTTGCCCTTATAGGGTTTTCACATGCGTATTTTGGTGTTTGAAGAACAAAGCCATTTATGCACTATTCCAATTGATTTATATTTTCACTACCCACCCAAAAAGATGTAAGTCATAGTACACAGCTCCAATACTAGGAACGTTTAGGGGTGGGGGAGTAGGGGGTGGGGTGGTAAGGGTTGATCTTGCATGCCATTGGCATAAGCAAAATGATGTTGATGACTGCAGCTTGGGGGCATCGAAGGTTCATGATGGTGGGTTGTGGGCGATGCGGGCAAGGGGCATGTGGTGCGGGTAGAGTTCACAGGTCAGTAACATGATGATGTAAGAATTACAGGAATTATGATGTGATGACCTTGGTGCACTTATGAATGCAACGACATCTTTTCAGAGTCTTATTGGAGATATTACCAATTTCGTATGAACTTACACCTTCCTTATTCAGAATGTGAATGTTAGATTCATTCTTTATTCACCTAACATCCCTTGTATCACTGCTTCACATTACCGTATTACTTTCCATTCTGAACTATTGGCACCAATATTTTACTTTACTTTTAAAAAATACCTGTTAGGAGCACACGTGGTGATCAATAAGTAACGCTGAGTATCTTTTGTCTCGGTCAGTTTCGGTTGAAAAAGGAAGGATTTGTTGTGGGAAGCCGGCTAGTGTGGCCGAGCGGTTCTAGGCGCTTCAGCCTGGAACCAGGCGACAGCTACGGTGGCAGTTAGAATCCTGCCTCGGGCATGAATGTTTGTGCTGCCTCGGGCATGAATGTTTGTGATATCCTTAGGTTAGTTAGATTTAAGTAGTTCTAAGTCTAGGGGACTGATGACCTCAGATGTGAAGTCCCACAGTGCTCAGAGCCATTTGAACCATTTTTTGTTGTTGCGGGAATTCGTGGAATATTTCATCTTCAGCTCTATAGTTTCGTGAAGTTCGTATAGGTGGCGGCGCTGTACCTAGACCTAAAAATGGCATCTGTAGTGGAGGGGCATTCCAAGCAGAGAGTTGTCATTGAGTTTCTTTTCATGGCAACCCAGAGCACCACAGATATTAACACGCGTTTGCAGAATGTCTATGGGTAAACTGGCAGCGAGCAGAAGGAAAGTGACTCATTGGCTGAGGCGTATGTCTTCATCATCACAACCAGGTCGCACAAACCTGTCCAGTCACCTCTTTGGCAGCCTGCAGCACACAGCTGTGACTTCTGCAATGATGGAACCTTTGGATGACAATCAATTACCTTACTTCTCAGCTGGACGTCTCAGTAAGTAGTGCTGATAAACTCGTACCGTAGTTGGAGTGCTCAAAGGTATGTGATACCTTCAGGTTATTGAAGAAACAATGTCAGCATTTTCGTTGCCACAAAAATGCAAACTAATTTATTTTTCTTCATGACCACACATGGCTTCACACGAGTCTGTGTACGGCAGAGGATCTCACAAAACTATATTGGAATGCACTTTATTAACTTTATCATTCACCCTGAAGTCCAGATCTTGCACCTTCCGACTTCCATCTGTTTGCTGCAGTGTAGAATGCCTTCCGCAGGAAGCAGTATGTGGATGACTGGGTCCGAGATCGACGAGTAGAGAGATAGCATGTGGGTACACAGGCCCTGCTAGCCAGGTTGCGTAAGGCAGTAACACTAAACAGAGATTACGTTGTTGTAGTGAAAAATAGCTTTCTAAAGCCATTAAACCGTGGAATAATGTGGTGTATAGGAATTCAGAATAAATAGCAATTCCTTTTAGAAAAAGGACATCATATGTGATATGTGGGAAACGTCTTTCGAAATGCTCCCATTCTCTTTAAAATAAGTAATGGCTATGACTACTTTACTGACTGAGCGTGAAAGGAGTGGTAGACTCAGAAATAAATATTTCACTTTTGCTGAAAATACTGTGAATGAATGTCATTTATCTGATATTAAAGAAGACATTCGTCATAGAGGAATCAAATACAGAAAACTAAAATTACTAGATATTCTGGCCATTAATAAACACCATTCAAAGTACCCTTCAAAGTACCCTGACCTAATCCTTAATGACGAAACTTAGTTCCATTGCTCACCCTTACCAGAATTTCTGCAGTCAGTTAATATTTTTCTCACCAATAGATAATATGCTTGTAATAACTGTTCCACACCACACTCACTTGCACCACATATTTGGTTGATACATTCATGTAAATTTCATCTTTGAGTATATTGTAATATAAGATACATTTTTTCAAAATCTGTTTGGGTTTTACAATGAGCTTGTGTTTTTCTATCGATGTAGTCACAAATTGCTCATATTTCTGCAAGAAAAACTCTTTGTGCAGCTATGAACTCTCGCTGAAGTTTTGTGGAATATGTGTTTAGTATTTGACGATGGCCTAGGAAGCCGAAAGCGGGTTCATAATGAATTATTAAGCAAGTAGCATGGGGAGTGAAATATCTGGTGATGGAAGAATTAGCAACGAAATTAATAGGAAGCTACAGAAGGGAGGCAATTTCAACCAAACATTAAAACACCTGATTTGGTGTAAGGAAATTTCAGAAAAAGCAAAACTCCCTTATGTATACGAATTATTACTTCCCTATTGTCACCTATGGAGGAGAAGCAAGGGAAATGACAAAAGGGCCTGGAGCAGACTGCAAGCAGGGGAAATGAAATTTCTCAGAGGAGATGATGGAGAAAGACCCAGAGGGCGCCCAAAACGGTGAATGTGGTTGAGAATATCTATGGAAAGGAGAGGTGTGACACGGCAGCAGGTAGAGGAAGAAAAATGGTGGCAGGAATGAGCCAAATGGAGAGGACTCGTCAGTAACTGCAGTGGGACTCGGATATAGATAAATACAGAGATAGTATAGTGGAAGATTAATACTGTGTATTCTAGTTTTTAAAAAATGTGAACGTTAGTTTTCCATGTGTGTTGCACAAGTTATTTGCAGTAGACAAAGGAAAATACATAACTTCTTTAATTTTTCTCGGAAGTCAGTATATGGATTTATTTGTTTTTTACTCAAGCATCAGTATTTAAGTAACTTGCTGGTATAGATTAATAACTTAACACGCAGCGCTCTGTCTTGCAAGGCAGGAAGGTGAGGTAAATTCGAAACTAATGTGTACGGTGGATTAAGGATCCTGGCTGGTGCACGAACCAGACTGGGTGGTGCTTCTAGGCTGTTCCTCTCGCCCATGTAGGAGAACGCTGGGCTGGTCCCCAATTTTCCCCTCTTAAAGTACGATACACAAACGGTTAATTTACGATCACACAGAGAACAAAGTTTAACAGACTTGTGATGCATGCGACTTCCGTCGCTTACATAAATCATGGCTGCAGCGAAAGGAAGCGCATATGGCCACAAAGGTAGATACTGGGTGGTTATAATTAACTGTGCAGCTACTCAGCTACTCACAGAGGTCAAGTGTGGGCTGTAATTATAGTATGGCAAGGAAATTTTGTAGATAATCTAATGTGATAAGCAGAATCGATCTTTACTGAAAAGAAAGAAATAGTTACTGTTTTGGCCACCAGCTGGAAATCTGGGGGCTGTGAATGCAGGAAAGGCATATAGAAATGTTTCCACATGTTATGGATTACGAACGAAACGTGGACAGAAAAGGACAAACAAGCAAGAAAAGCTAAATGTTTATTTTATTACTAATAAACGCTTACACTGTTCAATATCAAAACTGGAGCGGTCAACAAGGTGCGGCATCTGGACAACACGCAGCCATCACGGTACACCTGACAGGCTCTCGGGGTGTACTCTCTTCATAGACGACAGCATTGAGAACTAAAGTGCTTGTGAATCCACATCACACAGTAACATATGGCGAGTGCAATGACTGATGGTTCACAACAAGCGGTTTAACAGTAACCCAGTTATGTGTATTACTGCACCCTGTTGTGTGAAACGTGCCTCGTCATTCGACAGAATATTATGCAGCCATGTCATCTGTTTCGATCTGTGTCAGAAGCCGAAGAGCACATTCAGGACATTGCTGCAGATCACGAGATTTCAGTTGTTGCACCATCTGTGTCTTATGCCGGTACCAGTATAAAATAGACTGCATAACGTTGTATACTGTTGACCGCGGGACACACGATATGCATGGCACTTCACAAAAATGTGATACCGATAATTTCTGCACCATTCAAAATTTTTCAGCGTACAATATCCATTGATAACTTGTACTGTACTGCTAATTCTGAACCTGTAGGCTTTAGTGCAGAAACTATACTTAATATGTAATGGATGTAATAGTGTATTTATTTCTGACTGTATATAATTGATTGTTATTATAATGTAAATATTATAAATTTATGGATAACAGCCAATGGAAATTCATTTTACTGTATCCATAGCAACGACAAAATGGCAGTAGCTGTGCCGTTGTTTATCTTTACGTGTGGAGAGTCTCTGTCGCACTGTGAACAGAGAGGAAAGAGAGCAGCTCGAGTGATGAAAAACTGTCGAAGTGTTTCTTGGGCGCTCCCGCAGGCCTGGAGTACTGCTATGCTAGCGCCATGCTCGCGCTAGTGTAGGCGCACCTAATAGTTAATCCGCGAGTACTGATACCACTGTAGCAGTGGACGTAAGGAGGAAACAGCAATTCAAACTATTGCCTGTCCAGTAGAAGCTGCAACAGTCGCAACTCAGCGTTGTCGTCGGCTATATTCTTCGTCATCTACACAGCTACAACATCGGAAGACTTTTAAGTGAAACCATATAACCTTGTAGAGCCATTATCCAATGGGATATCTTCACAAAGTGTGACTAACTTGAATGATAAGCCGCAAAAGTTAAAGCTTGTAGGGCACTGCGTTGTCATTCCCCTCAGACATTATTACCAAGAAGGGTCCCTTTCCTTTGCATGCAATCACGGTATGCTGTAAGAATATGAATATTGATTAACTATTTACTGCCAGTTTTGTTTGTTGGATAATGACCAGTTCCAGTCAAAATTTTCTGCCTCAGTAACTATTCTTTCTTTATTGCGTAACAGAGGCCTAATTTGCAATTTTGAGAATTACTTCATTCACGGAAATTAAAATGAAATTTCCCTGGAAAAAGTAATAACTAAAGATGGAGCACAAATTAAAAGTGCGCAACCGGCCGTTGTGCCGAGCAGTTATAGGCACTTCAGTCCGGAACCACGTGGCTGCTACTGTCGCAGGTTCGAATGTTGCCTCGGGTATGGGTGAGTGTGATGTCCTTAGGTTAATTAGGTTTAGGTAGTTCTAAGTCTAGGGGACTGATGACATTAGATGTTGAGTCGCATAGTACTTTGAGCCATTTGAACAATTTTTTTGAGAGTGCGCATTTTCATTTATTCCGTATATAGCTTAGCGCGTAACTTCAGCGGACTGGGTATCTATTTTATTGTTGTAATATTGAAAGTAAAATCAGCTGCCCAGTTGCTTACTGTAAATTCCATTCCGTCTCTCAATAATCAATGATTAACTCTTTGCCTTTTTCTAAATTTAGGGTTACTTTACACTAAGGTCATTTTTTTACGTAACGACGTTTAAGTTAAGCTAGTTCTTTATTTAACCAGTAACGTCGTATAACTTTAGTTTCAGAACTATCATTTCTGATTAAGTATTTGCTAACTCAGTGCTTTCTGATTCGGTTATTTTTTCGTATACTAATGTGTTGTGGAAAAGCGTGAAAACCTTCTGTTGCCATGTCAATGATTATTTGCTAAATTTTTTTTTTGAGATTACCTTTCTTAAGATTCTGGAGATTATTTGGCCTGTTGGGCTGGTAACTGTTTAATTACCCCCTTTCTAGCTAATCAGTATTTTTTATATTATCAGTACTTTTTGTATTAAGTATTACGTGGTACCATTTTCCTCCTGTGTGCTTTGTAAGCGATTGCCCTATATTCCACCAATTTGTATTTATTGTCAGTACTTTTATTAGGTTTAGGACAGATTCTTCCTTCAGAAGGTCGTGTTATACACTTTCTTTCTACTAACCGGTATTATTTTGCTTCGATAACTGGAGCCTTACAGTAAAATTTCCATAGGTACACACGATCACAGTCAGTTATTTCGTAGTCCTGTAGGCCGTTTAAGAACGGGGAGGTTAGAGCATTAGCACTTCCCGGGAAATGTGCTGCAGGGCCAGGTAGAGCAACAGCCATCTCATCAATAAGTTCCACCCAGATAGGATGCCTTCCTCTTCCAGGTGCTGTACTAAGCTCACCGGCGCGCGGGATTAGCCGAACGGTCAAGGGCGCTGCAGTCATGGACTGTGCGGCTGGTCCCGGCGGAAGTTCGAGTCCTCCCTCGGGCATGGGTGTGTGTGTTTGTCCTTAAGATAATTTAGGTTAAGTAGTGTGTAAGCTTAGGGACTGATGACCTTAGCAGTTAAGTCCTATAAGATTTGACACACATTAGCATTAAGCTCACCGTGTTTTCGAATTTCATTATCATCTTTAAACTACTTAATGATATTGTGCCTTTCCTCAGACCTTTCAGTCAGATACCTTTCCTCAACGCAGCGCTGTAGATGCTGCCATCCACATAACACAATTTCACTAACAGCCCACGGTCTCTCTTCTCGATAGTCATATTATAGACTAACGTTAAGGATTCTCTTGGATACTAGTATACAAAGGATGTGCAGCTCCTGATTTCGACATGATGGCCAAAATTAGAGTTACTGTTTTCCAGAGTAAATAGGTTCTGTATTAACTCTTTAACGTATCTACCAAGTTTCGCTCCTATAGATACTTAATGGCCACGCTTAACATTCGTTAATAGCCACACTTTAATTGTAACCAATTGACAAAAGAGATATGACAAATAGTGAGTACGGTAAAGCCCATGTAGACGAAAAACTCTAACCAAAAAAAGGGAGGTCCGTATCTGAGCAGCACACCAATCTTCTCCGATCTCCACTGCAGGTTTTCCCTCCTGCTGGAGTAATTGTACAAATTACCGTCTTTTGGTGGGTGTGAATCACCTCTTTTGAAGCTCTGACCCTCTTTCGGAGCTGTTACTTCTTCATCAGCAGAGCCTCACCTCCCCCTCCCATGCCTCCCCGCTGGCTGACAAGCCATTACCTCCCGCGCCATCGGACTGCCCTCGGCGGCTTCTACTGACTGCCAAGGCGAGCGTCTGCAGGAACCAACCCCACCCGCAGCCTCTCCCCACCCTCACATCGCCAATTCAGCCGTCCGCTGCGCTCTCGTAGGAGGGCACGAAAATTCCCTTCACGGCCCCGACACGCCTCACTTATACAGGCCAAGCGGTGCGTGAGACACCGGCGCTGGAAAATTTTCTCGTCCCGCCGTTCTTTGCGGACACACAGGTTAACCGAAATCCCGAGAAAAGTTTCCTCTGCGTTCGAATCCAAAAACTCATCTCTCCCGCTTAAGAACGTTGCTGCCTGCGATGCAAAGCAGTGAATTTAAGCGCCTAGCCTCGAGTAACCTTGCCTTTGAGCTAAGTTTGCCTTCTAAACGAGCTTCGTACCTCGTTACAAGTGACCCGATTTATCACGTTCTCTCACAATCCCCGTCGTACCCACATTATCACTCGTAACTAATGCAAGCCTGTTTTTAAACTGGGCCTTGATGCCACTGGGAAACCGTGGACGTACTCCGATTTCATTACGGCTCAACAGAATAATTTTAAATGGTCGGTGGTGTCTGTTCTAAAAACGTACGCACTTTTTAAAGTACTAACTTCTGAAAGGAGCAGTATTTTGCAGTGAAACAAACCATTAATCAAAGAAAACTGTTGCCGGATCAAATTGAAATAATATCCTGTACGATATACAAGCTTTTCCGAGCAGAAATCCTTACAGCCTCGTCACTCGAAGGTGAACTTACAGAATACAAAGAAAGCTTTCAATGTGTTTGCACCACAATCACAGTGTATTAAAATACGATGTGCATGCAATGCTGTTATTGTGTATTTCTTATTTTTTTAATGCTCTCTACATGAGAAACTGAGCACGAAATTTATTTCTCTTTGCTGAATGAAGCTCTCTTTACTTCATCATCACCAATACCATCAGAAGTGGCAGCGGCAGTGTGACTTCTACTACTAATTAAAAACCAATCCCACACATTTCCTTCAATTATCATCTTTATTTAAGTAAGTTAAATGACCCCCTCGTGTGGTGGTTAACGAAATTAATCCTTGCAACGTATATAAATGGTTCGGCTTAAAATGTGCAGCATGCAGTTAAGAACGTCAGTGTTACTGGATTCATCCATGTATTGAGTGTGTGGGTGTAATTCGTATAATCTGCAGACCCACACGAGTTTACTGAAAAGCAAACAAAAAAGAATCCTCCGTTGAGAGATAATTAAAAGCATATTACTCCAGCATTTGAAAATATATTATTTGACAGTGACTAAAAGAAATTTAGTACATTTGATCGTTGTACGCGGTGCTCATCAACTTACTTTGTAAGGTAGAAAACTGCTGGTGATCGGAGATTTAGCTACTCAGCTACATGTACAAAATGTCTGTAAAGAAAAGTACCGCTAAATACTAACATGCATGGTAGTACTAAATCTCGAAAGCCAGAATACGTATCTCGGAAAATCTGTCACATCTAGACACATCCTATTTTAAGTCCCTATAATTATTTGTTAATATTTTATAAATAAAACTGACACATAGGTTGGGGTCGCTAATTGACATAATACAACATCCTACAAGAAAATCCGAAAGTCTACTAGCCATTATGATGACGGGAGAAAATAGCGCAGATTATTTATGAAACTTTAGAGGATGGGCCATAGAAATAATCGAACCTCCTGTATGTGAATGTGGTCTTTAGATGTAGAAAGAAAGAGAATTACCCACTATCATTAACACAGCTTCTATGGTAATACTTGGTAGAACGTTACTAACACATTTAATTTACTTGCTTCCACCTGAGAGAAGGTACATAAGCTTTATACAATAACGAATGATGAAATATTGGTTGGTATCATTGCCGACGTGTGTGTGAAATCCACACTCAGTCGAAAAACAGAGTACCAGTTCACGCGAGCCGTCAATAGAGTGAATGAATTTATCATACACGAACGAAATGTGGCCGGTAGAGTGATGTGAATTCAAGAAACTAAAACAACAATGTTTTTCCTACGTGCAAAATCATTCAACGATTTCGCGAATTAAATCGTCTAGATCTGCGTCTGCCCAAATCCAAAATCACCTCAAATATTAAAGCAAAATCCACCCCCTTTAAACTTGCGCTGGCCAAGCTCTGATTGGCTTCTGTTCGCAGAACTTCACTAGACATTAATGACATCCTGCCACGCGTCAGCCCAAGGTGTCATGCAAGGAGCACCATAAATTTTTCGTCCAGCAACTTACGCTAAGTAAAAAATCAAGACGAAATAGCAGCATTGATCAGAAGGACGTGGGCGTCATCTCTCGGCATACCATCTAACTTCACTCATCCACCGTCCATTGGACCGTCGTCTCTGCTATTTCGCAACTCTAATTCAGCGGCGTACATACGTATATATGCCTCATCATCAACTCCAACAGTAATTCCGTCACCACCAACATGAGGAACATTAGCAGAAATAATAATCCGCTGCATGAATAAAAACGTACTCATGGATTTCTCCACGCATCTTACTCTTCCGCTTTACTCACTGATTTTCTCCCTACATGCTTTATTACGTCATCTACTCAACTCACATAGGGTAATTATTTTGGTTTTTCCTTTATTTGCGGAATCGAGAAAAGAATTTTCTTATTTCATGTACCATTTATCCATTGACTTTTCATTCTCTACAGCTGTAGATACATCTTGCACTCCATCTGTTCCCCAGCGCACCTGCTTGTTTACCTGTCGCGCCTAGAAATCTTGTCATACGTCAATGGGTGAAACTTTAGAGGATGAAACTTTAGAGGATGGGCCATAGAAATAATCGAACCTCCTGTATGTGAATGTGGTCTTTAGATGTAGAAAGAAAGAGAATTACCCACTATCATTAACACAGCTTCTATGGTAATACTTGGTAGAACGTTACTAACACATTTAATTTACTTGCTTCCACCTGAGAGAAGGTACATAAGCTTTATACAATAACGAATGATGAAATATTGGTTGGTATCATTGCCGACGTGTGTGTGAAATCCACACTCAGTCGAAAAACAGAGTACCAGTTCACGCGAGCCGTCAATAGAGTGAATGAATTTATCATACACGAACGAAATGTGGCCGGTAGAGTGATGTGAATTCAAGAAACTAAAACAACAATGTTTTTCCTACGTGCAAAATCATTCAACGATTTCGCGAATTAAATCGTCTAGATCTGCGTCTGCCCAAATCCAAAATCACCTCAAATATTAAAGCAAAATCCACCCCCTTTAAACTTGCGCTGGCCAAGCTCTGATTGGCTTCTGTTCGCAGAACTTCACTAGACATTAATGACATCCTGCCACGCGTCAGCCCAAGGTGTCATGCAAGGAGCACCATAAATTTTTCGTCCAGCAACTTACGCTAAGTAAAAAATCAAGACGAAATAGCAGCATTGATCAGAAGGACGTGGGCGTCATCTCTCGTCATACCATCTAACTTCACTCATCCACCGTCCATTGGACCGTCGTCTCTGCTATTTCGCAACTCTAATTCAGCGGCGTACATACGTATATATGCCTCATCATCAACTCCAACAGTAATTCCGTCACCACCAACATGAGGAACATTAGCAGAAATAATAATCCGCTGCATGAATAAAAACGTACTCATGGATTTCTCCACGCATCTTACTCTTCCGCTTTACTCACTGATTTTCTCCCTACATGCTTTATTACGTCATCTACTCAACTCACATAGGGTAATTATTTTGGTTTTTCCTTTATTTGCGGAATCGAGAAAAGAATTTTCTTATTTCATGTACCATTTATCCATTGACTTTTCATTCTCTACAGCTGTAGATACATCTTGCACTCCATCTGTTCCCCAGCGCACCTGCTTGTTTACCTGTCGCGCCTAGAAATCTTGTCATACGTCAATGGGTGAAACTTTAGAGGATGAAACTTTAGAGGATGGGCCATAGAAATAATCGAACCTCCTGTATGTGAATGTGGTCTTTAGATGTAGAAAGAAAGAGAATTACCCACTATCATTAACACAGCTTCTATGGTAATACTTGGTAGAACGTTACTAACACATTTAATTTACTTGCTTCCACCTGAGAGAAGGTACATAAGCTTTATACAATAACGAATGATGAAATATTGGTTGGTATCATTGCCGACGTGTGTGTGAAATCCACACTCAGTCGAAAAACAGAGTACCAGTTCACGCGAGCCGTCAATAGAGTGAATGAATTTATCATACACGAACGAAATGTGGCCGGTAGAGTGATGTGAATTCAAGAAACTAAAACAACAATGTTTTTCCTACGTGCAAAATCATTCAACGATTTCGCGAATTAAATCGTCTAGATCTGCGTCTGCCCAAATCCAAAATCACCTCAAATATTAAAGCAAAATCCACCCCCTTTAAACTTGCGCTGGCCAAGCTCTGATTGGCTTCTGTTCGCAGAACTTCACTAGACATTAATGACATCCTGCCACGCGTCAGCCCAAGGTGTCATGCAAGGAGCACCATAAATTTTTCGTCCAGCAACTTACGCTAAGTAAAAAATCAAGACGAAATAGCAGCATTGATCAGAAGGACGTGGGCGTCATCTCTCGTCATACCATCTAACTTCACTCATCCACCGTCCATTGGACCGTCGTCTCTGCTATTTCGCAACTCTAATTCAGCGGCGTACATACGTATATATGCCTCATCATCAACTCCAACAGTAATTCCGTCACCACCAACATGAGGAACATTAGCAGAAATAATAATCCGCTGCATGAATAAAAACGTACTCATGGATTTCTCCACGCATCTTACTCTTCCGCTTTACTCACTGATTTTCTCCCTACATGCTTTATTACGTCATCTACTCAACTCACATAGGGTAATTATTTTGGTTTTTCCTTTATTTGCGGAATCGAGAAAAGAATTTTCTTATTTCATGTACCATTTATCCATTGACTTTTCATTCTCTACAGCTGTAGATACATCTTGCACTCCATCTGTTCCCCAGCGCACCTGCTTGTTTGCCTGTCGCGCCTAGAAATCTTGTCATACGTCAATGGGTGACCCTCAGTTTTTCTATCGCAACCCAGCGTCTCTCTGCCGTAAGTCAGGTGGCACACACCGATTGCGAGTTTTCTTTTGCAACTTCCTCAGAAGCTTGGTTTTGGAAATTCAAGGCTTTTTTGGTTCTTCTTATTTCTTACATTCTGCCTGAAGTAGTTATGGTCTGTATTGCATTTGTGGATAAGCTGCTCAGATATTATTTTAGATTTATTAAAAAATGTGTGTGTGAAATCTTATGAGACTTAACTACTAAGGTCATCAGTCCCTAAGCTTACATACTACTTAACCTAAATTATCGTAAGGACAAACACACACACTCATGCCCGAGGAAGGACTCGAACCACTTCCGGGACCACCCGCACAGTCCATGACTGCAGCGCCTTAAACCGCTCGGCTAATCCCGCGCGGCAAATTTTATTACAACTGGTTTTCTATCTCATTTCAGAACTTACTCTATTAAGATGTTTCGTTCGTGTACAAGTTTATCTGGACTCAGTACAATGAGTAGTATATCCTTAACTAAAGCAAAGATCTAGAATGAAATTTAACACTAGAGAGGAGTGTGTGCTGATTTGAAACTCTCTGACAGATTAAAACTGTGTGCAAACCGGGCCGTGACTCGCACATGATACCCTAGCTTTTAGTGGGGAGTTTCACTTATGAATGAACGTTTGTTTTTAGTTTAAAGTTTTGTTGTTGTCTTACATATTTCCTTCATAACCCATCTTTCCTTCGCAAAAACTGACTTCCTCAACCTTGCCTTCTTCTGCTTTTCTAGACTTTTCATTGTTAATGCACGTCAGTTGTTGAAATTTAAAGCCATCATTCACACGCATATTTCTGAACCTGAGTCTGGGAGCAGATGTCTGTAACTGTTTCAGTTGAAGCAATCTTCTGTTAAACACAATAATACTTATATAACCTATAATAAATTCGAATGTTTGCAGCACTCATTTTACTCCTTGAGTCACTCTGACACAGTCCGATTTGAAAGTCAAAGATATGCATTATTTTCTTAAAAGACAATATTTATTTCCTTCAAATATATTCTTTGTTTCCAAACGAGATTTTTATACCTGTAGCGTAATATTATTGCACTTATGATTATTAATGTAGTGCCAAGCCACACTACCTACGCCCAAAGACGAAGATGACATCGTACATTAATACACCTCTGGCGTAGCACACTAGACAAAAAAAATTACTTTTTTGCTCTAAATAGCATGAGAACCACTAAAAGTGATTTTTCAGGTGCGCTGGTAACGAAAACTTTAATGAAAGTATAGGATTAGCTTTGGTTTTGATGTTAATTTTGCGTTATTGCCTATATAAGCTAATGCGCGTATTTAACATGGTGCTAACCCTAGGAAAAAGATCACTGAAGACCCAACCCCTTGGCCTATCGTCTGTAGTTTTCTGTTGGTGATTCGCTGATAAGCGCCGAGCATAAATAGCAAGGGCGCACTCCATTTTCCCTGATATCTCATTTCCATGTTCGAAATTTACTGCTGGGAGCGTTCTACGTGCGTGCCGGTTAAAGCACCATAGTTGTCATGAAAGATGTCCAAGTAGGAATCTAGGAAATGTAGCTTTAAGGTCATGCTGCACCCCAGCGATCTGAAGTAGTACAGAGGATTTGCCACAAGATCCATCTACTTTACTGCTCTGTTGATTCCTATAAAGTTCGTTGATACTTGAAGAAAGGCAACCGATGCCAACTCTTCGTCACCGGTCAGGATGGTTCAAAATGCCCACCTTTGTACAGTTTGCGTATCTGGGGATCCACAAAAATTCCCTCCTTTATTTTCGCCTCGCTAATGCATGAAAATTTCTCATGAAAATAGAGAAATGCTTCCCCAGTTTTGCCCAACGCCTTAACGAAATTTTTCATTAGGCCCTATTTTATATGAAGAGCATTGACAATTATGTTCGTGGATCCGACAAGTGATTCGTGCATAACACTATGTGATCTTGGTTCAGATGATGGACGCGTAGCCCAATCTTTCTTTATCTAAAGAAGTACTTTGGTGCAGCTATCCCAGAGGCTAGCGAAGCATCAGAATTAGGTGTAGCTGCGTTGCAGCCCAAGCAATATGCCTACGACTTTCAGATCGGCGGAAATCCGTCATTTAAACTTGTCATATTTCTGTCGCAGTAACAATTGTTTCATCTTATCGTGTATTTCTTTAACGTAAGGTGCATACCCAATCGGAATCGAGGGTAACACGTTGCCATTATCCAGTAGCACACACTTCAGACTTACTTTGGAGGGTTCGATGAACAATCTCCTCCGATCACTAGATCACTACAAAATACCAAGTTCCTTTCACTTTCGAAATATGAAAAGAGTGGGATATTACTGTTAAGGAACTCAGTCACATTTACAGTCTTATCAACACATATTCCACAGTTGTACTGTTCACGCCAAAGGTTCAGCTTTATCTTCGGCAATTCCAGATCTCTCACAAGGTCGTTAAGTGCACTCTGTTTCACTTTTTGAATTCTGTATTCTCATCGTTACTCACAGAATCAGAATCTTTCGAAGAAGTGGGTTTTGAAGGTGATGCTGCAGCACTATGCTAGGATATGTCGACGAAGACTTCTTTTTCTTGGAAACTAAATTTGTTAATGGAGCTGCCATACAAAAGTAACATTCACGTGGTTTGATGCTTCTCGCCAGATCGTATGTATATCAAAGCCCATGAAAGATGTTTTTACCATTCAGCCACTAATTAGGACTCGAGAGATAACACAGGCAACTTAATCATACAATGTAAGCTTTCACTGCCTTGAAAGATTACATTGTATGGTGAAACGCCTTTACGGGGAGGATATGTCAGCATCGGTTCGACGATGTGAAGGAATGCGCAAGAAGAAAGCACAACAACTGTGTACCCTCACCTTCCTGTTACGCTGCAGGGACACTTCGACGGTTCCGAAATTTCTGAAGGTGAAGAGGATGTTTCGCTAAGCCCAGGATCACCGTATTTACAACCGTATGGAGTCTGCAATGGTACGTGAGGATTCATCAGACCCTGCGAGCACTGGCGGTAACCAGCAGTAAGCTTTTTCATCTCTCCTTGGTTCTTAGTAATACTATGCAGTGTGGTGATTGGAATAAAATTGACGGTCTAGCATTCAAAACTATGGAAGTTAGTACAGAAATATCAGCAAATAGACAGAAGAAGAAGTTCAATAACTTATAGAACAACATTTCGGGAGGTTCAGTTGAGGACAATTCTCGAACTGTTAATAACCGGTCTGATAAAGATTTGTCAAAAGTTGATATTTCTGTACTAGCAAAAGGAGGCAATTTAGCTGCGACACCCCAAAACATACCCACAGAGGATATTGTAGCAAATATTGAGGCCGGTATCCGTCAGCTCCCACAGCAGTCCGCTGACGTAATTACGATGGAAACGACTAGGATTTTACGTACATGTAAGCTACCTAAAAGTAATTTGTCGCAGGCTCAAAGGAAGGTGCTGAGGGATATAAATGCAGATAAAAACATTATTGTTCCCAATACAGATAAGGGTAATGCCACCGTCATACTGAACAGTTTGGACTATCATGGAAAAATCAATGATATTTTGGTTCCCTACAATTACAAGAAACTCCAGAATGATTCGACTGTGAAAATTTTAAAAATGACAAATTGACTGATGAAAGCGTCTTCATTTGTCTCCGATGATAAGAAGCTGCTTTGTAAAACAGAAGCGTACCCACCTAGACATTGTGGTTTACCCAAAGTTCCTAAACCTGGGAATCCGTTGAGGCCAATTATCAGCGCTATAGGCGGACCAACACACGACTTAGCTAGACAACTTGCCTCAACGCTGCTCCCTTATGTTGGTAGGACGGACAGTCATATTAAAAATTCAGCTCATTTCATTGACAAGTTAAAGGAAACGAGCCTGGGCCCGGATGACATCCTCGTCAGTTTTGACGTTGTGTCGTTAATTACCATGATTCCGGTAAACGAAGCCATCTTATGCATAGTGGATATTTTCCCTACCGATATTGTGGCATTATTCCGACACTGCCTCACCACAACCTACTTTCAATACAATAATAACGTTTATGAACAAATTGACGTGGTGGCTATGGACAGTCCTCTCAGTCCTGCTGTGGCTAACTTATGGAGACTTTTGAACAACGGGCGTTGCAGACTGCCAGTAGGAGACCAGCCAGATGGTATCGTTATGTCGATGACATGTTCGTAGTATGGACACACGGAACAGAGGAGTTGGATGCCTTCCTGACACATTTAAACAGCATTAATCCGAAAATACAATTCACAATGGAGACGAAAGGAATGGGCAATTGAACTTCCTGGATGTGTCTGTGATTAAACGACGGGACGGGACGTTGAGCCATAAGGTGTATAGAAAGCCCACACATACTGATCGTTATCTACACAAAGATTGAAACCATCTCCCTAGACAAAAAACAGGTGTAATGAAAATTTGTTAGACAGGGCGTACAAACGTTGTGAACATGTTTATTTAAAAAATGAGATTGAATATCTACGGTCAACTCTCGTGAAGAATGGCTATTCTAGCAAGGATATAGACCGAGCACTTCTCTCTAGGCAGAGAATCAGGAGTAACGACGAACAACAGTCGCCCAAGGGCAAAGTTTTTTTCCGTTCATTAGTAAGGTCACAGATCGCATTGGGAAAGTTTTAGGCAAGTACGGGATGGAAACTATTTTCAGACCAACCAGGAAAATAAAAGAATTTTTAAGGTCGGCAAAAGATGTACGACACCCTTTGGCTATACCGGGGGTATATAAAATTCCTTGTAGGTTTACATGGGTACAACAAAGAGAAGTGTGAACACCCGTCTTGTTGAACATAAGAGGAACTGCCGCCTGGGTCACACGGATAAATCGGCCGTAGCTGAACATGTTTACCAGGAAGCTGACTATGAAATAAAATTCAGCACACGATCGTCATATCAAAAACCCCGCATTATTATTCACGCTTGTATAGAGAAGCTATCGAGATTGACAAACATCGCAAGGATGAAGATAGATAACTTTCAATCGAGAATGTTGACATTACCAGAGACAAACTCATAGCCGACGCCACGTAATTGACAGTGGCGCCCTCTGTACTGCCTATATAATCAGCGCTTCCTCGAGTTCTCTTCGGCGATCGCCGCTTTACCTCTGAGGATGTCTCCCGCAGTCGGAGGCGAAACGTCAGGAGAGTGTTTTATACTTCGACCACGGCCTATAAGCCCAGAAGTTTTAAGTGAAAAAATATGCAACTTAAATAAGGGCTCAGGTCCTGTCGTGCTCCCCGATTTCACAGAAAAAGTACCGTCTGTATGCCTTCCTAATCCACTACTGGCCATTAAAATTGCTACACCAAGAATAAATACAGATGATAAACGGGTATTCATTGGACAAATATATTATACTAGAATTGACATGTGATTACATCACGCAATTTGGGTGCATATATCCTGAGAAATCAGTACCCAGAACAACCACGTCTGGCCGTAACAACGGCCTTGATACGCATGGGCATTGAGTCAAACAGAGCTTGGATGGCGTGTACAGGTACAGCTGCCCATGCAGCTTCAACACGATACAACAGTTCTTCAAGAGTAGTGACAGGCGTATTGTGACGAGCCAGTTATTCGGCCACCATTGACCAGACGTTTTCAATGGGTGAGAGTTCTGGAGAATGTGCTGGCCAGGTCAGCAGTCCAACATTTTCTCTACCTAGAAAGGCCCGTGCAGGACCTGCAACATGCGGTCGTGCATTATTCTGCTGAAATGTAGGGTTTCACAGGGATCGAATGAAGAGTAGAGCCACGGGTCGTAACACATGTGAAATGTAACGCGGTCTATTCAAAGTGCCGTCAATGCGAACAAGAGGTGACCAAGACGTGTAACCAATGGCACCCCATACCATCACGCCGGGTGATACGCCATTATGGCGATGACAAATACACGCTTCCAATGTGCGTTCACCGCCATGTCGCCAAAGACGGATGCGACCATCATGATATGCTGTTAACAGACGCTGGATTCATCCTAAAAAATTACGTTTTGTCATTCGGGCGCCTAGGTTCGTTCTTGAGCACACTATCGCAGGCGCTCCTGTCTGTGACACAGGGTCAAGGGTAACCGCAGCCATGGTCTCCGAGCTGGTGGTCCATGCTGTTGCAAACGTCGTCGAACTATTCGTGCAGTGGTTATTGTCTTCCAAACGTCCCCATCTGTTGACACAGGGATCGAGAAGTGGCTGCATGATCCGTTACAGCCATGCGGATAAGATGCCAGTCATCTAGACTGCTAGTTATATGAGGCCGTTGGGATCCAGCACGGCGTTCCGTATAACCCTCCTCAAACCACCGAGTCCACATCCTGTTAACAGTCGTTGGATCTTGACCAACGCGAGCAGCAATGTCGCTATACGATAAACCGCAATCGCGATAGCCTACAATGTGACCTTTATCAAAGTCGGAAACGTCATGGTACGCATTTCTCCTTCTACCACGAGGCATCACAACAACGTTTCACCAGGCAACGCCGGTCAACTGCTGTTTGTGTACGAGAAATATGCTGGATACTTTCCTCACCTCAGCACGTTGTAGGTGTCGCCTCCGGCGCCAACCTTCTAAGAATACTCTGAAAAGTTAATCATTTGCATATCACAGCATCGTCTTCCTGTCGGTTTGATTTCGTGTCTGTAGCACGTCATATTCGTGGTGTAGCAATTTTAATGGCCAGTAGTGTATACGGCGTTATTGGCCTCCTTTGAAATTTCAATGTAGCCTGTTCGCAAATGTAGCAAACATTTTCAGCACTGTTTGCGTATTTGCGAGGCATATTGAATCACAGAAATTACAATAACCGCACGCACTAACTGCACTTCAATAGCACGTTTTTCCAGCACACGAACAAAACATATATTCTAACAGACTGAAACTACAGTTAAGTGAAACATGCTCCACTCTTTCCTTCCTCTTTCCTTTCTCGTTGTTGCTACGAGTACCGGCTAAAAGCTAATGACAAACTACACATAAATATGTTTGACTGAAGCTTCATTACTGTGTATAACATCAGCGGGGGTTCGAAGCCAATAAAGGATGGGATTGATAAAGAATGCCAATGACATATAATTATAATTAAACGCAACCCACTGTATTTTGGAAACTAAAGCTAATTATAGTTCTTAATTGTTGCTTTCGTTATCAGTGTGGTGGATATAGTAAACAAACATTTACTTCAACCAAGTTATAATTTCGGTATAGGCTAGTGATATGAAAAATGATTCCGAAGACAAAGGAATTGATTAAAAATTTAAAATGGCAATTCTGTAATTTTTACGTCGAATTTTGCAATCTTTATAAACTCGTAATCTCTGTCTGTATTTCATATGTCGAATACTGTACTCCTTAAACACTTCTGATATTCAAAGTAATCATTTCTCTCTTTACTTAACATGTCAAAAAATACTGTACACACTTGTGATCACTCGCACATTAATCATTCTCTCTCCCTCCCTCCAAGTCTTCCTTCCGCTCTCTTTTTCTCTCTATGTCTGTCCGTCTCTCGCTCCCTCTCTCTGTGCCTCTCTCTCTCTCTCTCTCTCTCTGTCTCCTTCACATACACACTAACTGTATTAAATTACTCGTCAAACTGTATTAACTTATCTTAAAAGTGCACCAGCTTACCCTAAAAGTGTATCAGATTGCTCATAAATTGTACCACATTACCTCTCAAGGGCCTATCAATTTGCGAAAAGCTTCAGCTCCCGGCATCTCCGCAGATTTGTCTGCAATAGTGATGTCTGGAAAATGCAGACCGACTGGATGCCGAAAAGAAGCGTTACGGATATATTAGAAATCGAAATTACATTGTGATTGTCTTATTGAAGACTACTTTAAGTCAACTCACTTCGATGGCTACTAGACTTTAGTCATACATATCACTCCTTTCATAGCCCTGTTTGGCGATTAACTGAGTTGCCATCATTGCAACCTTACCAAACCGTTTATGCTTCTGAGACGTTTTGTCAGGTGAAGCGATGCTTTTTATAGAGTGAAAGTTGTGTTTCAGGGGATTCTCAAAATTTTCTTGTGCATGAGAATGTGAGCTTGCCCTTTCTAATGTTACTGTAACATCTATTGAAGAAGTGTCTCGGTTATTGACTAATAAGTTTACGATGGCTCAACTGCAGACGTCTCTCAAAATATGTGCGAGTCCTGCACCATCATCTGAGTCGCTTACGACAGAGGCAGTCTTTAGGTAAGGACCGAGGCAGATATATCATCTTCTTTTTCGTAAGGATGCTGGCGAGCCTACTCTCGCTCATAAGACACAGACTCTGCTCCACTAAATCATTACGCAAGCGTTAATGGGAACCCTGTCTTGGGATTTCTTGCAATAATATAAATAAATACTTCTGTTTTAAAACTGGTGTGCCACTAATGTTTTCTAGTGTAGAGTGTTTCCTCTGCTTCGAGACACTAGCACGCTGTAGAAGGTGAGTGCGATATGCCGTAGAAAACTTTGAGGAGAAGATATTACTGTAAAATACACCTCTGATTCTAGAGACATGCGGTAAGGAGAAGAAGAGTGCAATAAGCCCTAACAGTCCTGTTGGAACGAGTCTCAAGACACTCTTTCTTATCAGAAAAGAAATCGCAGCCACCATTATGTCAGGAAGAGAAATAATTGATGTTTTTTTCTGGAAACATGCTTCCAAACTTATGATTGTACAGACAAGATATGATCACTGTTTCTGCAGCCTTAGGAAATGCTCGGAAGTATTTCGGGGAAAAGGAGAGACAGGGAATGTTAAAGGCGGGCGGCATCCAGCTCACACATCATTTGAGCTTACTGTATACACATCTCTCAAGTACACTCGAAAATATCGCACAGTGTGACGACTCTTTATGCTTATTCAGAAGTTTAGATAAGTGTGAAAACTCTATAGCAAAAATGTATGTCAGCTTGTCTTTTCATCATGAAACGTCGTCTACTTACGCAGTATTCCGTTTTTTATTTGTGTTTCCTTGTGTCTACATGCTTCCTTTTCATTCATTATTACAGAATCTTCAGTGTGGTGTAGAATCTCTGGAACATCTGTACGCCAGTTCTGATACAACAATGAAATTTCCAAGGAGGTCCCCACCAACTAGTTTGCAGGGAGATTGAGGGATTAAAAAGCAGAGCATTAACTCACACAAGTCATTCCTGCCTTAACGTCAGAGCTGAGCAGACGTTTTCTTTTGAGCTTCTAGTATTATGATTCAGTTGCTGGAGAAAAAGATCTGCTTGTGGGAGAATTGGAGTTCCTGCACAAAAAAGCAGTTGAGAGTGAGACATATTGGAAATAACCAGGTATTCTTCTTCTTCTTATGTAGTCTATCATTCAAACAATTTGGTTATATATACGAAAACATGTTTTTCTCTAATTTAAAATCTACAAGAAGAATATGCAACAGAAATGGCTACGGATAATCTGCAGAAGACCATCACATCGGTATGCCAAGTTTTCATCAGCTGCCCTATTATTATTATATATTATTATTTTGTTGGATGACACAGCAGCAGAACTCGTTATATTAGATGATCTTAAATGGTTTGATGCTAGGTCTATTCTGGGATGGTGAATATCCAATGGTGTAGTAGATAATAGGCTTGGATTTCATGAAGTTAGCCATTTTAGACATTTATTCTATGGCTGATTTCATTTTTTGCAGTTGAAAGTGCATGGAATTAACTATACCATTACGATTAATTATCCGGTAGCCTGCAACATCCTCTTTTCAAAGACAGGCCTTACAAAAATTAATGTACCTCAGTACAAAGAATGTGCCAGTATCACAGTATGCCAGTGAATTTTGTTAACCATAGTCATAGAGCGAATTCGATGGTAAAAAGAAAATAAAAATGAAAAATATAAAACTGGAAGCACCAAATCCGCGCTTACGGCTCGGCATTCTAGAAAACAATTCCATAGCACTTAAATGTTAATGAAAAATTTTTAACGTCAATGAAGTGTTAATGAAAGAATACTTTTCCGAAATAATGTTCCATACACAGCTCTGTCATTTCGTAATTCCTAAAAACAGAAAGAAGACATGTTTGCAAATATCCACTGCATATTACAAAACACAGTCTTTTACATCTGCATAGATATTCAGCACGCCATAGTGTGGCGTGTGGTGGAGGGTACCCTGTACCACTACTAATCATTACCTTTCCTGTTCCACTCGCAAACACAGCGCGGGAGGAAAGACTATCTATAAGCCTCTGTATGAGTCCTAATTTCTCGTATCTTATATTCGTGGAAGTTACGTGCAATATACGTTGACGGCAGTATAATCGTTAGCTAGCCTGCTTGAAATGTTGCTTCTCTAAATTTTCTCAATAATGTTACTTGAAAAGAACGTCCCCTTCCCTTCAATGATTTCCATTTGAGTTTCCGAAGCAGCTCCGTAACAATTGTTACTCTAATCTACAGGTAAAAAATCAAGGGGTCCACCTCGATATTTCTTCTATGTCCACCTTTAAACCGACCTGATACGGATCCCAGACACTCGAGCAGTGCTCAAGAATAGGTCACACAAGCGTCCTACACTCCTGGAAATGGAAAAAAGAACACATTGACACCGGTGTGTCAGACCCACCATACTTGCTCCGGACACTGCGAGAGGGCTGTACAAGCAATGATCACACACACGGCACAGCGGACACACCAGGAACCGCGGTGTTGACCGTCGAATGGCGCTAGCTGCGCAGCATTTGTACACCGCCGCCGTCAGTGTCAGCCAGTTTGCCGTGGCATACGGAGCTCCATCGCAGTCTTTAACACTGGTAGCATGCCGCGACAGCGTGGACGTGAACTGTATGTGCAGTTGACGGACTTTGAGCGAGGGCGTATACTGGGCATGCGGGACGCCGGGTGGACGTACCGCCGAATTGCTCAACACGTGGGGCGTGAGGTCTCCACAGTACATCGATGTTGTCGCCAGTGGTCGGCGGAAGGTGCACGTGCCCTCGACCTGGGACCGGACCGCAGCGACGCACGGATGCACGCCAAGACCGTAGGATCCTACGCAGTGCCGTAGGGGACCGCACCGCCACTTCCCAGCAAATTAGGGACACTGTTGCTCCTGGGGTATCGGCAAGGACCATTCGCAACCGTCTCCATGAAGCTGGGCTACGGTCCCGCACACCGTTAGGCCGTCTTCCGCTCGCGCCCCAACATCGTGCAGCCCGCCTCCAGTGGTGTCGCGACAGGCGTGAATGGAGGGACCAATGGAGACGTGTCGTCTTCAGCGATGAGAGTCGCTTCTGCCTTGGTGCCAATGATGGTCGTATGCGTGTTTGGCGCCGTGCAGGTGAGCGCCACAACCAGGACTGCATACGACCGAGGTACACAGGTCCAACACCCGGCATCATGGTGTGGGGAGCGATCTCCTACACTGGCCCTACACCTCTGGTGATCGTCGAGGGGACACTGAATAGTGCACGGTACATCCAAACCGTCATCGAACCCATCGTTCTACCATTCCTAGACCGGCAAGGGAACTTGCTGTTCCAACAGGACAATGCACGTCCGCATGTATCCCGTGCCACCCAACGTGCTCTAGAAGGTGTAAGTCAACTACACTGGCCAGCAAGATCTCCGGATCTGTCCCCCATTGAGCATGTTTGGAACTGGATGAAGCGTTGTCTCACGCGGTCTGCACGTCCAGCTCGAACGCTGGTCCAACTGAGGCACCAGGTGGAAATATCATGGCAAGCCGTTCCACAGGACTACATCCAGCATCTCTACGATCGTCTCCATGGGAGAAAAGCAGCCTGCATTGCTGCGAAAGGTGGATATACACTTTACTAGTGCCGACATTGTGCATGCTCTGTTGCCTGTGTCTATGTGCCTGTGGTTCTGTCAGTGTGATCATGTGATGTATCTGACCCCAGGAATGTGTCAATAAAGTTTCCCCTTCGTGGGACAATGAATTCACGGTGTTCTTATTTCAATTTCCAGGAGTGTATATGCTATCTCCCTTACAGGTGAACCACTCTTTCCTAAAATTTTCCCAATAAACAGAAGTCGACCATCCGACTTCTCTGCCACAGTTCTCACTTGATCGTTCCATTTCATATTGCTTTACAACATTGCGCACAGATATTTAAAGAGCTTTGCTGCGTCAACCTGGACACTTGTAGAACTACCTCCGATTATTACCGGTTTATTTATTGCTACTCGTCCGCATTAGCTCACATTTTTCCACATTTACAGCTAGATGCCATTCGTCACAGCAAGGGAAAATTTTGTCTAGGTCGTCTCGTATCTTCCTACAGTCATTGATCTTTGACGCCTTGTCGTACACCACGGCGTCATCAGGAAACAACCGCAGATTGCTGCCCACCCTGTCCACCAAATCATTTTTGTACATAGAGCACAGCAGCGGTCCTATCACACTTGCAGGCTGCTGCGGCCGGGCGGTTCTAGGCGCTTCAGTCCGTTACTGCGAAATTGCTACGGTCGTAGGTTCGAATCCAGCCTCGGGCATGGATGTGTGTGATGTCCTTAGGCTAGTTGTTCTAACTTCTAGGGGACTTATGACCACAGATGTTAAATCCCATAGTGATCTGATTCGTTTGAACCATTTTGAACCTATCTGACATGCCTGGCGCATTCCTGACGATACCCTTGTCTCTGACGAACACTTCCCGTCGAGTATAAGGTACTGGGTCCTATTACTTAAGAAATCTTCGAGCCACTCACATGTCTGCAAAATTATTCATTTTACTCGTATCTTCGTTAACAGTCTGTAACGGGGCAATATGTCAAATACTTTCTGGAAATCTATAAATATGTAATGTGCCTTTTGCCCTTCATCCATTGCTTGCTTCATTTCATGTGAAAGCTGAGTTTCGTATGAAAGATTCTTTCTAAGACCATGCTGATTCCTGGGCATAAATTTCTCGGTTTCAAGAACGTTTGTTATATTCTAACTGAGGATATGTCCAAGGATGCTGCAGCTAACCGAAGTTAGAGATATTGGTCTCTAAGTCTGCGTTTCCGTTTTTTTACGTTTCTTATATACTGGAATTACTTTTCTTTTTTCCAGTCGTTTGAGACTTCGTCCTGGGAGAGAGAGCTGCGATAAATGCAGGCTAGGTAAGGGGCCAAAGTCGTGAAGTACTCTCAGAAAAACCGAATTGAGGTTCCACCCGGACCTGGTCATTTATTTTCTTTCAAATCTTTCATATCTTTCTCTACATGAGTTGTGCTTGTAACTGTGTCGTACATACGGGAAAACAGAGTTTGACAACGCATGAACCTGTGTTCAGTGTATGCCGCCTTTAGCATCTGAAGATGGTCATTGTATGGCCGAAACCGGTTATGATTGTGTCATAAACATGTGATTGTATTTATAAATAAACAAACAATTTTTTTACAAAGCAATCAATCAAGCATTCCATAGACAGAATGTCGTTTTTTTCCAAAATGCAAACGGGAGTCTTTCTCACGGTCAAATGTCGGTATACTTGTACGATTCTCCTGCGTGAACAACTTCTTGAACGTGCAATTTAAAACGTACGTACTCTTTTTGCTGTCTTCAGCTGCCATACCGGAGTCTTTAACGAGGGACTGTACGGAAGCCTCTGACCCGCTTAGCCGTTTTACGTAAGACCAGAATTTTCTCGGACTCTCTGCCAGGTCTTTTGCTAAAGTGTGAGGATAGTAGTTGTTGTAAGCTTCGCGCGTAGATCTTTTCACAGAAGCTCGAATCTCTACTAACCTTCGGTTGTCGTGATTTGTGCGTTCCTTTTTAACAGAAAGTGCAGCAGATTCCGCTTCCTCAGTATCCTCGGAACTTCCTTATTAAACCATGGTGGATCGCTTCCACCCTTCATACACATAATTATCCAGAACACGATTTACAACGTGCTTAAACTTCGTCCATAATTCCTCCACACCCATCTTACTGTCTAAGAAGGATGTTAATAACAATTTATCAGCTTTATCTATCAGAAACTCTTTCCTATCCGTCTTGCCTGATTTAGAAACTTTCGTAATCATAGTTTGTATAGTGACATCATGATAGCTAATATCCGTTTCTATACTGGTAAGGTCCGGCCTATTTGTAGCTACAGAGTCTAAAATATTTGCATTCCAAGCTAGCTGCACATGATAGCTTTCAGAAAACGTGTTCAGAAGTATTTCACACGATGTTTCTCTGTAACCTCGGCAATGAATCCGTATACAACCCAGTCGATTTTCGTTGGGTTAAAGTCGGCTCCAGCTAGTATCGCATGAACTGGGTATTTATTCGCTACTAACCGTAGACATTCTTTGAATGACTCTTGAACTGTCACAGCGGAATCAGGTGACCGGCAAAAACACCCAACAGTTCAGCTTGTTTCATCTGAACCTGCTATATCCGAACAGGTAACTTCACTGTCACACTAAACTTCGTCTGCAGTAACGACAATATTTTTATCAACTCTAATGAACACTCCCACTCCTATTCCATTTAATCTGTCTTACCGATGTACGTTCCACGACTCGCTAGATGTCTCAGGGCTTTCCACTTCGGTTTTCCGCCAGCTCTCTGTCCCAACAATAATTTGAGCGGGGGAACTTCCCTGCAGGACAGTAAATTCGGGAACTTTACTACGAATGCTTAGACTGTTTGCTGATAAAATTTTGACGGTCGAAGTGTCTTTATTCTGAACACCGTTTGACTTCCCTTGCTGCAAATCAACTGACGAGGTTCGTCAGAGCACCTCAAAGTCGCCTAAGAAACCTTCAAGTGCACTTCACAAGCACTACGCAAGTTGTTGCGTCCTTTGTATAGAGATACATTTTAATCTACTGATGCTGCACGCTGTTGATGAAGCAGACATAACTCATTTCCATGACATAAAAATTTGTCGAAGCAGCATTACCAAGCCTCTGCATTCATTTGTAGTGTGGATAAAAGGTCCGTGTTGTTTTCATTTCCAGGAAAGACCGAGCACCGAGCATGGAGATCACTGTCATTTCAGAGGTGCATACCAAGGTGCAGTACTTTATGGTTATAGTGTGCTTTATAGTTCTTCGCATTCCACAATTTCAACAATTACCATGGGCATATGTTGGTCACAAACATTTGATAAAAATGTATCAGGTGGAGACAAAAAAATTAAAGCAGTTCCAAGATGAGTTCCTATTTAAGCATCAAATATGAAAAGGATAATTCATTTGCAAAGAGTATTCTAATAATAAACCAAGAGTGGCACTACAATACAGATACCGAATTCATTGATTCGCTAAAATTAGTGACATGTTCCTTTGAAAATGTGCATCTTGCTCGAAATCTGATTATCTCGGAGTAGTCAGGTCATATTTTCCCAATGATGATGAATTTGAGTTAATTTGCCAGAAGCGTGTTTTTCATATGAATACGAAATTGATGCTTGTGCATTATTGATTTCCTGAAATCTATAAGTTTAAAAGTTTGTTAATAGGTGAAATAATAACTGCGGTTGAGCACCAACGAGTCTGCAGTGTATGAAACGTATTCGGCAGTAAGATACAAGCAGAATAATCAGACTTGTATTTAAAAATTGATGCGCTGTTCCTTGTCAGTAGTTTGGAAAAGGTTCTTCACCGTAAGTCATATGAAATGGACCTTGCACATCAAATTACCTTAGCACTGGATGCAACGTCTTCCCAAATATGATTTGGAATGGCCCCTTCAGAACGCAACAAAACTTTTTTGTTGGAGAACATACCACACGATTCTAGCACAGGGTACATACAGGAAGTAGATCCTCAAAAGCCCGAAAGTATTCACGATTTAATTTTAAACTTACCCTCATATCCATACAAAATGGCGCCACTGCTAGATATAAAAAAACTATAGAAATTGTTCTCTATCTTCATTGATAAGTAAAAACATGACATTCACTACAGCAATTTGAAACTATGTCTAAAAAATAAGATGGTATAATAAAGATTCACTGAATTCTATCATTTAGGCAAAATCCCTGAATGAAACTACGTATTGATATTAATGCACAAAACGACGTGAGTACACATAATGAGTATGAGAACAGTTTCTTCAAACTTATAAATAATGCTGTACTTGGTAAATCCATGTAAAATGTGCGATTGATATGGGAGAATTTTCTCGCAACATTAAGGGGGGACAGATCCAAGGCAGATGCGTAAACTGCAAAACCTAACATTCAGAGGAGGTTATTTTTAATGAGAATGTCTTCGTCAAAGAACACAGCAGGCTATATGTCGCTCCGATAAACAAATCGCGATAAACAAATGGCGGTTTCACATATCTAGGAAACTCTTCTTTCCGACTTTCGTTGTGGCTATACATTGACCAAATTCCCACCAAGCTGTGACAGCGAACAAATTCCCACCAAACTGTGCAAAACTGCTACACAGACACTAATGGTCTTACACACTATATCACCTCGAAATATCTGCTTAGATATCGGGAATGATGTATATACAAGGTTCAAGACTCTGAGATTCAAGCGAATAGCATATACTATGTTCCACTGCTGGATAAAGATATTTACTCTAATGAAAAATTAACTGAATGGATAGCCCATTGCGGAATATGTGTGCCTGTGTGCAAATATATACGCTCGTGAGTCTGGATCCATAATGTGTAGAGAAAAGGGCATAAAACCATATTCTGTAAGTAGGCTACTCATTGATAATTACAATCAGTACTTCCTGGATTCAGAAAAGGAAACCAGTGAGGGGATAGTCATTCATTCAAAGCACCATTAAACAACCTGAACTCTCTTCACCTGCATAGGATGGAGAACTTCATATCTTTACTGATAAGGGAATACGTTGGCTTAGTGACATTACTGCTTCAAAAATGATGATAGCGTATAATGTAAAGGCTTCATACGTGTTTATAGTAAAAACTGAGAAACATAAATAGTGTAAATACTTGGAAAGTGTAAAGACTTTATTTATTCTAAACACCTGATTAGCTTTAATTGTAAAAATTTAGACAATACAAGTACTTGAGAAAATGTAATGTGAATGTTAAAAATATATGAAGAATATAAGTACATAAAAATTATGTGTAAACGAGTATTATAAGAGCAAAATATTTCATTTATAATAAATTTTATATGTAGTCTATTCTCTTTTCCATCTTACTCCCTCCATAGTTTGTTTTAACACAACGTTAGTGGGTGCCTGTGTCTTTCAACATTGTTGCATGTTATTGTGCATGATCTGGTCTGGTCTGTAGCTGGGAGTAGCCAGTGAGGAGCTGAAATACTGCTGGCTAACATGTATACTGTGGATTACAGATACGTTGTATGATTAAACTTAAAGACTGCATAGAGATGGACATCTATGTGGGACAAGATTTACTGAGGAAATATTTTGGTCTAAGTAATGAGACGGTACAGAGGGCAGTTTGATACGCTTTTTGACTAGTAATTTGTTGGATTTAGGGGTGGTAATTTGATACACTTTTGCCTCAAGAGAGAGAGAGAGGAGGGAGGGAGGGACGGTGTGATAGGGATCACACGTTTGTACAGTATTTTTGGCATATAAAATGCAGAACCAGATGTTCACTTTGAATGAGGAGATGTTTCTGGAGTATGGTATTTGATGTATGAAATAATGAGAGATCACAAGTCTGTGAAGAGTGCAGAATTTGACGTATGGAATACAAATAGGCCATTTATGACATTAGTGAATTTATAATAATATGTACCCAGTGTAGTGGGACACGAAATTGAAGCGTCACCCATCCACCAGTGTCAGCCCAGTTTGCAGGTGAATATAAGTTTAATTTAGTGTTTTGTTAATGTATTTTGTAATATTTGTAATGGTTATGAATTATGTAATGTTTTGTATTTATTTTTATGTTTCATGTACGGAGAGGGTGGCGCAACGAACGGAGACAGCATCTTCACTGCCGGGACCAGAGAGAAAATTGCTGGCCACTACGTTGCGGGTCAACAGCCAAAGAGCAACAGAAGATCCTGTAACCGAGTTGTTGCGTCGTGCTTCTAAAAACTGAAAAAATAAGAATTTGTAATCTTTCTACAACAATGACGTCATAGAAAGTTTAATCATGTGGTAAATGTTCAGTCCTCTCTTGTCAAGGCTCATGTTCACGTCTATATGTAGTATATATGAAGATAATCAACTAGTTTATACCACAAAAGTTTAAATACATGTTCCGATAATTTATGTATGATGAATTATATTAAGGAAGAAGTATTACTGATTTATTTGACAAGATTATTAATTGTTGACAACGTTCATCGCGAGTTTGAGTCTTAAAAGTTTATTCAATGTGGTGTTAATATTTATTAAAGCAGATAATTTGCATTAATATAATTTCTGAGAAGAAACAAACGACATCTAAATTGAAAAAAGTTTGCGCAAACCAATTGGACTGAGTGACGTAATTCTGCGCATACGACTCAAATAATGATGTTTTAATTACAGTTCCGTTCAAGAACCATTCAGAGGCAACTTTAAAAAAGAGTTTTGAAGTGTTTTGTAACTGACATCGGTGACGAAGTCTGCACATGGTCATATGTCAAAAGAAAATCATTTACACAAAACTTATGTTGTTACACTTCACCAGTCATCTTTCACTTCCACATTGATAATGCACCTTGATACCATTTTATGCATAATAATAATCATATGGCATCCGTCCATCCTCAAAGGATAATGGTGTAGCATACTTAGTTCAGACTTTGCAACATCTAATATGGCTGAAAAGTCCCTCTCTAGAGTGGCAGTCTCTTCTGCAGTTTGGGCACTTGAAATGTGAAGGACTTCCACCAGAGGCCGCTCTCTCCTCCCGTCTTGCCCTCTTGCTGATGTCTTCTTGCATGCATTCGTTCTCTGCAAGCTCAACCCCACTGTGCACACCTTGCCGCCACTTGACACCGCTACCAGATGTATTTTCCCACTGACTTGGATCGACGCTGGCCTTGGTCAGATCTCATTTTCAGACATCCTTGATACGAAGTTGCGGTCTTCCTACAGACTTCACACTATCCCGAAGTTCTCTGTGTGGCACTTTTATCGGTATTCGCTCAGGATCCATTCGCCTGGCATGTCCCAGCCACCTTAGACGACGGTGGCTAAGGAGTGCATGAATGTCGGTAGTACATGTGAGCCTTAACATTTCAGTGTTGGGTACTCTGTCCTTCCAAGAGATTTGAAGGATTCTCTGGAGACAACGGAGATGGAAGCTGTTCAGTCGGGATTTGTGTTTAGCAAGAGTTTTCCATGTCTCACATCTATATAAAAGGGTGCTGATAATACAAGCTTTATATACTTCCAATTTAGTTTTTAATGTGAGTAGTCCATTCTTCCATACTCTGTTTTTCAGTCTACGCATGACAGCTGATGCTTTTGCAGTTCAGTTGGTAATCGCAGTGTCCACAGACGAGTTGCTATATATTGTACACCCCAAGTAGGTAAAATAATCAACTACCTGGAGAGGATTGCCGTCAATGCTGATGGATGGAAGGTTGGTGCTTCCCTGCGCCATGATCTCAGCCTTTTGGAGGTTGATGGTAAGACCAAATTTTCCACATGCGTGTGATAACTTTTTGATTAGATACAGCAGCTCATGCTCTGAGTTTGCTACCAGAGCTGCATCGTCTGCATATAACAGATAGCAAATGGCAACTGTATTGGCTTTGGTCTTGAGACGGGAGATTTCCATCAGGCCTTATATGTATATACACTCCCACCCCACAGTCTTCAGAAGAAAATCTGAGCAGAAATAAAAAGAAAGAGCCAAACTTAGAAGGAGCTAATACACACCCCTGCTTTACAGCACTATTTACAGTGAATGATTCCGATGTTTGGCCGTGAAACAGACTGTCGCTTGTATTTTCTCATGGAAACAGACCGTTATCCGTAGAAGCTTAGCAGCCACTTGAAGCGCCCAGCTCTGCTCACTAAATCAAATGCTTCACGAGGTCAACAAAAGGAATACACAGTCGTCTCTGCTGCTCACGGCACTTCTATTGCAGTTGTCGTAGAGAAAAATCATGCCCAGTGTTGATCCCAGCCAGGCGTTATTTGTGCATGTCCTACAGTTTTGTTGTGACCTATCCTTTGCTGCTCGCCAGTCATTCCGAGTACTTTCATTTGGGTTTCTTTTCTAAGCAAGCAGGGCTTTCCGCTTTGCCTCGACGACTGGTCCCATCTCCTCCAAATTTCGCTCGTATCAGTCCTTGTTCCTATTATCTTTCATTTCATAGGCCAATACTGCCAAATTGTAGATGATGTCAGAACGTTCTTATCAATTTTCATTTCTGTTTGTGCCTTTCTTGATAAAGAACTACTGTCGAATTGTTATTTCCGTTTGATCTATGAACATGATTTGTGTTTATCCGCGGTTGACATCTATGTTTAGCGTAGTGATATTTTTTAGGAGTCAGCCTCAGTCTGCTCGCTACCAAAGCATGGTCAGTGTTGCAGTGAGCGCTATGATAGTTTCTTGTCAGTAGGGCATTTTTTTGATCCGTACGCCTCGCTATGACAAAATCAAGTTGGGGCCAGTGATGAAAGTGGGGCTGTCTCCATGTCACCCTGTGTCGATCTTTAAGTTGGAAATACGTGTTTGTAACACACAGACCATGAAATCAGCACACTTCCAGCAGTGCCTGATTATAATAATTTATTTTTCCCACTCCATGATGACCCAGGCAAGTCAGCCACATGTAATTATCTGACCCAACTCGAGCTTTAAAGTCGCCTGGAATATATAGTGGCACTGAGCCAGGTACTTCGGTTGTTCTGTCACTGAGTACATCATAAAATAGATCCTTCTGTGATACCCTGGATCATAAGATGGCAGCATACACGTTAAAGATTTTGATAGATCCAATTGAAGAGTATACTTGTACAGTAAGGATCCGCTATGTTCCACCAGATGGTGGCACAATAATGTTCAGGTGGGTGTTTTTAACGGCGAATCCTACAATATGGAGCTTGGATCATCTTGTGACTTCCCCTGACAGAAGTACGTGTAATTATCTTCTCTTATAGAGCCCGCGCCTTGTATCCGCATCTACTGTGGTCTCGCAATGTCCATAGTCAAGCTATGATGCTCCCTATCAGTCTTACGAATGAAATAACCTCTTGGGTATCGTGAATGTATCTTGGACACATGGTCCCGACTGTCCAGGTGGCAATACGAAATGGTGGCTTCTTTGTTATTTCCTTTCAGTTTTTCGTAGGTGTACTTCACCTACCCGCTTGTTGAAGATCACTTCTGAACTCCACACACCCTGTTAAGCAGGCGGATAGTGGCGGGACAGCACATTATTGGGTGAGGTCAGCCCAGCTTGAGGCGGGCGGTAGCTGTCCAGTAAGATGCGATGATCTCTCCCACCGTCAGTAGTGCCCCTGGCGCTAAAGTCTAACGCCAATTAGACAGAGCTTATAACTGCTGACTGCGTCTTCCCGTGTTGTTCCGATATCTATAGACGTCCTCTCCAGGATGCTACATGCCTGTCCGCAGCTCGTGGTCGTGCGGTAGCGTTATCGCTTCCCGCGCCCTGGTTCCCGGGTTCGATTTCCGGCGGGGTCAGTCATTTTCTCTGCCTAGTGATCACTGGGTGTTGTGTGATGTCCTTAGGTTAGTTAGGTTTAAGTAGTTCCAAGTTCTAGGGGACTGATGACCATAGATGTTAAGTCCCATAGTGCTCAGAGCCATCTGAACCATTTTTGCTACCTGCCTTGGCGATAAATGCATCACAGTCTCCCTCTCGACTTAAATTACAGTCTGCAGAGGAAAGGCAAGCTGATACGCCTGGTATCACTTCGGTTGCAGATTAAATACTGTGCTGTGACTGATGGAGATTAGGCAGCGAAGTGGGGGTTTATAAAGCACAACTGCACTAGTTTCCTTTTTTTAAAATTTGTTTTAAACTGGTTTGCTGATTGATGTTGTAACTGACTGTGGTTATTTGGGGAGTGGAGGAGGGATTGGGGAATAAAGCACAACTGAGCTAGGTGGATTTTTAAATTTTCCACCCGTTTTCAAATTTACCACCAATACCATCTTCGATTTTGTTATATCGGAGTAATTTTATTTCTATTTTCAACCATCTGCCACCTTATAATCAGGCGTTTTTAAAAATAGGTAAGGGCTTATTTTAAATTCCCTGCCATTTTATTTAAGTTTCCGCCTCTTTTTAATTTCTCGCTATATACCATCTTGGATTTTTAATTCCCGCCAAAAGCTACTTCAGCACAACAAATGCGGTGCCATATAGCGGCAGAAACTGTAACTATGTGCCAGTGTCATCATACTGTCAATGTCGCTAAGTCTCTTCTGCATTTAGTGAGGGGATGCAAGGTGTGTATGAATGGGGGGGGGGGGGGGGGGAGAATTTAGGGTAGGGAAGGGCACAGAGATGGGATAGCTTTGTTAGTGGATTAAAGTATGCCCATTGTAGAGTGGATGAAATTATGAGAGGTGCAGTTGTACCTTGTTATTAGGCACTTCGCTAGATACTAAAGACGATGATGATTCAGGATGACCCTGGAGCATTAAAGATCGGGATGTGTAGTCTAAACGAGATAATACATGAAGTGCAGCCGCCAGTGAAACTTAGCTGTAACACTTGGCGAGCAGGAAGAATTTTCAGTCGAGGTGTAACAGATGTGATGTCATGCACGTGTGAAGCAACCTTCTGGTGATGGTAGCTGATTTCTTTTTTCGTTCGATGCCCAATGACCATTTGCTACAGAGACAAGAGACGATGTTTAACGATATCGGCGAAATGACAATGGTTGCAGAACGCACTCTATTGAAGATTGAGTCAGTTCAACTTCCCACACAAATGTACAGTGTGACTGATCGCTTCACACCACACTTCCTAAAGAAAAGTGGATGTCATTCTATGGAAGACATTGCTCCGTACCCGGAGCAGATAGAACTGCGGGAACTTGGTTGTTAGTGACTGCAGCAGAAGAGGACCATGCGAAGAATCGTATATGAATCATGTGGAGCATCGAAACACGGCTTCAGGAGTTGACTGTAGTTGACGATGTATTCCGGTACAACATTAGCAGGCAGTGATCGATCCAGTTCCTGGAGGATGGATTGGTGGAGGTATTTCATTTGCTCTCTTCAGTATCGTTGATAATTTTGTGCGTCATTGAGAGGAGAGTCAAGAAATGGTGGGTTCCTGGGTTTTTAAGTTAAGATCCACATTAGTTGCGTTACACACAGTTTTAATCTGCTAGTAAGTTCAAAAATAGTGCGCATTCCAGTGTAGAGTGAAAATTCATTTTGATATTTCCTTTTGCAAGGGACGTAGTTCTTCAAACGATACTTTGAATATCTGGTATTTAAATGTACGAAGATGTTGAGGCCAGGACTTGCTGTTATGCTACACTTTGCAGTTGCTTAGCTATGTGCTAACTGACGTAGAGAACTTTTGGTAGTGATAGAGGTAAGACATCTTTTTCCTAGATAATACGGTTGCGATAAACAGGATATTTATTCTGTTTAATGCAAGACGTCGTTCGTTAGTTTTGCCCTGTCCAAAAGTTTAACATCTTTTCCTGGTGTCCTCAATGAACCATTTATTGATCAATGTGAAAGTCATCATAATAATTTGATATCTGATATCCGCTTCACGTTATTTACATATACATAATGCAGTGATAATTACGTGTCGAATGAAGTGTTGGTTTGCATACACATTAAGTTAAAAAACAGTCTTTCGTATTTTGAGAGATGGTGGCGTGAACTTACACGAGAAAAACGTGTCCAATAAAAATTATCTCTAGAATACTTAACTTAGTAGCAATGATTACTCGTTTAGTGGAAGAGATGTTTATCGCAGTAGCCAAGATGAACAGTTGCATTCGAGAGAACAAATTTTCTGGACATTTTTAACCCATGTTTATTCGAAATTTATGTCTTGTTTTGGCCCAGACTACCATCTGTCTCACTATTGAGTGCTTTCTTAACACCCTATACATTTAATGTACAAAATATTGTATTTTTATGCTATGGCGAAAATAGGACCCAGAATACTACTTTGAGAAACAAGTATTTATATAGTTTTACACATACCTTACATGATGCTAACAAGTTACCTTTGCAAACACCATGCAGTTTACAGCCTGACATCCGAAAAAAACAAGAAGGTTGCTATATTACTGTTTTTAGACCATTTTAGAGCGAAAATCATGTTATTTATCATGATAGTTATGATTTTCGTATCTCTAACCATGTTTCCTACTCTTTTCTGTGTGTTAAGACATTTATTTGGTTTGTTCATGTATGTTTTGATGGTTACATAGGCATTTTTATTTATTTTTTCCTAAAACAGAAGTTTTTAGTCGTCAGATAGCGTCTCATTGCGGCCGTCTGGTGTTCATTTGTCTCTTTTTGAGTTTATATATGAGGGATGTGTGTCACGCGTATTTCAGAGCGTTATTGACGCTGTTTACTGTGTGTGTGTTTGTGTGTCTGTGTGAGTGTGTGTGTGTTGGCAGTGACATGCAGTGACAGGGGAAGTGGGAGAGAGTAATTATGCAGTGTATGTGTATGTCTGCGCTCTAACGTGCCTTTTTAACCATCAATAAAGCGAAGATATAAGTGAAGCATGTTTCGCCTCTCATATTAATATCGTATGTTGATTCATTACCGATTACCTTCTTTTGGAAACAAGTGAGGATTCTTACAAATTGTTAATTCTCTCTTGAGTACTGATTGTTGTAGAAGTACTATTGCAGTGAAGAAGCACTGTTGGCAATTCAAATAAACCAAGCGAGTGCATTAAAGTGTTTTAATTGTTGTTGACTAACACTAAGAATCACAAAATAAATGAAATCTTTTAGTCGTGAAGTCTTAGACCATCAAAGAGTAGGGCCTGATTGGATGTTTCCTGTCATTAAGAAAACAACAAAAATGACACTAGACGTAAAACTTATTTTCCCCCTGAGTTCGACTTCCATCAAGCAGAAGAGAAAATCGGAACCTAACACGTGACATGGAAATCTGTAAAATCTGGTGCGACCTAGAGACTGCACTGTAATGTTCAAATCCCAAGGGGATGACCACATAATCGAGAGGAAAGTATAAAAGAAATGTCATTTGTAATTGAAAACTAAATCACTGATGATCACGAAATTCAGTGCTGAACAGGATAAACAAGTCAGTGACTACATGATATATGAAAAGTACATAATTGAAGTTTGACGATTTCTACTTGAGGAGAGCTGAACACACAAAAAACGCAAGTTAACAATACGATATTAGTATCGAGTGTCTGCGAAAGGGTTTTCTCAGAAGACTTCTATACATAAATACAGATGAGCAAGGGAAGAAGTTTAGGGTTTAATGTTATATAGACATTGGGATCATCAGAGACCAAATATGTAAGAGTAGTAGCTTTAAGTGAAATGACTGACAACAGGTAAGTAATGGTAAAAGGGCATTGTTGAGAATGAACGGTTGAAGAAAGACAGCGTTATAGAATGGTGAACGAATATAATAATTCGAGTACTGGAGAATAGAAATTTGTTTAGTGTATTTAGAATAAGAAAATTTTGTTTTTATGAGCTTTGCGAAAGTAATTTACAGTATGACTGCCAAATATGTTGACTTAACTGGTAAGCTTAATGATCTTTTAGGTAGGATGTAGTTGGTGTCTACTGAACCGGCAAAAATAAATTAGGTTTCGTAAGAAGTTAGCAAAATTAAAGATATTACAGAATGAGTTAGTAATATCATAAACACTCATGAGAAAATCGATAAAACATCCACAAGGGTTTTAAGTCGGTTTCAGAAATGGAGGGAGGGAAAGGACAAGAAAATAGAACAATAGTTCAACATGTGATTTAATGAATGGGAGATAATGCAGAATGAAGAGTGAGGAGGCTTTTAACGAGTACAAAACAAAAACAATTCAATATGAAGGAGAGTTTATGGAGCAGAAGTTTAAAGAACATGAAAGCAATTTCGATGGCAAGATAATGAAATTGAATCCAAGGTCAATGAGAACACGCTAATGACAGAAACTAAATTGAAAATGTGAATTCAGCTAAAGAGTGTAAAGTGAGTGGTATATGAAGTTCTGGGAGAGACGAAGACTGAGATCTAATCCGTGTGAAGTGAATTAGCTGAAGTAAAATGTTGAGTGAACACTACAGCAAAAAGCACCACAGTTATGCAGAAAGTATTTGAAGTGGGTAAGGATCCAGGTGTCACGTAAACATGCGTACAATATAATGGACTGAAATTCATTGGTTCTCAAACACGATTGGAGCTGTTATTGTTCCAGTCACCGATGCAAGAGACCAAGGAACCAGATCTATTCACTTATTGAAAGGGAGACAGAATTGTAAAGAATCAGCAGTTCATTGCACTTGCTCCGGGAAGGAATGATGTGGATCTAGTCATGTTGATAAAATATTTTCATGCAGTACTTCCCCAGAGCTGGAGTGACAGCCAAAAAATTACATTTATAAGTGGGTATATGCAGGGAGACGCTGCACTGTGTGGTGTCGAAGTCGCTAAAAGTTACAGTAGATATAACGAGTTATAGAAAGCTTTTCTACAGACTAGTTATCCAGGGGGTATGCATAAGAGATTAAGGGAGAAAGTACTGAATGCAGATTCATGTAATCCATGCCAAGGCAATGTCAGAAGCTAATTTGAAGTATATTTGAATAAGGCTAAGTAATGAGAACAGGAGATTCCGCAGACCGCTATCTTGTAGACGTCGAAGAACCAGCTAGCAATAGAGACCAGAGAGATGATGTTGACAGTAACAGACGAACATTCCTCTCATTTTCAGTCCTTTTGGACATTGTATTAAAAGGCGATTGGTGTGCTTGTTATGTGTATGAACACCAAGCGTAATGACAAGGGACAGATGACGTAACAGAAAAATAAAGCAGTGGCAGATGTGACAACCACCGAGTGCTAGGAAGGAAGGACGTGAGAGGCGCAGTGTGCAATGGAATGCGACACACATCATAATACCATAGAAACGGCAGGGAACACTTAAACCTTTGTATGATATTCTGGTCTCTTTTGTTCTACAAGCACTCCTGATGGTCTATCGTTTTGAAAATTTTTGGTTTTCATAAATTCCATTCATTGACTTTGTTTATCTTTTATTTAAGTACATTCTGACAAAAAATATTTTGGAGGTTTAGTTTGGAGTTCACAGAAACAGTACTTCGCATATTCCTTGGATCTCTCTAGCTTCTGGGTAGTTTAACCATAATTATTTCATCCAATTCCGACAACATTGAGTTTGTCAATGATGGGGCACGTCTATGTGCAGTAAGGTGAGTGTAAATAATTGAAATCAGTGTTGATTTGAACAACAAAATGCCCATTTCTGTGGAAAGGAGGGAAGGAGAAGTGCAATCCATTGCGTTTTGCTATTACCAAATCACATTATAAAGTGATTTACTTCTACTCAAAACAATTGTTGTCTGCTTTTAGAAGTCACATATTTTGTACGTGTTTCCCCAAGATAAAGGGTTCTTCGCAAGATGAAATAACGGTCAGGGGGCGGAAAATATATTGACGCTGTAGCGAAATGGGTATGATACTAGATTGTTGCATGGAGAGTCGTGAGTTCAAAACTCCCCTGAACCGTAAAATTCTAATTTCTATATTCGTTTCGAGTACATTCTAGAACTATCCACAAATGTCAAGAACCATTGTACTGGAATTTTCTGAATCTGTATATATATGCAGTATGTGTTCTGGCCGGAGACAGTTCGCTCCGCGCTCTTGCATGTGCTACTGCTGGATAAACCTCCTTTAAGTGAACTTACACCTTACTCTATGTGACATTATTCTCATGGAGGCGCTGGGTATTGGAACTTGTGATACCTCACATTATCGACGACACAGTGGCTTCCATCGGGCCACGACAAGGCAGCCGCTTAGTGGCGAGAAACCCGAGTTCGAACGATATTTAACAGATCGCAATCTGTCGGAAACAGAAGAAAAAGAGGAGGTCACGATGACAGCAACTGTGTGCCACCACATGAAACATCCTTCCGGGTTCTCTGGCGACAACGGCCAAAATCCAAACTAGTGGCTGAAGGCATATGAGTGTATAAACAAATGTAACACATGGGACGACACATTGCGTTTGGCTAACGTATTTATCTACCTGGAGGTCACTGCCAAGCAATGGTATGAGAACAACGAGGAGAAGTTCACATGGAGGAACTGCGCAAGTATTTCGGCTACACACAATGACAGAAGTGCATGGCTAAAGATAAATTAAATTGCAGGGCACAGCCTCCAAGAGAAACGACAGTATCCTGCATTCAAGACGTCTTGCAGCTTTGTAAAATAGAGGATCCTATAATGAAGGGGGAAGATAAGGTCGCAAATCTCATGAAGGGTGTTGCTGAGGGCAGGTATCAAGCACTACTGCTGAAGGAGGTTTCGACAGCAGACGACTTCATAAAATGGTGCCAGTATATCGAGACAATGCATCGAAAAACAATTACACGTAAGAAGTTTGAACGGCTTCCAAACATTGTATTGATGTCTGTGATGGAGGAAGAAACTGATTTCACAAGTGTTCTTCGTCAGATAGTGAGAGAGGAATTTCAGAAGGCACTTATATTGCACGGTGAGCAAAAAACGGAGATGCTTCAAGAGAGAGGTCGTAAGGGAGGAAGTGGAACAGATATTGAACCCAATCTCTCGCCCTTCATTTTCCTTTAAAAAGGTAAAAAAGTTGATATCCAGGCGAGGTTACGTTCCTACAATGTCGCATGAGGAACCTGGATGGGCATTAAGGAAGACTGATGTCTGGAGTACCCAGGATAACCAACCAGTATGTTTCCACTGCGAACGACCGGGATACGTGGTGCGCTATTTTCGAGAAAGGCGGTGGATATTTGATGACGCCCGCGCCAGAAGACAGCAGACTGACCTTAGCCGACGCCAACTCCGGGACGACGAAGATGAACAACGAGATGTGGGTGCAGGAGGACGTAGGTCACCATCGCCGCAAGCTAGCCGCTGGAGAGGACGCTCCCCAACACGTCGATCAAGGTCTCCATCGCCGTTTATAAGCCCCAGGCGATCACCTAGCCGCGGCAACCTGGAAAATTAAATGGTGCGACCTTCTACATCTACATACATACTCCGCAATCCACCATACGGGGCGTGTCGGAGGGTACCTTGTACCACAATTAGCATCTTCTCTCCCTGTTCCACTCCCAAAGAGAACGAAGGAAAAATGACTGCCTATATGCCTCTGTACAAGCCCCAATCTCTCTTATCTTTGTGGTCTTTCCGCGAAATGCAAGTTGGCGTCAGTAAAATTATACTGCAGTCAGCCTCAAATGCTGGTTCTCTAAATTTCCTCACTAGCGATTCACTAAAAGAACGCCTCCTCTCCTCTAGAGACTCCCACCCGAGTTCCTAAAGCATTCCCGTAACACTCGTGTGATGATGAAACCTACCAGTAACAAATCTAGCAGCCATCCTCTGAATTGCTTCTATGTCCTCCCTCAATCCGACCTGATAGGGATCCCAAACGCTGGAGCAGTGCTCAAGAATAAGTCGTATTATTGTTTTATAAGCGGTCCCCTTCACAGATGAAACAAATCTTCCCAAAATTCTACCAACGAACCGAAGACGACCATCCACCTTCCCCACAACTGCCATTACATGTTTTGTCCCAATTCATATCGCTCTGCAGTGTTACGCCCAAATATTTAATCGACGTGACTGTGTCAAGCGCTACACTACTAATGGAATATTCAGAAATTACAAGATTCTTTTTCCTATGCATCTGCATTAATTTACATGTATCTATATTTAGAGTTAGCTGCCATTATTTACACCAATCACAAATCCTGTCCAAGTCATCTTGTATCCTCCTACAGTCACTCAACGACGACACCTTCCCGTACACTACAGCATCATCAGCAAACAGCCACACATTGCTGTCCACCCTACATAAAAGATCATTTATGTAGATAGAAAACAACAGTGGACCTACCACTCCAGATGATACCCTCACCTCATATGAACACTCACCATCGAGGACAACGTACTGGGTTCTATTACTTACGAAGTCCTCGAGCTACTCACATACTTGGGAAACGATCCCATATGCTCTTATCATACTTAGGAGTCTGCAGTGGGGCACCGAGTCAACCGCTTTTCAGAATATGTCATCCGTCTGATACCCTTCATCCATGGCTCGCAAGATATCATGTGAAAAAGGGGGATTTGTGTTTCGCAGGAGCGATGCTTTCTGAAACCGTGCTGATGCATGGACAGCAACTTCTCTCTCTCAAGGAAATTCATTATATTCGAAATGAGAATACGTTCGAGAATCCTGCAACAAACCGATGTTACTGATACTGGTCCTTTTACTCTTCTTATATACAGGCGTCACCTTCGCTTTTTTTTAGTCGCTCGGGGCTTTACTTTGGGCAAGAGATTCGCGATAAACGCAAGCTAAGTAAGGAATCAATGCAATAGAGTACTCTCTGTAAAACCGAATTGGAATCCCACCAGGATCTGGCGATTTCTTTATTTTCAACTCATTCAGCTCCTTCACAACCACAGAGATGTCTATCACTATGTCCTCCATATGGGAATCTGTACGTGACTCACACGGTGGTACGTTTGTACGATCCTCGTGCGTGAAAGATTTCTCAAACGCTAAATTTAAAATTTCAACTTTCGTTTTGCTGTCTTCCGTTGCCAGGGCAGACTGATCAGTGAGTGACTGGATGGAAGCCTTCGACCCGCTTACCGATTTTATGTAACAACAAAACTTCTTAGGGTTTTCAGCAAGATCTTTTGCTAAGGTATGACGGTGGTAGGGGTTGAATGCTTCGCGCATCGCTCTTTTTACAGCAGCACGAATCTCTACTAACTTTTCCCTGTCCTCATTCTCCCGATCTTTCTTGTACCGCGAGTGCATTGCTTCCTGAGCAATCTCTGAATTACGCTGTTAAACCATGGTGGGTCTTTTCCGTCCGTAACCCACTTTTTCGCCACATACTTGGTCAATGTGTGATTTACCATTTGTTTAAAATATGCCCATAATTCTTCCACGTCCATCGTACCGGAAGATAATGAAGTCGATTCATTTACTAAGTGTGATGCTAATAACTGCTTATCTGCTCTTTCTAGTACGAATACTCTCCTAGCCTTCTTGACCGACTTTTTAACTTTCGTAACCATAGTCGTAGTGACAATATCATGATCACTAATCCCTGTCTCAACACTGACACCGTCGATGAGGTCTGGTCTATACGTTGCTACCATATCCTAAATATTTCCATTACGCGTTGGCTGTCGATTTAACTGCTCAATACAGTTTTCGGATAATGTGTTCAAAAGTGATTCACACGACGGCTTGTCTGCATCACCTGTACTGAATCCGTAGACATTCGACTCTATACTAGGTAGGATGAAGTCGCTTACGACTAATATAGCCTGAACCAGGTACTTCTGCGATACAGAATGTAGACTCCCTTCGAATGATTCTAGAGCCGTCACGGTGGAACCTGGTGGCCGGTAATAACACCCAACAATTAACTTTATTTCCCCTAGCCCTGTTAAACGTCCCCAGATAATCTTCCTTGGAGATGAGGCCGAAGAGAAAAATCCTCCGCCTTCGATCACAACAAAAATGATAGGAAACTAAGTCGATTTCCTCGTCGATGGCCGACCAGCCCAAGCTCTTGTGGAGTCTGGTGCATCATATTCAGTAATTTCGGAGGAGTACCGTCGCCAGTTACAGAAAATCGTATTCTTCGACAGCAAAACATCTCTGCTGAACGTGGCTATTTGGAAATATGTAAAACCTACAGTAATATGTGTCATTCATGTGGGTATAAGTGGACATACACTGCCCTTAGAATTCGTCGTCTTACAAGAGTGTAGTCATGACGTCATTCTCGGATGGGTCTCTTAGAAAGCTTCTCAAGGAGTTACAGATTGTGGTCACTCGAAGATTATACTAGACGAGATGAGATGCTGTTAACAGGAAGATGCGCATCTGAGTGTGCGGAAACTATGTGTGTTGGAGGAAGGGATCATTCCTGCAGTCAGCGCTAGAAAGGTGTCATGCCATGCACCACCCCAGGACCTTGTAGAGGAATTTACCACCGACGAATAACTTGGTCATCCCAGCCTCTGTCGTCTCGTTTAAGAACAGATTCGATGAATTGTGGATAGCTAACTTACGCCGAAAACCATATATCCTTCCTAGACGCATGTGCATAGCGAACGCAGAGCCGTTAATTGTTGGAAAGCTGAGTGTCATAGAAACCTCCCATGCCGAGTCTGTGGGAAAAATTGGCGCTACCACTACGAGACAGGATCTTCTGGCTCGACTATCACCAGATATCACTATGGAACAACAGAAGAAGCTACTTCCATTCTTCAAGAATTCTCTGAATGCTTCAGTCCACAGCTGAAGAGGAAATTAGACAAATCGACGGTGAAGCACCGGATTAGCACAGGAGACCATCAACCAACAAGCCAGAGAGCATACCGTGTGTCAGCAACGGAACGTCGAATAATTCGTGAAGAAGTAGAGAAAACGATGAAGAATGACATCATTCAGCCTTCGCGGAGCCCATGGTCGTCATCAGTGGTTCTTGTCGGGAAGAAGGATGGCATTAGCCCTTTTGTGTTGATTACAGGAAGTTTAATAAGATAACTAAAAATGAGGTTTAACCTCTTCCACGAAGAGGTATGAATTTAAGGTAATGCCGCTTGTCAACTTTTGAATCAATGAAGAATAGTCTTCTAAGACACCCGAAGTGGACGATGTCTTTTTTATTTAGATGTCATTACAGTGTTCTCAGTGACATTTGATGAATACATAAAAAGACTGAGGTCCGTTCTTAAGTGTCTCCAACAAGCCGGACTGAAACCTAATCCAAGATAGTGTCTCTTTAGAGCAAGAGAAATCCAAATACTTGAGAATCTTTTGTCAAACGAAGGTGTGCGCCAAGATCCAGAGAAGGTGAGAGCTATAAAGGAATTTCCTATTCCTAAGAGTATTAGAGATGTGAAAAGCACCCTCGAATTATGTTCTTATTACCTTCGTTTTATCAAAGACTTTTGTATCAAGGCCAGGACACTCCAAGCGTTGTAAAAAGTCGATGCTAAATTTATCTGGGCTGGAGCTCAACAAGATTCTTTCGATGTGCTAAGAAAAGCTCTGACAACTGACCCTGTACATGGTCTGTATGATGAGGGAGCGCGTACAGAACTACACACAGATGCCAGTGGGTATGGGATCGGTGCAGTTCTGGTGCAGATTTCGGATGCAAAAGAGAAGGTTATAGCCTAATCTTCTAGGACACTTACAAAATCCGAGAGAAATTACTCAACTACAGAAAGAGAATGTCTTGCTATGATCTGGGTCATGTGGAGATTACGACAGGATCTCTATGGATCTCTTCGAGAGTATGACATTACCATAGAGCACAAAAGTGGAAGAATGTACCAAGATACCGACTGTCTCTCAAGAAATCCTTGCAAGACCATAAAGACTTTTATGAAGATAGTGACTATCTCGCTGCACTCCTGGATCTTCCTGCTGAGGAGAAGAATGACGCCAAAATATCTAAAATTATGATAGCCTTAAATCGGTCGGAGGATGTGAAAGGAGAGGTTAAAGATAGTTAATTTACTACTTTGCTAGAAAAACTTTGATTCATTTGGAACGAGGTGGCTACCAGTGATTCCTAAACACATGCGCTTAGATGTTCTACTGAAATTCCATGACACACCTGAGGCCGGACATTTAGAACTTAATAAGACAGATGATAGAATCCGCAAGAGATTTTCCTGGCCAGGTTTATTTAGGAGTGTTCGTCACTATGTGTAGCACTGTCGAGAGTGCCAGAGGAGAAAGGTAGTTCCTCAGGAACCGTCTGGACGACTCGTAGCAAGTCCACCAGCCGAAAAGCCTTTCCAGCGTGTTGGGATTGACCTCCTCGGACGATTTCCAACGTCTGCTAGAGGCAACAGATGCATTACTGTTTGAACTGATTATCTGACACGCTACGCCATTACAAAAGCCGTGAAAACAGCCGAAGCATTCGAGGTAGCCAGATTCATCGTGGAGGACATTGTTTTAAAACACGGTGTCGTATGGTCGTTAATTACAGATCGAGGGAAAGGTTTTCAATCCAATCTTGTGGCAGAGATAAAGCGTCGGTGCAACATTACTCATCACATGACGACTGCCTACCATCCGCAAGCTAACGAGGTTACTGAACGCCTCAAGAAGACCTTGGACGACATGCTGTCAATGTTTGTCAATGTTGAGCAGAGCAACTGAGATGAGGTGCTACCTTTCGTGACTTTTGCCTACAACACCTCCAAACAACATACCACAGGATTTACGCCGTTTTTCCCGGTGCGTGGGCGTGAGGCGACAACGACAATGGGCACTGTGTTTCCGTTACACCCTGATGACGTGGACGACGACTCTACGACTACATCTGCCAGGTGTTAACCAGGGCTGAGGAATCTCGACAGTTAGCTCGACCCCGCACGCTGCAGGCTGAAGAAAACGATCGCCGAAGGTATGACGCGAGTCACCGTCCTGTTGTCTACCAGTCTGGTGACCTCGTGTGGATCTTCACTCCTGCTCTGAAGGTAAATCTCTCAGAGAAGCTCCTCAGGCGCTACTTTGGACATTGTAAGGTTTTGAGACAGTTGTCTGATGATACTTATGAAGTTGAAGCTATCGACCCCGGTACAAGTCGAAGAAAGATCAGAGATACGGTCCACGTCCTGCGAATCAAGCCCTATAAGGATACAGCAACCCAGGGTAAAGTAGGAGCTCCAGCGACAGGCAACAAGCGGAAAGGTAACCAGAAGGAACATCAGTCATCGGGAGTCTGAATATGCAGGACCGAGGACTCGATCCCAGACTAGGACGACGTAGAACCGTGACGCTGTTCTCTTAAGGAGGGAGCAATGTCGCAGGAAAAAGCGAGAAACGTAGTCGCAGTAGTGTGGTGGTTATACTACTAGACTGTTGCATGGATAATCGTGAGCGCCAAACTCCCCTCAACCGAAAAATTTTAATTTATATATTCGGTTCGAGTACATTCTAGAACTATTCACAAAAGGCGAATGTTCTGTGGCTGTTGTAAGAGGTGCATGAGTAAGGAATTTTTTGCTAGTGAAGAACAGTTGAATCGAAGATTGAACATCTACCTCAACTGTGACGACATTCTGCACGTCACATGACTTACCTGACTCTAAAGCGAACGACATATGACAGTTTTTCCATTACAAATGAACTATCAATTTTCAGAGTGTTCCTTCGCCCATCGATTGAAAACCAGTATATTCACCCATTTTACTACTTAAGATATACGTTTGTAGGGAGAGAGACGGAAAAAGTTACATGTTTTACGATTAGACGCTATAAAACGTATGGTACTATTAGCAGGAGTTTGTAAGACACATGGTGAGACCTCACAATTTTCTCAGCTAAGGGGTCACTAGAAACGTTCGAAAAGATATCAAGGGTTAGTTGATGTGATGACTGTGAGACAAGACTACGAAGACGTGAGCAAGATAAATTTTCACCTAGAGGTAATTTAGGGGAGAACTGGGTACAGATATTACCTAAGTCATACAGCAGAAATATGTATTCGTTATATGTAGCAGACCAGCAATTTGTTGTTTTCAAAGGAAACTGTCCTTCCCACAACTACATGCTAAGTAAACGAGGGAAGTATTGCACTAGTTCTGGGAACTGTCTAACAAGGACACAAGTTATATAACAATGTTCAAACTTTTCGATCTTGTTAAAGTCATGCAACGAGAAAAATTGTTACACCAGCGTAAGACTGTTTATTACATTGGCGAGTGTGTGCTTCAGATGAACAATTAATCTGGTTAAGTTCTGGCAGTGAGAATGTGTAAAGACAGCCATCACCCGATTTCAGTAGAAGAAGGGAAAACGAAGGAACATGAATTTTGAGATGGTATGCCTTCTGATTCTGACATGGAAATGAATGATATTTCTGCATATGTAAAGATTGGGCAGACATCCATTTTATTACAAGGAAGGAAACTGGCAAAGGATTGATAATTAACACTGTTCTGATGTGAAGCTTCTAGATTTTCCGGTTAAGAAACATATTATTGTTCTCCAACTACCTACCCATACTAAGCAATACTGCAACCTGTAGAAGAGGCCAAGTTCAAGCCCTTAAAATGCAATAGGCTATCAACATTTGGGTGCGCAGCCATCCAGGCCGCAAAGCTGAATCGTGCTTCGACTGTAAGTCATGGCGTCTCTAGCTTTTCATCCTGTGGGATTTATCAACATGACCCACTGAAAATCTACAATTACACATTTGAAATATTCGAGTGAGCAACGAGTGGTACAATTGACAAACAACTGGAAATAGTGGCAAACTGTAATCTTGCTTTAACTGAGGATGATGGCATTCTTGCTTTTCGACCTTTGGGATTTATCCACACTATCTATCCATACTCTCAGACCACGTATTTGCGACGTTCTAGAGAGCAACTAATGGTGCAGTTGGCACAACATGACATCACAGCAAATTTAACACAAGCATGCAGCGTAGAAAAATCTAGCAATTTTGCTGTACCACGCACAAACAATGTTTCAGCGCCTATCGCTGCACCATCACCACCTACACGCAAAGCAGCCATAAGGGAGCTGCCAGAGTAATCTGCTACCAGATAATTAGTGATTTCCATGCCCAGCTTGGAAGATGTTGCTTCAGTCATGCTAAACCATCCAGAAGTGCTGCAGAACCATTCAGAAATTGCGGAGAATAATCTGATAATTCCTCTTTGATGACATAAGCCCGATTCCTAAGGCTACAGCATGTAGACCCAACAGAAGGGAAAGACAAATTTCAGAGAGTCTTAAGAGCAGACAAAAAAAAAGAGTTAGGTGAGAGCAAACCACGAACGAGTGAATCAAATTGTCGTGTTCGGCGACGGAAGAAATTGAGACCACCAATTACCTGACCTTCAAGCAATGAGAAATTTTTACATCTCAGTAACACAAATGGAGAGACTGACAGCGACGACGATGTTTGTCTTACCTGTAAGGGCTCCTGATGAAAAAGTGCGCAAGTGTGACTGACTCCAATGCACTGTATCTCCGAACTGGCCTCAATAACGACTATGGGAACAGGAGTAACTGTTGCAATATTTGTAAAACATTAATCACGTTACGCTGAACAGTGAATGAAAGTCTTAGTGTAGCAGTAGCTAACTCCCAACTGCAAGATTATTCTCGTTTATATTTTCCACAAACAAATGATTGACAAATTTTGTTTGCTTCACTCAGCTGCGTCTTGCAATACTTAGAGGTGATACCATACTCAGCCAGCAGTGGAAGATATCAGCCCTACAGTACTTTCAATATCACAGTGTATTTATCGTTTATAAAGATATTTACGGTTTACATGTTCAATTTAATTAAATGCAGGATTTTGTCGTAACTCGAAAGCTTTTGGGTAAGGTGGTTCAACCACAACAGAAGAAAATTCGTAATCTATGGCATTTTCTTCTAACTTACTTCTGGGTGTTTGTGCGTGATACATTATACATTTTCTTCAACTGCACACCTACAACTTTTAGTGGTAGGAGGTTCATAACCACTTAATGCTACTTTCCCGGAAGCAAATGTTTTGTAGTTGTTGTAGTCTTCAGTCCAGAGACTGGTTTGATCTAGCCCTTCATGCTACTCTATCCTGTGCAAACGTTTTCATCTCCAAGTAACTACTGTAACCTAAATCCTTCTGAACCTGCTTAGTGTATTCATCTCTTGCTCTCTCTCTACGATTTTCACCCTCCACACTGCCCTCCAATACTAAATTGGTGATCCTTTGATGGCTGAGAGCATGTCCTACCAACCGATCCCTTCTTCTAGTCACGTTGTGTCACAAATTCCCCTTCTCCGCAATTCTGTTCAGTTCCTTTTCATTAGTTACACGATGTACCAATCTAAGCAAATGATACATGTACCAAATCTGGTTAAAACTGATAGAGCAGATAAGGAGGAGATGTTGAATACGTGGTGCATAGAGGTATAATAAGAATCCTGAAGAAATGCATCTGTGGTAATTTACTGTGAGACAGCCTGACTAAATTATCGGCTCGCTGCTTGATTTGTATATGAATAACAAGCAAAGTATTTAAGAAATTTAGTTGGACTTGTTCCAGATTTTCCTAAATTATGCTATTATGTTACATTATTTTACTCCAACTCTTTGCCGTAAGGGTGCTAAGTGTTATCTTACTGTCACATTAACTTATTTCCAGACAGCTACTGATATGTGTGCCTAATTTGGAAGTCATTCTTCGATTACTTATAATATATGTTACTCTCTTTGCATCTCAACCTGCATAAGTGAGAAACATCATAGTGACTGTCTCAATTGAGCCTAATTCCCACTGAATGAATTATTTTGGACTAACATCTGTCGTTACTGATTATTCATACATATCACGTCTCCTCACGCCCATCTCCACCCATTGTGGTTGTAGGTGTATATCACTCTCAAGACATTTAAATCCAAATAATTACACAAAAATAAAAATTTTGTGTAATGCATACTAAAAATTTGGTTGAAATTGCCTCAGATTTTCCTGGGTTACATTTCTCTGTGACCATCTTCTCAACCTGCATCCCCTCGCAAATAGGAAATATGTCATTCTTATCATCACTGTGTTGTATTACGGATAGTAAATCAAATGTGTACCAAGTTCTGCTTATGTCGGTCAGGGAGTATAGGAGATGTGTGACATAGACAATTACTATTAGTTTCATAGATAGATATTGCTCACTATAGAAATATGGATGAAAAAATCATTTATGTTTGCTTGGTTAATCTTAGGTGTTCAGTCAGTGAACAAAGTGACCATCAACACTTGCATAACTGATGTTATTGGCAGACAGAAAAGTTTACATTTCTGAAGATTCTAATCCGTACACCTCATATACACTCCTGGAAATTGAAATAAGAACACCGTGAATTCATTGTCCCAGGAAGGGGAAACTTTATTGACACATTCCTGGGGTCAGATACATCACATGATCACACTGACAGAACCACAGGCACATAGACACAGGCAACAGAGCATGCACAATGTCGGCACTAGTACAGTGTATATCCACCTTTCGCAGCAATGCAGGCTGCTTTTCTCCCATGGAGACGATCGTAGAGATGCTGGAAGTAGTCCTGTGGAACGGCTTGCCATGCCATTTCCACCTGGCGCCTCAGTTGGACCAGCGTTCGTGCTGGACGTGCAGACCGCGTGAGACGACGCTTCATCCAGTCCCAAACATGCTCAATGGGGGACAGATCCGGAGATCTTGCTGGCCAGTGTAGTTGACTTACACCTTCTAGAGCACGTTGGGTGGCACGGGATACATGCGGACGTGCATTGTGGTGTTGGAACAGCAAGTTCCCTTGCCGGTCTAGGAATGGTAGAACGATGGGTTCGATGACGGTTTGGATGTACCGTGCACTATTAAGTGTCCCCTCGACGATCACCATAGGTGTAGGGCCAGTGTAGGAGATCACTCCCCACACTATGATGCCGGGTGTTGGCCCTGTGTACCTCGGTCGTATGCAGTCCTGGTTGTGGCGCTCACCTGCACGGCGCGAAACAGGCATACGACCATCATTGGCACCAAGGCAGAAGCGACTCTCATCGCTGAAGACGACACGTCTCCATTGGTCCCTCCATTCACGCCTGTCGCGACACCACTGGAGGGGGGCTTCACGATTTTGTGGCGTGAGTGGAAGACGGCCTAACGGTGTGCGGGACCGTAGCCCAGCTTCATGGAGACGGTTGCGAATGGTCCTCGCCGATACCCCAGGAGCAACGGTGTCCCTAATTTGCTGGGAAGTGGCGGTGCGGTCCCCTACGGCACTGCGTAGGATCCTACAGTCGCATCCGTGCGTCGCTGCGGTCCGGTCCCAGGTCGACGGGCACGTGCACCTTCCGCCGACCACTGGCGACAACATCGATGCACTGTGGAGACCTCACGCCCCACGTCTTGAGCAATTTGACGGTACCTCCACCCGGCCTCCCGCATGCCCACTATACGCCCTCGCTCAAAGTCCGTCAACTGCACATACGGTTCACGTCCACGCCGTCGCGGCATGCTACCACTGTTAAAGACTGCGATGGAGCTCCGTATGCCACGGCAAACTGGCTGACACTGACGGCGGCGGTGCACAAATGCTGCGCAGCTAGCGCCATTCGACGGCCAACATCACGGTTCCTGGTGTGTCCGCTGTGCCATGTGTGTGATCATTGCTTGTACAGCCCTCTCGCAGTGTCCGGAGCAAGTATGGTGGGGATACTTCCAGAAGTGTATATTTACAATTTATTGGCAGTTTCATAAGTTTTCTTCTTTCATGTGGTTATATAATGAGGTGTGGTGTATCAACATAAGTGCTTCAACACCTAGTTAAGATGTGCTAGCAGTAAGGAAATAGTATTTGCCTGCCACCTACGCTTCAGTAGTTGTGCTACAAGGGTACTGGCAAGATTAATAGGCATCCAATACTACAAGCTTGTCTCCTCCTTTTGTCGATATTGTCAAAATATAAATATGCGCACCTTATACCCCTATGCATCGTTCCTATGGCAGGCTCTAAGAGTGATCCCACTACCTCATAAATCATCACACACCTTTGTGGCATATCAAGCTGTATGTGCATACAGGTCGAGTCACTTTCATTTAGAATTGTACATTGGGGAAGACCAAATGAGATGCTTGCTCTCTGAACTTGAATACTTATCAAGGAAAGTCGATGTGATTAATTGCAGCAGAGTTCCTATGACTGATATGCATTGTACATGAATGTAGCTGATTGCTATTGAGAGAGGACAAGATACTCTTTCACCTTTTTTTCGCATATGGACAATCTTAAAAGATTTTGTTACAATTTGACACACAATGATCGAGACTCAAGGATGTTAATGGCCTGAGCTGATGTTGATGGAGCACGATAAGGTACTAAAAGCATGAGGTATTTTTATGGTGCTTAGCTTGTAGAAGCAGCTTGTTGGTAGTTGAAAGCAAATGGTGGCAAGCCCATCCCTTAGTAAATCTCACCAGACAGGACCACAGCCCTCATTGAGACAGGGCTCCTGCAGAACAATGCTGTGATACCTGCCACAGGGCCAGCAGAAGCCTGGGCAGGGATAACGGTCTAAAGGAAAGTGCCTATACAGTGGAGTCATATGCCCGGCATTGTGTGCTGAGCCACACATAATAAAAAATCACATTTACATGTTCACTGATAGTGCAAGTAGTTCAGTGAACCATTTCCCTCAGATGCCTCTGTTATATAAGAAACCGCCAACATATGAGAAACGTTTAGAGATAGAATCTTTATTACACCTCATAGCTGGGACTAACAAGATCCAATGCATAGGAGATTGAGATAAAGATTGTATCTTTCCGCTTGTGGCATGGGAAGCGACATGACATTGGAGAAAACCATTTATTCCCCCTCTGAAAAAACCTTAAAAGGCCAGTAATTGGAGGTTTCCATTTTATTAGAGACGCAGGTTTCTTAACTTTTACCCTGGTTCGACATGAGTTTGTGTTGTTGTGTAGGAGGGGAGATTTGGCGCCTCTGGAGCCCTGTGATTGGCTCCAGACAGGGTGAAGGCGGTGTCATTCATGCACTTGGTGAGAAACGTATTTTTTTTCAGGAGGGGTGCGAGGCCTGGGGTGCAGGACTTTGATCTGGTAAAGGACTTCCAATTGAAGCAGTGGCATGTGTGGTTGATATTTCGGACTTGTCCTGAGACTGACTTCAACTGCGAGTAGTTTGGACTGGGGAGCCTGTGGTGAAGTTTGGTATCCTTGTGTGCTCTGTTGTATAAGTGAGCCAAATTGGTCCTTGGTACGACCAACGAATGGGTGTGTCACACTGATATCCACTGCAATTTCGGGGCACTGGTACAGATTAAATTGCGATCGCGGGGCCGTGAGATATTCACATTTATTTGGTGGCCAGTTCTCACCTTCTCTGCACACATCTCGACAGCTGCCAGTCACGTCGCCGCATTAAGCAAACAAGGTAACATACTGCCACTCTAGCATTATCAGGGCGTACAGTTCTCAATCGCCATTTGCTCTCAGCAGCAGCTACTTAGAGAATATTCAGTATATTTGATCAATCAAAGGCTGCTCACTGTCACAAAAGTTTAGCTTGCGTTATCCACATTTCTAGGGCCAGAGTACTTGACTCACTGTTCACCTACTTAAACTGTCTTTGCCAACCAGGAGCCACCCAGTAGAGTATTAAACTACCTGTTAGTTGTTTAGAGTATTCGATTGATTATAACTTGTTTAGAACAATTTATGACATGTTTGGGAAAATAAATGTTGTAAGTACACTACATTATGCCAACACTCTGACAGTTAAATAGTACAACCAAGTTACGTTTCACTATATTTGTGGAATTAATACATCTGTCATGGAACACTCATTTTCATCCACAATTTACGTGTATTTGTTACTCTTTGGCTGATTTCAGACTGTGTAATGATCAGGTTAGCATCGTGTCTGACAGCACAGAAAAATATTTCGTTTTAAAGAGAATCACAAGGAATATTACGCTATGATTACTAGACATGTTGAGATTAATGCAGGCACCGCTATAGAAACATGCAGAAACCATGTTTTCGGGAGGACTTCCAACTCACTACTGTCAAACATATACACTCCTGGAAATTGAAATAAGAACACCGTGAATTCATTGTCACAGGAAGGGGAAAGTTTATTGACACATTCCTTGGGTCAGACACATCACATGATCACACTGACAGAACCACAGGCACATAGACACAGGCAACAGAGCATGCACAATGTCGGCACTAGTACAGTGTATATCCACCTTTCGCAGCAATGCAGGCTGCTATTCTCCCATGAAGACGATCGTAGAGATGCTGGATGTAGTCCTGTGGAACGGCTTGCCATGCCATTTCCACCTGGCGCCTCAGTTGGACCAGCGTTCGTGCTGGACGTGCAGACCGCGTGAGACGACGCTTCATCCAGTCCCAAACATGCTCAATGGGGGACAGATCCGGAGATCTTGCTGGCCAGGGTAGTTGACTTACACCTTCTAGAGCACGTTGGGTGGCACGGGATACATGCGGACGTGCATTGTGCTGTTGGAACAGCAAGTTCCCTTGCCGGTCTAGGAATGGTAGAACGATGGGTTCGATGACGGTTTGGATGTACCGTGCACTATTAAGTGTCCCTTCGACGATCACCAGAGGTGTAGGGCCAGTGTAGGAGATCGCTCCCCACACCATGATGCCGGGTGTTGGCCCTGTGTGCCTCGGTCGTATGCAGTCCAGGTTGTGGCGCTCACCTGCACGGCGCCAAACACGCATACGACCATCATTGGCACCAAGGCAGAAGCGACTCTCATCGCTGAAGACGACACGTCTCCATTCGTCCCTCCATTCACGCCTGTCGCGACACCACTGGAGGCGGGCTGCACGATGTTGGGGCGTGAGCGGGAGACTGCCTAACGGTGTGCGGGACCGTAGCCCAGCTTCATGGAGACGGTTGCGAATGGTCCTCGCCGATACCCCAGGAGCAACAGTGTCCCTAATTTGCTGGGAAGTGGCGGTGCGGTCCCCTACGGCACTGCGTAGGATCCTACGGTCTTGGCGTGCATCCGTGCGTCGCTGCGGTCCGGTCCCAGGGCGACGGACACGTGCACCTTCCGCCTACCACTGGCGACAACATCGATGTACTGTGGAGACCTCACGCCCCACGTGTTGAGCAATTCGGCGGTACGTCCACCCGGCCCTCCGCATGCCCACTATACGCCCTCGCTCAAAGTCCGTCAACTGCACATACGGTTCACGTCCACGCTGTCGCGCCATGCTACTAGCTACCAATGTTAAATACTGCGGTGGAGCTCCGTATGCCACGGCAAACTGGCTGAGACTGACGGCGGCGGTGCACAAATGCTGCGCAGCTAGCGCCATTCGACGGCCAACACCGCGGTTCCTGGTGTGTCCGCTGTGCCGTGTGTGTGATCATTGCTTGTACAGCCCTCTCGCAGTGTCCGGAGCAAGTATGGTGGGTCTGACACACCGGTGTCAATGTGTTCTTTTTTCCATTTCCAGGAGTGTATATGGTGCTAAATTTCAGCTCATAACAAACGAACGGATTTTCTCTTATCAACATCTGGACTTGGTGAAGAGACTCGATGAAATCATTATGTCCAACACAACAGCATTTTTCAACAAACATAGAAGCACCAGTATACTTTCAGACATTTTGAAATAATCATTCTCTTCCAGCGTCTCATAACTTCTCTAGTTTCTGGTGAAGTCTTGTTGTGGCCACGATCAGAGTCCACAAAGTCTTAGTGCCATGCAGCGTATCATGTGATGTATTGCTCTGTACACTTCCTGCCAAATGATTTGCTGCTACTCCACAAGATCAGGCGTTTTAATATGTCAGAATGTCCGGGAGGTACGATTTCGGCGAGAGGGATGGTTCACGCCGAAGCGTGCATAAAAACACAGACAAGTGTGTCATTGACTTTATAACATCAAAGGTACACAGCTGGCCTTGTGTTGAATTCAGTGACGGCTCTGATTCGATCAGTGTCAATGCGAATACCTGAATCTGAGCATCCGCATCGATATGCCCAAGCTTGTCGACACAACGAATCTACATTGCGCCGTGGCTAAGAGATGTCAAGTGTGTTAACTGTAACCATGGCCCAGAACGCAGCTAACCGCTACCTGAAGTGTGATGCATGGAGCCCATGTAGAGCACTTAAGAAAAGCAGCTTGCTGCATTCATTGTAGTGAGCCTCAGAAACTCCAGCTGTCCGCTCAGGGCAGCTTGTGCAGTGGCTGCAGACAGCTCTGCAGCTTGGAAGGCTGCGAGTTCGTGCCCCAACCCTGTCCCTGCAGATGGCAGCTTGCAGACTGCCGGACGATGCCACCCAGAGAGTGGAGGCTAGCAATCCATTCACTCTTCACGCCAGAGTAGCTCCAAGGTGAGATGCGCCCCGCCACAGCAGCGACGCGTCTGTTCAGTGGGTTCGTTGGCCACCGATATCCATCACCAAAAGTCGTCATGGTTGGACTGAAACTTATAAAATCGTCATTCCCTATGGTTCTAGACGCAGACAAAATGACGACGCGACTGCCTGCTTCGAGCCTCCTCATTCACTTACTTATACGTCTTTTCTCTATGCATCTGACATAGTTCCCCTGAAGAGGGAAATGGGATTCTCTTCGATAGTTGCAACGTCAGCTTTTCTCGGCCCGTTTCGGTCCCTACAAACATTGTCACTATGAGCTGTTGTAGCTGCAGTACATGGATTATTCACATCACGTTGGTGCCCTGTGCTGCACTCATTACTTCAGATTTGTGTACAGTGACCACTGGGCTGTGCCTTCATGCCTGAGAGTGGTGTCATAAATCAGCCTCAGAAAATCGGTTGCAAAACATCAGTAGTGTCTGCACTGCCATCCGATGGGCCAGTCTGCCCGTTTACTACCTCCTTCCAGCCATAGCATCAAGAGATTTACATGAATTCCTCAAATCCTTGCCTCTACTTATGTGGGAAACAGCAGTTTGTTGGCAGTCCTGGATAACTTCTAGGCCATAAAGCTAAATAAGAGTCGCCAGCGTTGCTTAGGCCTGTGGGACTAGGCTAAAATCCTCACTTCCTGTACACCACCATTCAGTGTCTTAAGCCCTGTGGCTCCTGATATCAACCACTGGACTGGATAATAAACACCACAATCAGTCACTATAGCATCAGAAACCGGCCTCTCCCATCTCTTTCGTAAGCAACACAGGAACATAGTCTAATACGAAAGAGAAGTGTTAGGACATACACAAGAACTCCATGCTCCAAATTTCTATTTGAGAAATACTCAATTTATTCTTCTTCTAATAACTCTCACCAAGTCCACTCTGCCAGTTAGGAGGACTACTACTTATAGGTCCTTGAACATCTGCTACAATCAACATCCCCCTCGAAAACCAGCAATAGACTACGATGTTTCCCATCTGCAGAAAACTGAACGCTGTTCCGACCACTTCTGGAGCTTTCACATCAAGAGAAGAAATTTCCCCCTCACTGACTGTCACCTACCAATATACAGCACCACACCGTTTTCGTCCCAAATGCCTCCAACGCCCTCCTGCACGCTACCGGGGCACTGAACCATTCGCTAATATCGCGAGGTGCCTGCCGATCTATGACACTCCTTTCAGATACTGGACTTTCGGCCAATCAGCCTTGAAAGCAGCAACCAGGCTCACGCATGTAATGCTACTGTGAATTGCATCAGCCTCCTGACACTTTGACTGGTTTGTTCCCAAAGGGCAGTAGGAAATGCCAGCCATTCTGGTGAAAACACTCACCTTTGAAATTACCCTGTTTCCCAGTTCAGCCAGGTCACCCCTACTGGCCAGTTTAAGCAAGGGTACATTTAGAGGTACATTTACCATATGCTAATTGTTTGCATGACGACCACAGCAATTTGCCACTATGTCCAAAGTACTGCAACATCTTCAACTTCAAGCTTGTGATGACGCTGGAGAGAAAGAAAGGTACATTATACAGTGCAGAAACCTCCAGCATTGTTTTCAGGTGGCTCTTGAAAATGGATGGCACTATTTCTTTCAAGCAGCTCTCTTGCTTGAAGGAGTGCTTTGATGTATTTGATGGGTGCACTGAAGAGAAGGACTTCATGGGATATTCGATTTTGAGTGAGGCTTTTATAAAGTGATGAATGATACAGTTTTTAGATATGTTAGAAACCACCACAAAAATCACTTAGGTACGCACTGGAAAGAGTGCTATGGTGCAAGGGATTATACCTGTATATGTGTATATTGGTCCTGGCCAAACTCCACGTGTACCACTTCCATTATGAGTTCATAAAGACTCGTTTTCCCGATTCAATAGTTACCTTGTGCAGATAGAGATAGCTTCATTTATTGTGTGGAGGGTAGGAATCAATATGAAGTAATAACATGCAATCCCAGTTGCGTTCGACATGTCTGAATATGTAGTTAACAATCCTTACGACATAATGCGGAACTTATCGGCTTAATCATAGATGAGACGAATTGGTTCCAGACTGTATTTTTTGTAGGCCATTTTTCAAAGTGGTTGCATCTTGTGCAGTTACAGGTGCCACCCAGCGGTTGATTGAGGGTTGTGCTATGTGGAATCAGTGGCTGTCATGGTTGACTATTACTTGGCTGTGCATCATGGATAATCTCCTCACATATCTGACAATAATACAGGCTGTACCAGAATGGATACAGATGCATTACTATTTGAATTTCCTGCCAACGTATACTTAAGAGCAATGGAGAGTGTCTGGTGTGATGTCAAAAGGTAGAGTAAAACTGCAGCCCCTGTAGTGCAGTTGCCCCTTAGCTTGTAGTGAAGGTTACCTGTCTACCTTGCCCTGGGGCTGTATTCCCATAACCACAGTACTGGTTTTAGGAATTATCTTTGCTGTTCGTGCCAGGTGTAAGATAAATTACGTGCAGGTGGTCGATATCATTCATGAGGAGCAGACACATTGTTATTTGTATCAAAGCATCAGATTCATTACTGATTTTGACAGAATTCCAAAGAGGAGACTAATCATTCCTTCTGGGCTTTTCTTTGATTTAAAGTTGCAGTGTACAAGATTTCCTTCTATGTCGTGGCACACACATTTGGCAGACAATGTGATTTTGCGCTTAGTGGTTTTCGTTTAACAAATGTGACATCAAGTAACAAGTTTGCTACAGTTGTAACCTGAAGCCTTCTGTTTCTGTACTGACAACTGATTCTGAGCAAATTCTCAAGTGTACTTAAAAGCTGTCATAATTTGTACAGAGTAAACGGCGTCGATAATTTAAGAAATGGCAGAATAGTGTTTTAACGGTAGATGAGAAGAGGTATGACTGCAGAATTTATATTATGTAAGTAGTGGATGCAGACTTTGTGTTTCTGATCACTTTTTTCTTTCTAGAAAAATTCAACATTTAGATATATTCTTTGATTAAGGAAAGCCGTGCTATTGTGCCTGCAATGAGTCACAGTTCTTTATAACACTCCTCCCTGTAACTTATTTGGTTTTTCCTTGAGTTTTTACACTATTTCAATGGTTGTGGACTTAGGGTTACGATTATTCGTTCAAATACTCGATCCAATCCTTTTCCATGAACTTTACTGACATTCTGTTGGTTGGGAGGTTTTGATTAGATAGTTCACATTTGTAGAGTTGTTTTCTTTAAAATTTCTTCCTCATTATAGCTGATCCTCAGGATGTGTAGTTCATCCACGATGGTAGTAACTCATAAATCCCTCGTTTCCCCAATACTTCAATATTGCTCATTTGTTTGAGAGCCGTACCCTGTGAAATATGGAGGACAAAAAAAGAATATCCAAAGAAGAGAAGTGCGTTTCATTACTTGTTCATTCAGGAAGAGCGAAAGCTTCACGGAGGTGCTCATTTAAGTCCTATGGTAGAAGCAATGGCAGAAGCATTGCGGATTGAAATGTGGATTGAGATGGAGTTCTGAGTACATATGTACCTAAAAGAGTTTACCCACTTACTTTTACCTCGTATATATACCTCACTAATAGATCATGAAGGTAAAACTAGAGTGATATCAGCTCATGCGTACTCTTCCCGGAGGTCCTTCACTCCCTGCACCTTTTACATTTGGAACATGGGCTGAGGCAGGTGATAATGACATACAGTACAAAGTAATCTCACCACACATCATAAAATGGCTTGCAGAATACAGATGTGGGTGTAGATATCCAAATAGTACAAATTTACGCAATGAATTATGTGTATTATATATTAAATTTAGCTCAGATGATTTACGTCGAGAGCTCAAGGAACTTGAAGTGAGCACTAGCCATGTTCTTCTCTGAGACGGCGAGGATCGAAAATTTCTTATTAACTTAAATCGTCGTGCTATCCAGGACTTTTTTTCCATGTAAGTGGACGATCATTGAAAACTGGAAACAGTCAATATATCAGAATCCGCGCAGCGCCAACGTAGAAATGAAAAGTTTGTGGCAAGGTAGGTAGAGACAGAGAATGTTGAAAAAAGGATATCCAAACTGCACTTCGTATTATATCTATATTTTATTGTTCATGAGCTGTGTTTTCCATTCGTCATGAATATATCAATAAATCCTCTACTTTTGTGGATACGTGACATGTCTGGTGAGTTTTTCCGCTCATTGTTTCTCTTACAAGTACTGATCATCATCTTCTGTTCATATCATGAGGATAAGTTTCTAGTGTAGCCACCAATGAAGTAAACGACAAAGTATGAGAACTGTGTGTATTTGTCACTTTCAGACAAAAATCGATAGCAACACTGACACTGGCAAAAGTTCAGTATAGCTGTAATCAGTATAGTCAGCATCAGGATTATGACACGAATATACTGGCAGCTATGGAAGTAGCAAAAGTAACATTGTCTCTATCTGTAATATCCATACACTGCCTCTAATTATCTTAGGCACCAACTTTCGAAACTGCCACCGTCATTGACCCTCTGTTAGGCGAGGTATACACCACAATGATGAATGAATTCCGCCCTTTATGCTATTTTATACATTGATAATCTAGAGTGAAGGTGGATTTTCTGCCTAGATCAATGTTCTGCAATATAAAGTGCAGTCCGTTCCCGTGTTCTGCAATATAAACTGTAATCTCTCCTTTATGTATGCATGTCATTTTTATAAAATCATAATAACTGATTAAACAGTCTCCTGGTCCTTTCAGGAGCACAGTTTTTCTGTTTGCTTTAGTCTGAAAAGGAGCTGCACTTCGTTTTTGTTATCTTCATTGTTATCCTTTTCTTTTATTCAGGAACAGTAAAGAAAACAATGCAGTGGAGATACCAAAGCTATCGTGAAACGCGGTTGGTGATAAGACAAGAACTTGTGTATTTGCACGAATGTGAACCTTCCTTCATTCATTAGAATTTTCTGCAAGCTTGGGAACAGGCTTTAAGTTTTCTTCTGATAACTACAAGAGTATCTTTGATTTGGTTCACCTGACAGTGATAGTGCCAAAAACATAAGTAATAAAATTTAACATAATATGGAACATTATTCGCATACATATTAAAGAACCACACTGAAGCTGCGAAATAAGAATATGTGGTCAGATTTTGCCTGACCTATGTGCATGAATAAAAATATGTTCATGATTAAATTAATTCTATTTTAAATATAGGACTTAATTTTGTGTGAGAATCAAGGTATAATATTTACTTTTAATTGAAATACCTTCACCGCTGCAGAAATATATTTCTAAAACTGTTAAAAAGCAAGTGGTGCTATTCTTTAAAATGTGGTTAGGCAGGAGCAGCTCATGGAAATGAACCCAACGGTCAATAACTGATAGCAAAATTTGGTATGATTTCAAAACAGGTAACCAGAAAAGAAGACTTAAATAGTACTTTAACAACTTCATATATGTGAAATATTCTCCAATGTTAAATTCTAGTCACCATTGTACGTTATCAATTTATATTTTTTGGAATTTAAGTTAGAAAGCTGAAGAACTTTTTTTAACAAGAAATAGATCGGACATATATCGAATATTTACCATCGATTTTTGTGTGATGTGGGTGGTAGATTAACAAGAAAAATATAACAACCATCGAAATCGGTGTACATGCGACAGTATGAGCTACTTAATATGTCCCAAAATACTGCCCATAAAATCTTTATTCTTCTGGAGCTCGTACCTACAGTCCTATTCGAGATGGAACTGTAGGGTCACATGTTTTGGATTGCTCTTGGTCTAGGGACCATTTGTATACCCAACAGAATGACCGTTTTAGTGTCACTGTCTTGCAGTACAGGGTCAAGGTATGAATATTACATACTTCCTCCTGCTTAGGCAACTTGAGAAGTTCAGTTAGTTCTTTCTGCACTTTACGTTTTCTGTGCTGAGCCTTAAGGAGCTTATGGAAGCAGCATAATTCCATGGTCGAGAAACCACAAAAAATAGTTTCTTTACCATTTATCCGTACCTAAATTGACACTCTGATTCTACAGCGTCTCTACATAAATAATGGTTTAAATGTTTACAATATATTTCTAAGATGCCGCTATCGAAAGAACATTAAAATTTTCTTGATGCTTTTATGCATTTCTTAAATATAAAGTTTAAAATTTACCCTACTTTCGTACGTAAAATACAACATGAGGACAAATTTAAATGATAAATAACAGCAGGTAATTGCTAATGTTCTAACTGCATCTTTTCTAGGCAATTATCTAGAAGTGAAATCTTCCCATTTTCAAACATCTTTATACGTTATAGAGAAACACCCCAAAAGCATGGCTTTTAGGTACCAAAACCGAGCCGCCGATTCCAAGACGGCTGTGCACAAGCAATTGATGTGGTTTTTACTCTGTGTTACTAAGATTCCAACGTAGAACCACACTGAAACTTTTCTTAACATCTCTATCCGTCTCCGAGGTACACATATTCAAACTTACCCTACTTTTACACGTAAAATATGCAAGTAAAATCCAGTGTGACGCGGAAACTTTTATAAAGTTAAGCAGCGCGGAGAAATATCCAGTAAAGCATCTCCGTTATCACCATAAGGTTTCTGGGAACCCCATGTTATAGTACTGAAGCACATCCAAAATTTATTTCATGTATAACGCGGTATGGCATGTAAAATTAGTTTTATGTTATTTCACATTCACAACAAGTAAACTATTAAAATTTGGTGGACCCATAAAGTTTTGTTGATACGAGTGACAGGCCCAGCTATGGCAGGGAAAAAAAATGGAACCAGCAGAAAAATGATCTTATCGGAACACAAAGAAGGCGACTATGGTTTTGTTTAAAAGACTCTGATTGAAAAGTACCCTTAAAAATTTCACAAAACATTTTGCATGCGAACACATTTGTGGTAGTTCATGCTGAGAGAGAAGGAGACTTTGGTAGTGGGAAAGAAACGGAGATGTGGTAAATACATGAAAAAAGTAGACAGTTGTTGTGGTATCGATAGAGCGAAAGAGACAATAGTAATGTGAAAGAAAGGGAGGGACACAGTGGTTGTGGAAAGTAGTTGACAGTGGCAGACCAATGCTAGGAAAATAGTGAAGCAGAGAGTGTCGGTGGAAGAGAAATATAGAGATGAAGGAAGTGGCCGTCGGTGAGAGCCAGTAATAATAGTAGACAGAGTATATGACGTTGATAACGATGAAGAGTGAGACAGCGACAATTAGAAGAGACAGCAAGTGTGGGAAGGAATAAATGAGTTAGTAGCAGTAAGAGAGAACAAGACGGAGTCAGTGATAGTGAGGGGAGACAGTAGTAGTACCAGACCAGAGCGGAGGAAACTGTGACTGCTGAGACAGAAGACAATGACTGAGAAAAGAAAATACTTGACAACAAAGAGAAGGGTAGAATGAATGAGCTAAAGTGGGCAAGTGGGAATGGATGGGTATGATCGACTTAGAGCGTTGGACTAGTAGGTATGAGTGAATTACAGTTAGAGGATCTAGTGGGGGTGAGGGATGAAATGCATATTAAAAACAGCACAAATTTGTTCGGATGCCAAAATTTTTGGGAACGTTTTTAAACATGCTGAGGAAGTTCGAATGAGGCAGCTGGTACTCCTCTTTTCGGTGAGTTCTCTAAAGCGGTAGATATTCATCAATTTTATGATCCGATATGAGCATTTTCCATCCAGTGTTTAATACGCCTGACTAACCGTTTTCCAGTAAGAATAGCTTCAAATACTGATCCTTGTACCGAATGAAAGGGAAAAACCTGGAAGCAGAAGCGAATTACTCGTTCTATCTTTGCGAGAATTCTGTCACTTGCACAGTAAATAGCAGGTGATATAATCGTGGCCCGTTGGTCCTGTAGTAAAGCGTTAGAAGTTCGGTTACTTTAAGCCGGCGAGATTTATGGTGAGGAAGGACGGGTTTTACTTTCTGATAAAGGCGCCAGCGCGCAAGTCTGTCTCCTCCCGCGCACTCTGGTGGGTCGCCCGCGTAAACTTCCACCCCGGGACGATATATGAACGGAGGAAATGAAAGCACGGCGCGGAAAATACGCGGAGGCGCCCGCGGCTGTAAACTCGGCGCAAACACTGTGGCAGGGGTGGCTGAGAGGCGGGGAGGTCGCACTGCTACATGCGTACGTCTAGCCCGGCCTGACTGCCGCGGCAACACAGGCGGTTGCATCCTCACGTTCCACAGGACCCGAATGAATACCAGTTTGATGGTAAAGGAAAATATCTTGTGTTATTGTTTCCACCCAAGGTAGTGTCTGGTTATTTGAGATTCCCGCCCCCTTACCCCCCACCTCCTCATTTTAGGCAATAATATAGAAGACATATATCAGCCGTGCACGGCTCGCGTTTATCCCATTTATTTGTTATCTTCTTTTACGGTACTACCGCCTCGTTTTCTTATTCCATTTACTGGCGTCACTAACTTCCTGCCTAGCTTGCCCGGGAGAGGCGGCTGCAGCGCGTATCTATAAGTGCACTGTCGTACCATCTCTGGAGCGACCGATAGTATTTCCGGGTCGTCGCGTGTCTGGCTGTCAGTTGGAGACGGACCAGCAGTGCAGTCAGGAACTAGCAGCAGTGAAGTCGGGGACGGAGCGCAGCTGAGGCGCCGACAGCCAGCACTCACTAACCACTAGCGGCACACATTAACTGTCCGACGGAGGTAGACTGGAGCGGGACGACCGTTGGTTGGTCGTTCGGTTGGTCGTCTCATCAGCCGACGTATATTTGGTCCTTTCATAGTTTCCGGGCCTTGGCAGTCGGTCGGTTGGCGTTGAGCAGCGAGGAACTCTCCGCGGGACTTAGTTTGGCTGGGCCCGCTGACGGTCTCTACGTGGTGTGGGAATGTGTGGGACTGTTCCCATTGCTAGGAGGTTGGTGGCTCACCGACCCTGGACACGAAAGTTGACTTCTGATTGAATCGACCACCAAGTCAAGACTGTTCACATTGTGTCGTTTGCAGTTCGTTGTACGCTTTTGGGATATTCCCGCGAGCAACAACGTGTGTTTTCGTGTTTTCAAATTTTAGCCACCCTCTGGTGGAGTTTCACTGTATTTGCTAATTTCAATTGAAGTGAACCAACGAAATCTTCTGTCTTGTGGCCGTTAACGTTCCAGTTACCTGGCCGTTGACGTAAATTTCAGGCAGTGTAGTTTCGTCATCGTGTTCTTGCTGTTCAGAATGATGTGTAGTTTGACGGCTCCATGTATGGTCAGTAATGGGCGCCAATATCTTCTACGTTGTTCCGTAAATTCCCTGTTGTGCCCTGGTCGGGTGACGTGAAAGTTATCCTGTCGGTGGGTCCGCTGACTGTTGGTTGCTTGGGTTGTCGTCGGATAGTGAATGGTTGGCCCGACTGCCTGTCTCAGGTAAAAGAGAGTTAGTGTTAAAAATGGTTCAAATTGCTCTGAGCACTATGGGACTTCACATCGGAGGTCATCAGTCCCCTAGAACTATGAACTACTTAAACCTAACTAACCTAAGGACATCACACACATCGATGCCTGAGGCAAGATTCAAGCCTGCGGCCGTAGCGGTCTCGCAGTTCCAGACTGAAGCGCCTAGAACCACTCGGCCACTCCGATCGGCAGAGCGTCAATGTTTGAATTTCAGGCCGACACTCGAACATTTGAGTGCTCTTGTGCATACTGTCTTTTTATTCTTCTTGTTATTTTTACTTGTATGGCATCAAAAGACTTTTTTTAATTAAGGTTGTTTGGCCCTTAAGGCTCAAGATTCTTTAGGCCTTCAGCCTAATGTAAAGAACTGTTCCACATAAAACTTTTGGCATTTTAAAGGTTTTAATGTTGTTGAACTTAAAGTGTTGAACCTTCAGCCGATTTTGAGTTTGAGTAGTGTTGTTCTTAAGGCCTTCAGCCTAACTTAAAGAACTGGTATTTAAAAAAAAAATAATGTTATGGAGTTTTAAGTGTTAGGCCTTCAGCCGATTTGAATTTAACTTCTTTACTCTCGAAGTGTCTGATTCTTTGTACCTTATCCTAACTAACGAACTGTTTTAAAATAAGGCTTTTCCTTTTAAAATTCTGTTTTGGTTAAGTTTTGCCTAATTAAGAACTGTTTTACGTAAGGCCTTTTTTTAAATAATCTTGTTTAGTCTTAAGTGTTGGGCTTTCAGCCGATTTTGAATTCAAATTGTTTGCTTTGAAATTCTCAGATTCTGTGGGCCATCAGTCTAATTAAAGAACTGTTACAAGACTTGCCTTTTAAATTTCTAATTAAGCTTTCGTTTTAAGTTATTGGCCTTCAGCCGTTTTTAAATTAAAGTGGCTTTCCGCTGGTAATTAAGTCCCAAAGATTAAAGCTGTGTGTTGGAAAAAAAATTGTATGGGCTCTTGTAATGTTTGATCGAATAATAAAGTTGTACGTTCGAGTGTAATTGACTGCCCCTTAATTTGGCCCCTTTCCACAGTTTATACTATCTGTCCTGTCCTGTGGGTTTACCAGTGCGTCTCAATATACACATTGTCATAGAAAGACTTGGAACCAGAAAGAAAAGGAGGGTTATGGTCATATTTGGTAGGCACCTAAATGGTACCAACTATATGAAATAAATACACTTCAAGGTACGGAGCGCCATCGTGTGTTTCGTTACATGGCCAAAAAGTATATGAGGTTGTATGGAGTCGAGCCCCTGTGGCTGTGAATACAACCGCCGAGACGTCACGGCTTGAAGCTGCAATCTCATGTGTAATCCTGTGATACACCATCCCATACTGCTTGCACTTGAGCGCACGGGTCGCACAGTTTGGTGGCACCCGTAACTTTTTGATCGGGGAGAATTTAGGAGATGTCACTGACAACAGCAGAGTATCCACAGCCGCAGGCAGTGGCAATGAGCGGCTCTCGTGTTACAATATGTAGTTGGCGTGGGCAGTGATAAACAGCAGACGTACCGGTTGCAGCACCTAATCCATGTATCGCTAACTTTGGACGGACTTCGTAGGCTATTGCTCCACACGAGAATTATGGAATGTGTGATGGGGGACCAGAAATCGCTCTTCATGGCGCACTCTACTGCACCTCCAGACACGGGCCCACTGTTTGTCGCCTGCAAGGGAGGGACCTTCTGCCAGTCTACATGGCCCTATGTCCATCATTTCCGACACCAGGTTAACCGGGGGGCGACGCTGCGGCGGGATTGAGAGTGACAGGCGTCGTAAAGGTTGGCACGTGGCAACCCCTGAGACGCTCAACCACTGTCAAATTGTACTAGCATTGAAGGATGTTGCAAAAAAGGCAGGAGAGCTACCTGAATAGCGCCTATCGTTGCCCTCGATCTGCTTCTGCATGGAGGACAATTCACTGGTGCACCCTCCTTTTGGAGCATGCCAGACATCCATATCCTACTTGTGGTGCACGCGCGTCTTGCTGCATCCATTGCCGCCAATACTAGGTAATGGCGGTTTCAATGCAAAGAGCGTGACGTGCAGCACTATGACAAAACCACCCGACCTCCCGCAGCCACTTGATACGGCCCACTTCAAAAACGTCTAGCTGGGGAAAATGCTGATGAACGTGTCACCTGGGCGTAGCGCACATTCAGGTAGCTCTATAGTGTTTCTACTCCCTTTCGTACTGATCGGTACTGTCGCTTGGAGCCCTCTTATATCAGCCAATGATCATGACGCCACTGCCCCATTTACGCTGTCCGATGGCGTTCTTGAACCTGGAAAGGTAATCATTGGCACAGCTGGTAGTGTGCAGTGTCCCAAACTAGTTTGCTGTGGATTGATCAAGTCCTTCTGAGAGCAGCTCTTTTTTATGTTGATGAGCATGCTTTCCTAATTAAGTGTCGTCTTCCCAGTTGAAGCCTGCAAACATTTTTCTACTTACATAACCAAGGAATAACCGTATAACAGGGAACTTCCTGCCTTGGGAAGAGACCACAGGGATTCTTTTTTGATTACATATTTTGGCCTCAGATCAAACGTAACTCCATTCTTCGTCATAGGAGCAATCCATGCATTTGAGTGCACTTTGTACAGCACGAAAACGTACAAGAGTATATTGAAAAACATATTAAAGAGGATGCACCACTGATTGTAAATTATAAGCATATCAAATCAGAACTACTTGACAATGAATAAAAAAAGGTACTGCATGTGACTACTGGATGCCCAGTTCATGACCTTACCTTGAGAAATGGAAGTTACAGGTGATAAAAAACACAGCCTCACGTATCCTAATGTACGAAAACTGTAGAGGAAAGTGCCATCAAACGCTACGAGGGGCCTTCAGAAAGTAAGTGACACATATCCCTCACGCTGAGATCTCTGGGCAACAAAGGTGGCGCGTTGTCAACAGAGAGTACATGTTCTTGATTTCCTGCAGACACAGTTCCGCTGTGGTGAATAGGTGCATCACAGTGTGGCAGTGAGCAGGCGCCGCAAATGGAAAAAGTGCTCCAAAAACTATAATATGTCTATTTCTACATCTACATTATTACGCATTAATTCGCAATTAAGTGCCTGGCAGAGGTTTCATCGAACCTCTTTAAAGCTAATATGGTTACGAAGTCTTTCGCGACGTATTTCTCTTTAAAGCTATTTCTCCACCGTTACGATCTCGAACATCCCGCGAGAAAACAAACAGTTAAATCTTTCCGTACGCTTTCTATCAGTTTAACAAGTCCCAGCTGCAAAATACTAACGCGAATTCCTTACAGACGAATGGAAAAACTGGTAGAAGCCGACCTCAGCGAAGATCAGTTTGGATTCCGCAGAAATATTGGAACACGTGAGCTAATACTGACCCTACGACTTATCTCAGCACAAAGATTACGGAAAGAAAAACTTACGTTCCTAGCATTTGTAGACCTATAGAAAGCTTTTGACAATATTGGCTGGAATACTCTCTTTCAAATTCAGAAGGTGGCAAGGCTAAAATACAAGGAGCGAAAGGCTATTTACAATTTGTACTGAAACCAGATGGCCGTTATAGGAGTCGAGGGACATGAAAGGGAAGCAGTGGTTGGGAAGGGAGTGAGACAGGGTTGTAGCCTGTCCCCGATGCACGTCAGGCAATACTGACCCTACGACTTATCTTAGAAGCTACATTAAGCAAAGGCAAACCTACATTTCTAGCATTTGTAGAATTAGAGAAAGCTTTTGACAATTTTGACTGGAATACTCTCTTTCAAATTCTGAAGGTGGTAGGGCTAAAATACAAGGAGCGAAAGGCTATTTACAATTTGTACAGAAACCAGATGGCAGTTATAAGAGTCGAGGGACATGAAAGGGAAGCAGTGGTTGGGAAGGGAGTGAGGTAGAGTTGTAGCCTGTCCCCGATGTTATTCAATCTGTATATTGAGCAAGCAGTGAAGGAAACAAAAGAAAAATTCGGAGTAGGTATTAACGTCCACGGAGAAGAAATAAAAACGTTGAGGTTCGCCGATGACATTGTAATTCTGTCAGAGACCGCAAAGGACTTGGAGGAGCAGTTGGACGGAATGGGCAGTGTTATGAAAGTAGGGTATAAAATGAACATAAGCAAAACAAGGATAATGGAATGTAATCGACTTAAGTCGGGTGATGCTGAAGGAATTAGCTTAGGAAATAAGACACTTAAAGTAGTAAAGGAGTTCTGGTATTTGGGGAGCATGGAAATGGAAAGGAAAGCGTTTTTGAAGAAGAGAAATTTGTTAAGATCGAGGATAGATTTAAGTGTCAGGAAGTCGTTTCTGAAAGTATTTGTATGTAGTGTAGCCATGTATGGAAGTGAAACATGGACGATAAATAGTTTAGACAAAAAGAGAACTGAAGCTTTCGAAATGTGGTGCAACAGAAGAATGCTGAAGATTAGGTGGGTAGATCACATAACTAATGAGGAGGTATTAAATAGAATTGGGGAGAAGAGGAGTTTGTGGCACAACATGACAAGAAGAAGGGACCGGTTGGTAGGACATGTTCTGGGGCATCAAGGGATCACAAATTTATCATTGGAGGGCAGCGTGGAGGGTAAAAATCGTAGAGGGAGACCAAGAGATGAATACACTAAGCAGATTCAGAAGCATGTAGGTTGCAGTAGGTACTGGGAGATGAAGAAACTTGCACAGGATAGAGTAGCATGGAGAGCTGCATCAAACCAGTCTCATGACGACAAACCACCACAACAGGTAATTATAAAATTCTTACTGATTACGTAGAGAAAAACCTGGTTGTTCTTTTCCAAATAATCGAAGCCTCTTCGCTATCAAAAACTAGCCTCGTTCTGACAACGATCAGGAGCCGACCAGAAGACGGACATCTTCGACCGCTATCGTGTTTCCTGTGGCAAGGCTGTGCCAGACTGGAAACACGACATTCTAGTATGAAACATTTATATAATTTTCAGATTAAAACTGAAAAAAATTGAAATATATGTAACTTATTTGTTTTTCTTTTATCATACTAGATGTGGCGCCCGACAGGTACCTGATAATAAAATTTTAATCTGTTCCGTAGTTTTTTCATGACATCATGCGGTGGACATCGGGAAGCCGTAAAGGAAGAACTGAACAAAACCGTGGAAGTGTTAAAAATAATTTGAAAAATAACAGCAGTGCGCAAAACTAAGATGTAATAGGATTTCATTACGCATAAAATCTCGCGTCTTGTATAAAACAACTGATTTCCGGAATTTCTTTCCTTACTGCTTCATTTTATCCTATCGCTTTTAATTTCCTTGCAGAGTTGCTTGTTTACGTCATGCAAAGTTTATTTGTTAGCATTATTAGCATCTTCATTGTTGCTACGGTCAAGAACACAACATGGATGCCATAATAGCAGGGTTCAGTGTGTAGTAGGTGATTGTCACTTATTTTCAAAGCTAGATGCCATCTTGTCTTCTACCCGGTATAGCACTGCAATTGTCAGCTACCGCGGTGTGACGTTTGACTATCAGGAAGTGTCGCAGAGTACGCATCTGAGAGTTGACGATCGGCGTGCCTCGAAAGATTTTTTCGAGCAGTTACGTCACAAACTTGAAAATAAGCATGGCAGATGACAGAGGCAAGCCGACAAACAGTGTGGATGACGGTGATGACACAGTTGTCAAGTCATACCCACTACGTTCGCCAACGGGAACTGGCAGACCCGATTCGCGAAAAGAGAGAACGGCAGGCGATGAAAGAGTGCTTGAAGTACCGTCACAGCAATCATCGTCACAGCAAGCGGGAGAAAATTCGATGGTTGAAATGATGAGCATTTTTTTGTTTTTTTTTGTTTAGAAGAAGGTGAACAGGAGAAACTGGAAAGGGAAGCTTATAAATTACAAAAACAACGTGACAGACAAGAAATGGAAGCTTATAAATCACTAAAACAATGTGATAGACAAGAAAGGAAACAAAAAGAAAGGGAAAAGGAACAGGAGACAGAGCAAAAATGGTTTGATGTAAATACCACCGTTGGTGCAATGAAAACTCGGTTAGATAATATTGATGCCAACTTAGAGGCAAGAATAAGGACAGTCACGGTGTAATATATCGCGAATTAAGTACTAAAGTTAACGAAAGGATAGAAGGTATTCTGCAGAAAGTAAATGCATGTGAGAGCACAGTAGGTAACATGTACAAAGACTACAAAGTACAAGCCGAAATTTGTCAGGCAGTTACAACGGAGATCTGAAAGAAGTCCGCTGAGGTAGGAACTAAACTAAACAAGCTTGCAGACAATGTCATCACTCTGCAAGGCCAGCTCAATGACCTGACACAGGGACTATCCGACATTAACATTGTAAAGAGGTTGAATGATGCAGCCGGAAACGTATGTTCCACGATACGAAAATAATTTGTAGAATGGTCGAGACTGAAGAACAGTACATAGAAAACAAGGTTCAACAGGACGTAAGAGAAGCTGTTAAGTCAGCCACAGTTGAAGTTTTAACTGCTCCAGGTACATGAGGAGATACGCTTCTCAGTGAATTAGGAGAGATTCATTGAGTTTTTCACCGAGATCTTCCCGAGTGGAAACAACAACTCACTGAGGAATTCGAGCAGTTGAAACAACAAGTCAATGATGTTCCTAATGACAGTAGAAGTGAGCATTCACACTTGCTTTTTTCAGAACATGAATACAATAATAATCCCGTGTCTCGTGTAAAATTCTCTCCACTTGTTCATGGTCAGATCAGTGAGAAGCCGTTAGTACTCACCCAGAGTGATCAAATAACTGTTGTCGAGCCAATGAAAGAAGAAAGCGTTCTCGAGCACCGCGTGTTCCAGGCTTTTCTGCCAGAGAAACGCAACATCCACCCAATGGTTTTTCTGAAGTCATTTAATGGTGTTTTTTCTGAGAGCTGGAATAATAAGCAACGTAACCACTTTATGATAGTTTACATTCAAGGAGTGGGTTCTGTCTGGGCAACAGAAGTGATTGACAGATGCAATAATTCGAAAAACAATTTCTGAACAAATTCTGGAGTTCAGGCTTACAACAACATCTCAGAAAGGAAGTATATAATACTGAACCGTTTAATATGAGAAGTGCTGGTCTCCGTAGGTCCTTTGCGAAATATCTGAGAAATATATAATATTGGGAAACGGCCATTTCCAAGGACGTAATTATGATCCTTAAGTCAAAGCTACCGGTATCAATCAGGGTGAGGTTAGTAAATGTCAGTGACAATGGCACGGAGGCTTTTTTGTCAGTACCTGACAACGTTGACATGATTCAAAAGGATGTGTGTGCAAGTGCGCGGAGTAATTGCAATCTTGGGCCGCACACTACACAGCAGCACGGCTTCGTCGCAGACTCAGGAATGTCATACCAACCAAACAGCAGTAAATTACAGGACGTGCCGTGTGATAATGACAACTGCTATCGCCGCAACGGGAAGCAGAAATATAAATTCCAGGGTCAAAACAGGTACCACCCCATATACCAGACAACACAACAGCAATACGGTAATTCACCGGTTAATTACAATGATCGCTATCACTACAATAACGATCGCCAAGTCAATAATAATTTCAGTGGAAGAGGACGTTGGATTAACACCAACAGTCAACAGCAGTATGGTAACCAGCCTAGATTCCAGCACTGATCTCAAGAAGAAATGCTCCAGATCCTTCCAAGCATACAAACAACGTTATGCTCCAAACTTTAGGAATAGTCCGTCACCTTTTACTAACAATCAAATTCAAAATCATGAACGTCAAAATTATCGCATCTATTATGCCCTAGCAAACCAGCAAACACACACCATATCGGCTGAAATTCCGGCAAATAGCCCGCAACTTAGGTGGAATACTGAAGCAAACTTCGTGCCGACCATACCGCCCGGTACTTCAAAGGTAATTGTGAGCGAAATTCAACCTAATGAACATGCGGAAAACTAAAAGCAGCTTCTTTTTTTCTTGCCTCATTGGGGAAGCTGCGGAACAGGTTGGAGGCGATTTCATTAGAAGGCAAATCAACCTTACACGATATGACAATGAATGTGACCTATGGGATGACTTGTTGAAGGAGAATGACGTTTTGAATGGCGAGCATTTATGGGAAAACCAGGTTCAGGCATTCAATATGATTCATATTCATGTTGTACTACTTCTCGCTATAATAGATACTGGTGGCAATATCAATGTTTTATCTTCATGTGTATATAAGAAAGTGTGTTCTGTAGAAAAAGTTCTGTCATTGCCAGTACAAGAGTGTACTGTATCCGGAGCTGTGGCCTTTTAATTAAAAAAGTGACGCTACAAATTCGTGGACCAGTGAGATTTGCATCAGACACCATACCATGTACTTTCCAGTTGTTAAAAATCTGTCAGTACTTTGCCTCCTAGGAATGGAATTTCTAGGTAAGAATCGTGTCATCATAGATGTGTATGAAGGTACATGTAGTCTCAGTTGCAGTGATTAGAGTATAGTGATTCGACTTATGAGGACCAAAGTTATGTTGTCCAGCCGAGAACATAAAGTAAAGCTCCGCAAGCTAACATCTCGACAACAACATTTCAATTACTTAGACGAGTCAGGAGATGCGGACGAGGACTTCGACTTCTTACCGACACATGAAGAATTACTGACGGAGGCTAATGAATCTGACGGAATAGGTGACCGACAAAGAAAGGAACTATACGACCTGTTGTCACAAATTATCAACGTGTTTTCTAAGAAACCGGGAATCATAGCCAACTATGTATTCGACATTAAGGTTAGGCCCCACAGCACCTACTGTAAAACCACCTATGAAGTTCCGCAATCCCGCAAGGAAGCAGTACGACAGGAAATCCGCAAAATGTTAAACTGGAAAATGATTGACCCCTCTGACTCTCCATATTCGAGCCCATTATTGTCTACATTTAAACAGGACGCAAGTGTTAGGCGTGTTCTAGACGCTAGGAACATCAACAAAATTATTGTTCCTGTGTGTACCCTACCGGAAGCATTGGAGGAGCAACTCCAAATGTTTTATGGTACCAAATTTCTAACCTCCATCGACCTTCGAGGTAGCTATTGGCAGGTGAAGTTGTCGACATCTTCAAGGAAGTACACGGCCTTTATCTTTGAGGGTCGGTCATATCAATTTTGTGTCGTATCCTTTGGCTTCAATATTAGTTCGGGTTCTTCTCTGCCGCACTTGACCATGTCTTAGGTCACGATTTACTGGACAAAATAACTGTCTATTTCGATGATATCTTAGTAGCCTTGACTTCATGAGAGGAATATCTTGACTTCATTCGGAAAATCTTCGTGAGGTTTGCTAACTTTGGCGTCACTGCCAATTACAGAAATCAAAGTTTGTAAAAAAGGAAGTAAAATCCCTTGGTCATATCATCTCTTCTGAGGGAACTTCTCCTGATCCCAACAAACTGTCTACTATAGGAACTTCCCTGTGACCTGCACCAAAAGACAATTAAAAGGTTTTCTAGGGTTAACGTCTTTCTTTCGTCGCTTCATACCAAATCAATCCATGAACAGTCCAGTGTTGCACAATCTATTAAAGAAAACCGTTAATTGGGAATGGATTCCAGAATGTCAGTAAGCCTTTGAGAAAATCAAACAAGCTCTTCTGAGTGGCAATATCCTCAGTCATCCGGATATGAACTCCGAATTCAGCATTTCTTGTGACGCCTCATCTCAATGCTTGGGAGCTTGTTTGTTCCAACTAAAGAAAACTGGAGATAAAGAGGAGATTAGGATAGTTCGTTTCGCCAGTCGTGTGCTGACGCAGTGCGAGAGACCGTACTCTGTTACGAAGCTAGAGGGATTGGCAGTTGCAAGGGCGTTCCGCCGTTTCAGTTTTTACATTCATGGTTATCCGATCAAAGTGTATTCCGACCATGAAGCTCTTAGCTTTCTCCTTTCGTGTAAGCTCTATCATTCGAGACTTACTCGATGGCGCCTGTTTCTACACTGGTACAATTTCGAAATTGTTTACGTAACAGGCAAGAACAACATCGTTGCAGATGCATTGTCACGCATGCCGGAAGTTATGTCGGAGCCTACGGAACTTGTAAAACAGGTATCCAATCACAAGATACTTCTTATGAAACATTCCTTGAATCGTAGTTATTTTCTACGTCTTTGCCGACAGATGGGTACCCTGCAAGAAAGTAACCGTAAATAGAAGAGAGACAAACAGCTTCTACATAACAACCCTAATCATCGTTTGTCACAATTTTATAAATCACACAATGGTGTTTTATTTCATCGTACATCTATGTTGAAGGAGCAGTTGTGTGTTTGTATTCCCAAAGAAGTACGTTGAACATCTCATATGCTACACTCACCTATCCTGGGGACATTATGGCCCTGAGAAGTGTAAAAGAAAGATTTCTGCCTATTGCCACGTACCCAATCTGCATAAGAGAATTCGTAAACTGCTGAGCACTTGTTTAATCTGTCAGAAGGCAAAGCACTTTATTCTTTCGAATGTCATACCTTTGAATTCTATCTACACTGAGCGTCGTAACCAAATAGTTAGTCTCGACCATGCAGGTCCACTTCCGAGAGGAAGAGGAGGTGCTAAGTACCTTGCTGTTTTGCTACACCTCTTCACTAAGCACGTGCGTTTACACGTGATGAAGTCTTCGAGTGCAAAATCTTTAATAAGACGAATAGAAAAGGATTATTTTCCTTTATTTTGGTAAGCCGGAAACCATGTTGTCTGATAATTCTTCAAACTTCGTTGGAAAACAGTGGAGACAGTTTATTGCCAGTAAGGGTATTAGACAGATTCTAATTTCAAGAGTTAGACCCCAGAGTAACCCGACAGCGAGTCTTCAAAGACATTAATCGTTTTATTCGCACCTATGTACCGAACCAGCAAACACTGTGGGTCGATTTCGTTACTCCATTTGAAGAGATTCTGAATAACCTTCCGCACACTTCGACTTGGTTCACACCTTCAGAACTAATCTCGAGGCAAAAGGAAAGCAATGAATGGACTGATTCTATCCCGAAGATACAAGGTCCAGAAGTCAACCTAGATAATAAGTTAAGACAAGCCCTGATCTCTCTCACAACTCATGCTGACTTAAGAAGAAAGGCATTTGACAAGCATGGCAATAATGTTCTGTCGTAGCGTTTGAACGAGAGTGATCTTCTGAGGACACGCTCCAAGCCATCTCTCATCTTACGTAAAAATCGTAAGTGGCAACACCTATACGAAGGACTGTTTGTTATAGTCAGGAAGCCACATATTGGTTGTTATATGTTGACAGATCCAGTTAGTGGACGAGTAAAAGGACTTTACCACCATGACGTACCGTGAAAAACATTTAAAAAGTCATTTATCATGGCAAGCTGCAACTTGAAACATGAGTGTGATTTGTTTAGAAAGTATGTGAGTCAGCAGCATGTACATGTAGTCTGCAGGTGACGTAATCATTTGATTGAGGTGGGCGCGAAGTAATGATGGAGCCTTAAGAATATGAAGTGATTGGAGAAGGTGCTCTACGTATTTGGAAAATAAGATTTGCCTTAGAAGGTTGCCGCTGTTGAACTGAGTAAGGGATGTGCCGAAGTGCCACCTGCTGCTTTAGTTTTACGTTATGGCAAATCTCCTTTTTACCAAGTAGTGAAGGTTGTCCTTAAATACCTCATTCAGGCCAGAACGTCCGTATATGTGAAGTAATGACCTAAGTTAACCTTTCAAAGGATTGATATTTTAAGTCGCTAGAACCATATACGATGCGAAACTGATACAATGTAATCTGTACATTACACCTAGTACAAGAAGCAGCATATAGTTAATGTACAAAGAAATGAGGTAATGGTACTCGCAACTGGAAAGCAGCTTTCATTTATTTATTGCTATGACCCAACCAGGTCAAGAAATATGCATTTATAATTATTATTAGGTCCTGTATTGGAGAAATGTAGAGAGACTATTTCTGTGCCACAAGTATCATATAGAAACCTTCGATGCTAAGATACCTTGTTGAGGACTGAGATAATCTGGTTATATACTACTGCTCTGTCTGCGTGGCGTGATTTTGAGATATATTTGACGATACCTTGGAAGCGGATTTGTGAGACATTTTAATATTGAAATCAAGTTATGCCACGTGGATGACACTAAAAGCGGTGGAGCCGAAGAATGAATTTGCTAAACTGATTATCTCACCTATTATCTGTCTTCGTATCTTTTATTTCTTTGCATTATCCTATTGTAGTTTTCTTCTTTAGCACTCTTACCTTTCTACCTTATCCGGTAGGAGAAGAAATTTGGGAATTGGTTCAAAAGACTTGACGTGTGTATATTGCGTGTATTAACGATCGTGGCTCATTGGTTAATGCGTATCTTCAGGTACTTAGAGAAACGTGATGTAAATCTGATTTGCTATTAGCAAAAGCAGCCTAAGAAATATGAATAATTTTCCCAATTTCTATTACATGGAGTTTTGAACGCAAAGTGTTCGGCACGCCAAAGAGGGTATATTTTATTGATTATTGATGTAAGAGAGTAAATGAACAAAAAAACTGAAAAAAGGCTGTCATAGAACAGTAAGAAAAGGAACAGAATCAGATTTAAAATACACTCCTGGAAATTGAAATAAGAACACCGAGAATTCATTGTCCCAGGAAGGGGAAACTTTATTGACACATTCCTGGGGTCAGATACATCACATGATCACACTGACAGAACCACAGGCACATAGACACAGACAACAGAGCATGCACAATGTCGGCACTAGTACAGTGTATATCCACCTTTCGCAGCAATGCAGGCTGCTATTGTCCCATGGAGACGATCGTAGAGATGCTGGATGTAGTCCTGTGGAACGGCTTGCCATGCCATTTCCACCTGGCGCCTCAGTTGGACCAGCGTTCGTGCTGGACGTGCAGACCGCGTGAGACGACGCTTCATCCAGTCCCAAACATGCTCAATGAGGGACAGATCCGGAGATCTTGGTGGCCAGGGTAGTTGACGTACACATTCTAGAGCACGTTGGGTGGCACGGGATACATGCGGACGTGCATTGTCCTGTTGGAACAGCAAGTTCCCTTGCCGGGCTAGTAATGGTAGAATGATGGGTTCGATGACGGTTTGGATGTACCGTGCACTATTCAGTGTCCCCTCGACGATCACCAGAGGTGTACGGCCAGTGTAATAGATCGCTCCCCGCACCATGATGCCGGGTGTTGGCCCTGTGTGCCTCGGTCGTATGCAGTCCTGATTGTGGCGCTCACCTGCACGGCGCCAAACACGCATACGACCATCATTGGCACCAAGGCAGAAGCGACTCTCATCGCTGAAGACGACACGTCTCCATTCGTCCCTCCATTCACGCCTGTCGCGACACCACTGGAGGCGGGCTGCACGATGTTGGGGCGTGAGCGGAAGACAGCCTAACGGTGTGCGGGACCGTAGCCCAGCTTCATGGAGACGGTTGCGAATGGTCCTCGCCGATACCCCAGGAGCAACAGTGTCCCTAATTTGCTGGGAAGTGGCGGTGCGGTCCCCTACGGCACTGCGTAGGATCCTACGGTCTTGGCGTGCATCCGTGCGTCGCAGCGGTCCGGTCCCAGGTCGACGGGCACGTGCACCTTCCGCCGACCACTGGCGACAACATCGATGTACTGTGGAGACCTCACGCTCCACGTGTTGAGCAATTCGGCGGTACGTCCACCCGGCCTCCCGCATGCCCACTATACGCCCTCGCTCCAAGTCCGTCAACTGCACATACGGTTCACGTCCACGCTGTCGCGGCATGCTACCAGTGTTAAAGACTGCGATGGAGCTCTGTATGCCACGGCAAACTGGCTGACACTGACGGCGGCGGTGCACAAATGGTGCGCAGCTAGCGCCATTCGACGTCCAACACCGCGGTTCCTGGTGTGTCCGCTGTGCCGTGCGTGTGATCATTGCTTGTACAGCCCTCTCGCAGTGTCCGGAGCAAGTATGGTGGGTCTGACACACAGGTGTCAATGTGTTCTTTTTTCCATTTCCAGGAGTGTACATATAAAATCAAACGTGCTTCAGAAGGACCATTCAGAATAGCAAACACGACTTTCGTTATGTCTTGGACAGCAGTTAAAAAAACTGTGTATATTTTGTAAATGATGCTTTTATGTTAAATAATTTTAGCATTACGTGTGCTACTCTGTGGTATAAAGACACCTCTGTGGACACGTATAGATTGATGCGTGTGACTTAGTGATAAAATGATGGACACGTATAAATCAATATATTGGTGGGTGCCAAATCGTAATCTGACACATGTATGGACACGAAAAACTATTTATCTCTTGTGTGAATCAAAACTGTGATAGACACGTGTGATGTTCCGCCTGCGTTATAAGTATTCTCACGTTGCAACGACGATACAATGACTATCAGTCAAAGGCTAGACATGCTATTGTACTCACCGAAATAGGTAATAGTAGTTATTTTAACGACGACTGTTCTTCGTCGCCGGTGAAGTAAATTTACCGTCCAGGTTGACCATGTCACCTTGACGAGCTGCTCCATTACCCATGATTCAACAAAATTCACAAGTTACAAAACGAATGGTAGCCACTGAAATATCTGCCTCGTGCAGGATGCGGACTGCCAACGCTGTTAAACCGCCAGTTCGTCACCACGAGACTGTGAAGCTCTGTGGCAACATTCAGTGACTGCTCGCCGGCCCGCGCTCAACAATAAGCATTCTTCTCCATAACGGGCGCGAGCGTGCTCCAGATTTGAGATGAAAATGGAAATAAAAATAATAAAATGTTAATAACCTACGCACGATTTTACTATATTTACATGAAAAGGACACTAATGGTGACTTTTCCCTAACTACAAAAATTGCTACGGAAATATTGTTAAATACGTTGCTTAGGAAAGAACTGTACAAGACGAACGGAGTTTTGCTAATGCTTGCCAATGAAATAATATGTAACCTGGACACAAACTTTGAATAATATAAAATATGTATGTACATAGTCTGTATAGTAATTTTTATTGTATTAAATTCTTACCCTATATTCCCTAAGGTTAAGATACTAGTTAATGAGCAAGACCTAAAACAGATTTTTTTCTGTATTTTCATGAGCTGAAACAGGAATTGGAATGAGATTAAGACATCCATCAAACTGACTCATTCGTCATTGAACCAGTCATCAACATTCCTGATTCCCGACACGACCCGATGGATAGTCGAGTCAAGAAATATCACTAACCCCTTCACATAGTGTAACTCCCAGTGTTTTCCACCAGAATGTGAAAAGGAGATCCCAAGTTACAGTGTAGTGAAAAGTGAAAGATGATGAAGGGATTACCCTGTGAAAATCACCCGAGCTCATAAGAAATACTCCCAACCACAAAGTGAAGAGCGACGTCGCTACGAGAACTAATGATAAAAGTCTTATGTTTTGTCCAAAACTGGCAGAAATGCACCAATACTTCAAATGAATTCCTGTAATCAAATTTCTTATTGTCAATATTTGTGTATATATGTATGTGTATGTAGCTATATCTACATCTACATTTAGACTCCGCAAGCCACCCAACGGTGTGTGGCGGAGGGCACTTTACGTGCCACTGTCATTACCTCCCTTTTCTGTTCCAGTCGTGTATGGTTCGCGGGAAGAACGATTGTCTGAAAGCCTCCGTGCGCGCTCGAATCTCTCTAATTTTACATTAGTGATCTCCACGGGAGGAATAAGTAGGAGGAAGCAGTATATTCGATACCTCATCCAGAAACGCACCCTCTCGAAACCTGGCGAGCAAGCTACACCGCGATGCCGAGAGCCTCTCTTGCAGAGTCTGCCACTTGAGTTTGCTAAACATCTCCGTAACGCTATCACGGTTACCAAATCACAGTGTGACGAAACGCGCCGCTCTTATTTGGATCTTCTCTATCTCCTCCATCAACCCGATCTGTTACAGGTCCCACACTGATGAGCAATACTCAAGTATAGGTCGAACGAGTGTTTTGTAAGCCATCTCCTTTGTTGATGGACTACATTTTCTAAGGACTCTCCCAATGAATCTCAACCTGGTACCCGCCTTACCAACAATTAATTTTATATGATCATTCCACTTCAAATCGTTCCGCAGGCATACTCCCAGATATTTTACAGAAGTAACTGCTACCAGTGTTTGTTCCGCTATCATATAATCATACAATAAACGATCCATCTTTCTATGTATTCGCAATACATTACATTTGTCTACGTTAAGGGTTAGTTGCCACTCCCTGCACCAAGTGCCTATCCACTGCAGATATTCCTGCATTTCGCTACAATTTTCTAATGCTGCAACTTCTCTGTATACTATAGCATCATCCGCGAAAAGCCGCATGGAACTTCCGACACTATGTACTAGGTCATTTATATATATTGTGAAAAGCAATGGTCCCATAACACTCCCCTGTGGCACACCAGAGGTTACTTTAACGTCTGTAAACGTCTCTCCATTGAGAGCAACATGCTGTGTTCTGTTTGCTAAAAACTCTTCAATTCAGCCACACAGCTGGTCTGATATTTCGTAGGCTTTTACTTTGTTTATCAGGCGACAGTGCGGAACTGTATCGAACGCCTTCCGGAAGTCAAGGAAAATAGCATCTACCTGGGAGCCTGTATCTAATATTTTCTGGGTCTCATGAACAAATAAAGCGAGTTGGGTCTCAGACGATCGCTGTTTCCGGAATCCGTGTTGATTCGTACAGAGTAGATTCTGGGTTTTCAAAAACGACATGATACTCGAGCAGAAAACATGTTCTAAAATTCTACAACAGATCGACGTCAGAGATATAGGTCTATAGTTTTGCGCATCTGCTCGACGACCCTTCTTGAAGACTGGGACTACGTGTGCTCTTTTCCAATCATTTGGAACCTTCCGTTCCTCTAGAGACTTGCGGTACACGGCTGTTAGAAGGGGGCAAGTTCTTTCGCGTACTGTGTGTAGAATCGAATTGGTATCCCGTCAGGTCCAGTGGACTTTCCTCTGTTGAGTGATTCCAGTTGCTTTTCTATTCCTTGGACACTTATTTCGATGTCAGCCATTTTTTTGTTTGTGCGAGGATTTAGAGAAGGAGCTGCAGTGCGGTCTTGCTCTGTGTAACAGCCATGGAAAAAGGTGTTTAGTATTTCAGCTTTACGCGTGTCATCCTCTGTTTCAGTGCCATCATCATCCCGGAGTGTCTGGATATGCTGTTTAGAGCCACTTACTGATTTAGCGTAAGACCTGAACTTCCTAGGATTTTCTGTCAAGTCGGTACATAGAATTTTACTTTCGAATTCACTGAACGCTTCACGCATAGCCCTCCTTACGCAAACTTTGATATCGTTTAGCTTCTGTTTGTCTGAGAGGTTTTGGCTGCGTTTAAACTTGGAGTGAAGCTCTCTTTGCTTTCACAGTAGTTTCCTAACTTTGTTGTTGAACCACGGTGGGTTTTTCCCGTCCCTCACATTTTTACTCGGAAACTTCCTGTCTAAAACGTATTATACAATTGCCTTAAACTTTTTTCCATAAACACTCAACATTGTCAGTATATGTGTATTTGATCTGTATTTGTTTCTATGTTAGTACTTCAATGTTCCTATTGATTGAGAGTACTTCTAGAGAATCAAGCCACAGCCAAGTTTGTTAATGATCAAGCAACTGTGATGAGTTTTGACTACTTAATGTGAAACGTATATACCTCTATATGCCTTATATTATGTTTGTTTTACTCCCTACAAGGAGAGATCCTTAAATCTTCACTCTCGAAGTACGTGAATCCAATAATATTACGATTGCGCGTGAGTCGTAACGATCTTTCAGAATCATTACTCCTTTCCGTCGTATGAAAGCCGTGAGTACCCTTGGAAAGTCATTCACCTAGCTGTGTATTAAATGATCAACTTTTGAGATGAGGCCTATTCTTTGAAAGACATTTGTTTTTCATAATTTGTGAAGATGGGCATCTAGCGCGAACGCTAATACATCGATTGCAGTCAAAGAAACATTTTACCAGAAGCTGAACTGAGCGTTCCGCTTCAATCTAAGTAAAAAAAAAAAATAAGACGGTAAAAAGCGCTTGTAGATCTCCAGATTTTATCGTACTACTGCTTGTAATGTGAAAGCGGAAAGAAGGTCGCTTTTAAGCATAAAAGTGAGCGGTCTTGCCAGCGCGAAGACAACAGTTATTAATTATTATTAAGCACAATAAATAATTCCACTACACAGTATTACAAAATTACTGACTATATTGTTAAAATACCAAAGTTCGGGGTTGAGAAACTGCCACAATGGGCACTCTTCATTTATACTGGCACCAAATACATTTTATATCATGTAAATTGTACTTTACGCGAAGTACAATCTTAATCTCAATAATTAAAATATACACCATTACACTATTGCACGTTATATGGTTATGGGGCCATAGAATGTGAAGTCTTGGCATTGGTTGATGGTGATGATAATGTTTGGTTTGTGGAGCTCTCAACTGCGTGGTTATCAGATCCAGTACAAATTCCCAAACTTTTCACTGTCCTGTCTCGTCATTTTCCCGAATGACGATGAAGTGTTGAGAACAGCACGAACACCAACTCCCCGGGTGGGGAAAATCCCCGACCTGGATGGGAATGGAACCACTGACCCCGTGATCCAGAGGCAGCAATCCTAGCCACACGACCACGAGCTGCAGACAGCATTAGTTGCGAATTGTCTTTCTGAACACCAGTCCCTTATATTGGACAACGAACATGTTTTACCTTGTAAGATCGATGGGCAATACTAAACTCACTAAATAATTACAATATCATTACATGTTATATTGTTATATATTTGAAGTTTCTGACGTATGCGAGCTAAGGAATACGAAATTGTATTGTATTTTAATTTTGTGTAGCAGGATGTGTCATTGTGACTGTCTGTGGGTATGAGGCTGGTTAATTACATCATATGAAGCACAAAAATGGAGATACTCTCGTCTGTAATTGATCATTTAGAACCAGTTACAGATTTTGAAATAAATGTTTGTGCTTCTAACAGACTTTTTTTTCTTTTGTTCGCTCTAAGTAGCACTTCTTTGTAGATTTAGTATTTGTTCAGCAGAGATTGGATGGAAGGTAGCATGCTTGTGTTCTATTGGCTGTTGTAAGCGTGAGGCTATAACTGTGTCTCTTGTTGTGAGTTTCCTGTAAATTTTGAAACTATGTTTGTTTGTAGTGATGTCTATTTGAGGTCTAAGACGTTAAGGGATTTTTCACGTCGGGATGTTCAACTGAATGTTTTTGTGATTTAAACTTAAATGTTCCAGGAGTATTTTCAGTTCTGTTTTGATACCAGTCCACAGACAACAGTACATCATCTACATATATGTGCCAGTATTTGAAACTACCACTGAGGGTTTTATTGTGTAGGAGCTGTTTATTGAAATGGTCCACGAAGATTTCTGCTAAAAGAGGAATAGGAGAAACCCCATTGCCTGGCCATCTACCTGTCTGTATAGAGTATGTTCAAATTGAAAGTAATTTTGCTGTTAACTGGTCTGGGTCTTTAGTTTAATGCCTTCTACTTAAATACGAACGACAACTGCCCTATATGGTACTTCTGTCGAAATATGGAGGCTTTCTTTGACTGATATATTTGAAAATAAGCTGCAAACATTAAAATGTACTAGTTTTTCACTATGTGGAACAGGTAATTTTATTGCATTTACAGTTGCAAACTTAAACTTAAAATTTTGTCTTGGCTTTGATACATAAATGTAACTGTTTGGTAATATAATAGTGGTGTGGTGTAATGAGCTACAAAGGGTCGTAAATGTTGGCCCCACAAGTGTAGTTTACATTTGTGTATCAAAACCAAGACACAATTTCAATCTATGTTTGGAAATGTAAACTCAACAGACCTCTTTGATAATATTAAAGACCTCCGTGTTCCACATAGTGCTAAACCAGTATCTTTTAATATGAGCAGCTTATTTTCTAATCTATCAGTCAAACAATCCGCAAATATTTTGGCACAAAAACTATACAGAGCAGGTGTCACCCCTGTGCAAGTAGAAGATATAGGTCACCCAGACATGTTTACATTTAAATTATTGTTAATCTGAAGATAATCAATACAGACAGTTATATGGCTTGGCATCTGGATCCTCCGTCAGTCCTCTTCTAGCGGAAACGTTCATGGAACATTCCGAAAAGCAGATGCTACATAATGAAGCTCTCAGATATACTATAAATACTTGTCAGTGGACTGGTACCAAAAGACAGGTGAATAAATTCCTGGAACATTTGAACTCACAACACTGAATCATTGTCTACCATGGAGACTGGTGAAAAATACATTATGTCTTATACTTCAGCATAGATATCATTAAAAATAAACATAGTTCCCAAATTTACAGAAAGCCCACAGCAAGATCCACAGTAATACCATCGTGTTCACAGCATCCATTAGCACACAAACATGCTGCCTTCCATTCCGTGGTGCATCGTCTCACACCAATACCAACGTCAAAACAGAATTTTCAAAGAGAATGAGCCACCATTAATTGCACTGCACCTAACAATGGCTACGAGCACGACTCCATTCACCATATTCCATACACAAAAGAAAGAAGAAAAATGTTGCCCTACATGTGTGTCCAATCTTCAACAACACTTATACCTAGTACCAACTGGTTTTCTCCCCCACATTTAGAAACGATATCAGTTAAATTAGCCAACACTGTCACGTACTACAATTATGTAGGAGGCATTACAGCACATTTCTTATTCATCAGGAACGAAGGAGAAAATTTATTACATATCAGTGCTGTGTATACAATCACTTGCAATGACTGCAACAAAACATACATTGGTCAAACGGGGAGGGCTATAGCAATTAGGCTGATTGCACACAAACACAACTGCAGATTAAGTCATACTTCACCTTTGCCGAACATGTGCTGAAGGAAAGGCACAGAGCAGCAACGCATAGCCAAAGAATGAAGAAAATTAAGCCTTTTAAAAGCACTTTAAGTGAAGAAACATTTAGCCTAGAATGCCCAGATAATCGTAAATGATCAGTTACAGCCGAATACATCTCAACTTTTAAGCTGCACATAACGCAAAAACCAGCCACATAACCACAGACCGCCACATTGACACATATTGCTACACAAAATTAAAACACAGTTGAATTTCTTATTTCGCAACCTGTGTACCTCACAAACTTCAACATTGGAAAACTACAGTGTTTACTGCTGCGTGTTTTAATAATGTTCTGTAATTAATATCGTCCACTGCGTTTACAATGTATAACAAGTTTGTTCCAGAAAATAAGTGACTAGTAGTCATTTAGACAGTCCTTAAACAATGTCGCAGCCTCAGAACTATGGTATCACAACCATATAATCTGTAATACTGCACTAATGCGTAGTTTAATTATGGAATTAAAATGTGTCCTCTCCGTTAAGTGTAAATGATAATGTTCAAATGCATGAAGAGCACTCTGTTTGGCAGTTTATCAACCTATGCCAAGTCCTCACAAACATTGTCATTATTGCCATACAACCTATAATAGTGCAATAGTGCGTAGTTTCATTATTTATTGTGAATGGTTATCTAAAAACTGGTACTCCTTGCAGTCTGTTGTTTCCTGAAGGTGGTCCAAGAAGCCTAAAACTAGTTAGCAATAAAAAAATCTGAATGGAACAAAAAGAGTGTGTTTGTTATTCAAGCTTAAATATTGAATTGTCCTACCACGAGGAAACGGAATACTCCACATATAAATAATGAAATGTACGTATGAGATACGTTACTTAAAAGATCCCATAACGTACTGAAAGTTAAGTCTTCGTTCAACGCAGCGGATCACATGAACAACGAACTGGTTTATTAAGCCTTCTTCTCTCTCAGTGGAAGAAAAGAAAAAACCTGCGAAACGCATACGCCCTATCAGCTACGCTGTAAGGATTACCGAATATTCATAAAGATGAGGTAAGCACCGATTGTAAGACCTCATGGCTTTCTGGTGAATGAACTGGTGAAACAATTCGGCTCTCTGCTTCAACCGCACGTGAGAAGACGAAAATCTACGTAGCGTATTCAAGACAGTTCACTGAGAATCATAATAAACTAAAACTTGTAATAAACGAGGTGCTGGTACTCTTTCATGTTGTTTTCTTTTTTAACAAACTAACATTCATAGACACTATTGAGAACATAGGTTCACATGATGTCTTCTTTCTTTTTCAGCATCTTTTTTCTGCACGTGCACATGTACAAATTGTATATGTTAATCACCTTCTTCAGCAACTTCAATAAATGTCTTATTAAGACTAAATGCGTTTCGCTTTATTTAAAGCACCGTCAGCGGCCACTGTAACAATACGATTTTTTCTCTTACGGTTTTGTTTGTTATGACATTAACATGTGTCATGCTTTACTTTTTCTGTTGTTTATTAAATTCTTCTTAGTCTTCCACATGTGTGTGTTGTGTTTGATACACCACTTTCACTTCACTTAGCATATTCACATTTCTATATTGGGATATATCACTGCCTTGAGGAGAGTGATACCTCCCAACACAGAAAAGTGAATATGTAATGTTCAGTAAAACTACTGTGCGCTAAACCTCAAGCATACTCGTGGGAGTCGAAGAATAATGGAACAAACAACAAGGAACCGCGAATAACGAAAAGAATAATAAATTTTTATGGTAATAAGTGAAGCATGTGAACTGCTAATAATTATAACAAACTAAATTATAAGAGAAAGAAACCATAAAACTATATTGTTACAGTGACCACTGAAGATGGTTTAAAATAAAGCGAAACGCCACTGGTCATAACAAGATTTCATTATAAACGATAAAGACGGCAATTAATCTATACAACTTTCATAAAGGATTAATTTTCCTGCAAGACAATTGCAAAAGCTTTCATGCATTTCTTATGACTGAACTGACGATTTCAATAAAGTTCTCGGATGCCTTGCCATGGGTATCGCACTTAGTTCAATGCTTGCCATTTCCTTCGTCCCACATTTCGAAAGAGAGGCATTGAATTTGATGAACTGTAAACCTAAAGTGTTGCACACATACGTCGACAGCACTATGGTCGTATGGAGCCATAGTGAGGAACATCTTTATGACTGCCTAAGATATCGTCAAATCGTCACCCGAACCATAAAATAAGAATGATTGCTATAATATTAGCACTCGCGAGATGAATGTGTGAACAGCAGCACCTTGGACGCCACATGCAGGACTTGGAATGCGTTCTGAGTAGCACCGGGTACCCCACCACTTGCGTTAGAAGTGACACGAAATCTGTCGCTCGGTGAAGAGACATGCTGGGAGAAGAAATGTCGAGTACGGCCTCTCTGCAGTTCGTCACCTGCGCCTCTCTGCAGTTCGTCACCTGCGTGACGGACATAATCTTTCGTACATTGCTCAAACACGACCTAAGAACTGTTTACAAACCGCCTAAGAAGATCAGAATGTGTCTAAGGTCGGCAAATGACTAAAAGGACCCATCGCCACATTGGAAATATACATGTATGGACGTGGGCAATTCTGTGTGAAATGACTCGATCTCCCACGGCCACTTGTTCAGGAATTTATATGAAATCATAAATGAGACTATAGTTTCATCAAGAAAGAAGAAAGCGTCAATGTACACATATTCTGAATTCTTGGGCTGCAGCGAACGACCATTGTAAAAGGGGTAGAACAGCAGCAGGAATGACCAAAGAAAAGCACTTTGCTTTTGACGAGACAGGACGGGTAAAAATCTTATAATTTGTAGCTCTTCCAGTATTTTTCTTCACGTGTAATACTAATAATCTGTAGCTCATTCCATCGGACACATACACCGTAAATTTCGAAAATTTATTTTCTGCAATTTAAAAGTCATAACGCGGTAGGTGGAGAGGTAGAAAATGGTGCCGTTTATAAGCAGTCATCTAAGTTGTACCACGGACTTAGTAAATTGTACTGTGATGCAACAAACTTTGCCCACTCTTCGGTATCCTGGTGACAGTGTTTCACGAATTAATTATCTTTTAGGAAGCAGTGTAAAACTGCACATATCATCTTCCCTTCATTAAACCTTATTGAATCACCTGGTGACCTCATGTATGTTACGAAAAATTGTTGCCTTAGTTGTCTTTATTTGCGTTTTAATATTATGTAATTTTTATAACTTCTCGTTTCACTCCTTGAAGCTCGGTCCGGTAGCGTGCTTCCTATGATTTAAATTTTTACGAGTAAAAAAGAGAGATAAGGAAAATTTCGCAAGTCTCTTCTTGGAAATCCGGAGTGTTTTGGTCGCGAGTGCGGCTTAATACAGGGGAGTGTCATTAACTTTTAAGAAAAGCGTCGGTAGGGGAAGGAATTCGGAAGGAGACAGAGGCAGAAAATGTCATTGCTTATAAAGAAAAAATAATTGTACACGAAACATTGCAGGAGTTTATTGCTGAATTGCTTTACTACTCTCTGTCACACTCTTAGAGGAAGAACATATCTATAAATCGACGTTGAAGAGGGTACGCAAGAGTAGAAAGAAGCACGAGAACAAAAAAGAGAATCAGTCACAAAAACTTTTAGAAAATCCATCACAGAAGACGAAGCAGTAGCAATCGGCTCGATTCAGATTGGAGTCACAATAAACTAATTCTTTCTTAGCACGTACTGTGGAACTATACACACCGCACTCAGTTCTTCCTCCTTGTCAACTTCACAGGTCGTGTAGAACGAATTTGAAGACGTATTGCCAAGTTTTCTTTTGCCAGTTTTAGCTTAGTTAGGCCTCCTTTTGTTTTTCTCAGACTCTTTATTAAGAGAAGTGCCCTTTAAACACTACCAGTGATGTCAGAAGCAGATGAAGTTGCTTTGCTTCTTACCCATCTTCGTAGCGTTGGGGATAAGGGAGAAGTTTTGTGTGCGTACAGAGACTCACCTAAGACAGATCTTTTCCGTGGAAGTTGAAGGATTCAGGGGAGTACATAATTTCCACTAGCAAGTGTTGATTTTCTTGGGAGTTCTTGACGTGTCCGTTCACTCATTTCTTCTTCGTCAATTCTGGCTTCTAGTTATGAACTGGGTTTAGCCACCACTTATTCCGAATACCTAAATATGTACGGATTCATATGCGCCATTCGAGTTTTGGAGAAGCCACAGTCAGCATTTTGTACGGTTGCAGCCCCGCCATATGAGTATCCAACAGTGCAGTAATCCCTGTCTGACTTATGTTACTGTCGTGCGAAGCCTTTTGTCAGCAGCTTGGTAGTAAATAAACTGCAATTACCTTAAAATTACAACTTCTTGTGGCTGCAGCCTATGAGTGGCACGCGGAGACAAGCAAGGCATGACCACAGGATTATGTCTAGGTAAAGTTAAAGCAGGCAACTTATATAGCTGTGCAACTGTTAGATCAACTATTAGATGGCATCAATTGTTAAAATATGTGCAGTGAACTGAAGCTTTTATCAATTATAGATAAGGCAGTGTATACTAGCGCTCCATAGAGGGCTGTTCCACGCCACACTCTCTCCAGCCGTCATCATATAGTGTTAAGCGTCTGAGGATGATAGTACCACTATCGAAACCGGTCATCTGATTAATACATTTTAAATTTTAACAACTTACGTGCGATCTTACACTGTTTTTATTTTTAAAAAACTGCAATTTTTAATGTTCCAGTGCTACATTATTATTGGGTAGGTATACTTACAGACACTATAAATTGTATATAGATTTTGCGTATCAGCAAGAGTACACATCCTTAGCTTCAAGACCGTACTTCGTCAGAGGACAAAATAAACATGAACCACTGCATGCCAAAATTATCAACGGCGTGCTGGTCATTTACAACAGCTGAAAAAAAGCTGGAACACATTCTGTTCAAGATGCAGACAGTTTGTTAGGTACAGTCATGTTCAGAAACAGCAGAACAGAGCACCTCGAATGACTAGAAATATGACCTTATACTCACAGGACGTGTACATTAGTATGTTCTTCAGAAATATAAGCATTGTGATGCAGTGCATGCGATACCGTTCCCCTGTCTGTGGCGAAACAAAATGCGGCCATCATTTTAAAACCAACAGAACCGGAATTCATTCTAAAACTGTGTTTGATGCCATTCGTTCAATACACCATTGGCGTCTACCATGTTTCTCCATATTTGTCGGAGTACGCGGAGAGGTGGACCCATGCGATAATAAACGGCGACGGACTGTCACCCCAGATAGCGTACGACGTGTTTAACTGTTCCACTGTTGGCACATGGCTGACGAGCACGCAGATATCCTGAAATGCCATTCGGAAGAAATGTCGATCTTCTGAGGGGGAGAGGAGCGTGGCAGGTGTCTAGGTAGTGCGACCTCAGCTATCTCGTCGAGCTCTACGATCTTCTTGAACCATTCTGCACAAACCCATTGCTCTGCCGAAAAATATCATCCTGAACGAGCAACAATTTCTCCGATGTATGTATCACATCCTCCAAAGCTAATAATGCTCTGTTCAAGTCACACTGATCCATTACCTTCGATCTATATTGACAACGAGAGCCACCCGCATATTTTACCAGGAAGTGTTAATGCGCCGTGATATCAATGTTGACCTTGAACACGTGGACCGACATGGTTCAAAGGCTATCATTTCTACACAACATGCTAATGTACATGTCCTGTGCATATGAGGTCTTATCTGTAGTCGTTCCAGGTGTTGTTTTTTTTTCTGGACGTGAGCGTATGTTAGTGGTACATTTTAAAAGGTTGTACGGTTTATAAGACATACCCTGCATATAATCTCCAGCTGCAGAGCCTCAAGTGAGCCACCAGTAACGGTGCCTGAAAACTCGACAATGCAAGCCTCTACTGCTGATGAAACGTCACGAATATCGTCAAACGAATTGCGGCCAAAGGCGCTGAGACAGATGGTAATAGCCAATGCGTCAAAAAGTGGCCAAGAAAGCCTCAAAAATCCTATAGTTTAATAGTCCTCACGATAATGAATTTTCACTGCGCAGCGGCACGCACTCTGATTCGAAGTTCCGTGGCAGACGAGAAATTACTTCCTCTCCGAGACTCGAACATGCCACCTATGCTTTTCGTGGACAATTTCTCCCCCGGCGGAATATCTATTGCCTCTCTCCGGTTATGCTTCTATCTATGAGCTTCTCTGCTACATTTCGTTTTAGTTAAAAAGAAAACAAGTGCGTATTGGCGGTATTTTTCATTTCAGTGTCTTACTTTATAAATGGAGTTACAAGAAGAAAGGATTACTTCCTCACAAAGGTAACTGAAAGTAACATATACTGATAAAAGTAAAATCTCTCGTCCTGTTAGACTTAGAACTTTCTCTTAAAGTAAAATGAAACTTCTCTTTTTAACAGCGAATAAACTGGAATACTATTAAACTAACACATATAAATCTAAAAGCTGGTAAAATTTAAAAGAAAAGGATATCTAAATTTAATATATTCTCAATGGGTTGAGTTTTCTCGCTAAATTTTTGTTAGAAATTTTGTGTAATCGATAAAGACATTAAAAGATTGGTTACTGTAGGTGATATCAAACAAGGGAAACTGACCATTGTTCGCTCTCCGGCACAGTCACAACTTCGTTGAGGGAAAGAAAGGTGAAAATAGGGGAACACCTGCTTCTACTTCGATGCCCTAACTCAATAGCTTCCGACAAAAACACTGAGCCAAGGCGGCTTTCTAAGGCGCTGCAGTCATGGACTGTCCGGCTGGTCCTGGCAGAGGTTCCAGTCCTCCCTTGGCCATGCGTGTGTGTGTTTGTCCTTAGGATAATTTCGGTTAAGTATTTTGTAAGCTTAGGGACTGATGCCCATAACATTTCACACACATTTTCTGAACAAGGCGGTTTTAATTTTGGCGGCATGGCTCTCCGCTGGCGCCACCAACTGCTTGGGTTGCCAATATCGATCTCGTCATATGTCGGGAGCTGGGGTCTTCTGCTGAGACGTGCGTTGTTGCATTGGCGGGTCGTGGTACAGTCAATTGGCTGGAGGTCCTCTGCGTGTCTGGTACGGGCCTTGATAAGCCAAGAGTGGTTCAATCGCTCGGAAGCAAGCCTTTCCAGCTCGCATATCATTGGTAGCGGCGAGTCTGGACGAGGAGCCGAAATCGTGTGCAAAGTCGGAACGTTCCCGGTCTACACTGTAACCTTAAATTTTACGGCACGTCAAAGAAGACCTTTGCAGATTGGAAGCAATAACACCCCGTCTTGGAGTCCTAGAAGTGACAACTCCTTCTCATCTGAGTGCAGTTAAGTGCTGTTTTCTGATTTGTTCGGTACTTGACATCAAAATGCCACATCTGTTTTAATGTGAAATTGGACCTGTTACATTAACAAGCATCCGAGTGATTGTGTGTATCATCGGCCAGATAGTAATTTCTTGTTTCAGGCCACATTCCGTGCAAACGTAAGAGTGTTATGCTATACACTGCATCGACGAAAATTAAATTTGTAACATAATTTGTGTCGTAGGCAAAGCACTTTTTGTAGATGATGAAACGTCCCCTTAGAAAAATTATTGAATTACTTTGCTGATAAATCTTTTACATTATTTGATTTTCAAACAGCGGAGCAAAACTAAACTTACTCAGACATTTCGCTCTTTACCTATTCTGATCAACACTAGACAGACACACAATATTTTCTTAGCGCAACGCAATCTGACTTTCAATAATCCCTACAAAAGAATGGCCCTGACTAACATTAACGTGTACCTTTCACAAATCACTTACCTCACAAAAATCTTCGTTACTCGAACTACTGCAATACAGCGAGCGCTACTACTGTCAGCTAAATAAAAGATTCAAACTACTGAAGGCACTAATGCACCAACTACTGATAGGCATAGTTGGCAAAAGAAAGATTTTGATACAGAACAAATAATGTATTTACCTTAATAGTGTTCAAAAGTCATAATATATATAGCAGTTCATGACATCCATTCTTACAAATGTACTGCTTCTGATGGACACACGCCCAGATCATCCGCTCTCAGAAATCTGCCATCTCACTTCCCCACATCCACCACTGCTGGCAGCTCACCTCCAACTGCGCAACGCTACACGCCGTTAACAGCCAACCGACCACTACAATGGCGAATATTCCAACAACAATGCCAACCAGCCACAGACCACACACAGCACAGCCAGTGATTCTCATACAGAACGCTACGTGGTGCCACCAATAAAGAAAACCTTGATAGCCTACTTACATAGCCCCCCCCCCCCCCATGCTCCACACAAAAAATTTTACAAATAGTTTTGGGCAGTATTCAATTCAGATTTGAAAAACTTTTTCATAATTACAATAACAAAGAAATCAAATGCACACACTTATTGATACAATGTTGGCCAAAAGCTAAATTTTATCACAGTTTATAAAGACAGTCCTGATCATTCATAACAGTAAAATTGCAGTGTTTTTCTCAAAGTCTTAGCAGTAAAAGATAATGCACATGGAAGTAGTGGATTTCCATGCAGTCGTGAAGAAGTAGTGTTGTCCTTTCAACGGAAAGACAGTGCTGACTCTTGACATGCAGAGAGGTAATAGGCCACAACAGAGCCAACCCACCGCAGGGTCAGTCGAAGTTTTGAAGAATGTTGGTAGCTAGGTCATCAAACAGCAGACACACTGTAGTCCTGGTAGAGAGTATGGTACTGGTGGGCCAGCAGAGGTGCAGACCCACTGCAGTCCTTGTAGAAATAATGGTACTGGTGAGTCATCAAAGGTGTCGACCCACTGCAGTCCTTGTGGAGATGGCTAGCAGCCACCTGTTGAGACAGTGCAGGTGCACAATCACCATCGAAGAGTCTTGCGGAGAATATAGCAAGTCCCTAAACCACCACTTGTGCACTCACAAAGTTTCTTTTTAATTGTCCTTAGAACCAGCAATGCTGTGAACCAGTCCCTTGCTGAATTATTAACACACGTGCAAACACTATCAGTCCCTGCTTCTCACATATTGTCCATATACTATGACCAACAGAAACGTGTACAGTGAAATGTAACATACAAGTTACTTTATGTGATGAACTGGTGACAATTACAATTTTATAACATAAGAATACAATTACAAAAGTACAAAATACATCATTAAGGAACATAATAGTACAGATAACATTTGTAGTAATACAGGCTTTACAAAAGAATAGAAATAAACATATACATCAGTGTTACAGGAATTATGACATAAGTAAATAAATAAAATAATGAGAATAGTTTTTGAAACATTAATTTCACACATTTGTATTGAAACAGAACAGAATTAATAATGTGTAAACATCTTTACAAAGAAACTGACATATTATTAATGCAAATTATATTTGAGGATAAAAGCGTTCCTCATCATAGTGAATGTAACTTAGTATTAGAAAAATTCTACAACATAGGTCGTTTCCAAACTTCAGGGAGGCGCACGAATTCTGTTACCATTTCGTTTATGAATATACACTTTACAGTCAATACAATCGGAAAGGAACATATACTACGATGAGGATCCGTCCATGCAGATTTGTTCTATCTCACCACATGCTAAATATGTCCACCATTTCGTCTCCTAACTTCCTTCAAACGAACACTGAAGTTCGTGATTACCCTACGGCACATGTCTTCCGTAATTTCACTGCAAGCTTGAAGAATAAGTCTTCTGAGCTCCATTAAATCACGTGGACGTTTCGGGAAATTTTTTTCCTTTGAGTACCCCCAAAGAAAAAAGTCACATAGATTGAGGTCTGGACTATTGGGGGGTCAATTTTGTCCGTCACGGAAGAGACCTGGAAACCTGAGTAAAATGATCCGCATGTCGAAATTCTCATGTAAAATCTCCAACACAGTGTTTGTAGTATGAGACCTTGCTCCATCTTGCATGAACCACTGCGTGTGGAATGGCAAGGCAGTAGCAAGATGATGTGCAATGAAGCTATTGCGAAGCACGCTCAAATAACGATCGCTGTTCACAGTTTCTTCAAAGAAAATGGGTCCAATAAATCCGTGACTAGAAATTTCTGCCCACGCTGTAATCCTCGGAGCATAATGTTGTCGTTCATGAAGAACTTGTGGGTTTTCAGTGGCTCAAAACCGTACATTTTGTTTGTTAACCACACCGTGCAAGAGAAAACGAGCTTCTCTGCACGGATCATCTTGTATAGGGACATATGGAGGTCACTTTTAAGAATGCGTTGAACGGAGCGTCTGGATATTCCCAGTTGCACTGCTGCCTTTCTACACGATTTCAAGGAACATCTCTGTACAGCAACTCGTACCGCTTCAATATTCTCCAGCGAACAAACAGGCTTAGGCCGAGGTCGCTTCGCTTCCAATACTGTTCATTCCCGTACAAATTTATCGTACAACCCGTGGATGGTCTTCTTGCAAAGGACCCATCGTGTGTTAAACTATTGTCAAAAACGCCTCTGAGTCACAACAGGGCTTTTCGTTTCATGTAAAAGTAACACAATGGCCGATCGTTGCTGTGTCGTCAGTCTTCCTTTGGCAGCCATTGCTGCTTTCTAGTCTCATAGCGGAAGTATCGTGAATTACACGTCATTTCGTAACTCATTTTTTTTTCCAAGCTCTGCTGGTACTGCTGTAGAGATCCCAGTGGGATATCTAATATGTGTCGTAAATTGTGAAAGAAACAATTGGCAACATATTTCGTACGCCACCCTGTAGTATACTATCAAAGGTTTGATCATTATCGCCATTCTCTGTTGCTGTACATGTCAAATTTATACGTTTCGCCTTAAGGGTACTTACTCTCTACTTCAGTGTATTTGTTGATGTTCATCATCGACTTACTCCACTTTCTCTTTTCCTTGGATTGTACTGTCGTTGTGGAGAAAGAAGTACGTAAGAGCGATGGTGCGATGGGAGTTACACATTTATAATGGCAGGCCACGTAACATTTATTGATTGCTGGACTATACTTTTGAGTGACACACAAATCTTCTTCTCTCACATACTCACGAAGTCTCCGTAAACAAACGTCGGAACGTTGTACCAATCGTCCAATTCTCCGAAGATGGAAAACAACTCCTCGCTCACGGGACCATTTGAGAACCACTCTGTGAACATCCTCATTGTTGGAAAGCCTCTTTACCAAGATGTTATTTCATCTTGCTGGAAAGATGAAAATCGCTTAGAGTACCGTATGGTGAATCAACATTACCAACGTTTTTGCGGCCTTGATCAACTTGTTGGCATCACTGAGATGTGACTTGATGCGCCATTATACACGGTAAGGAAAGAAATAAAGAGCCTACGTACCGCGAAAGAATTACCCGAACAAGACGGAATCAATAGATGTGATGTACAGGCAAACAAATGATTACAGTATCAGATAAAGAGGACGATTTATTCAACGAAAGGAGCTTCACAATTTGAGCACGTCATTAACTTATGGGTCAACCTCTGGCCAATGTGCAAGCAGTTATTCGGCTTAGCATTGATAGACAGAGTCCTTAGATGTCCTCCTGAGAGATATCTTGCCAAATACTGTCAAATTGGTGCGTCAGATAATTAAAACTCCGAGATGGAGGACCCTGCCAATAATGCCCCGAAAGATCTTAGTTGGAGGGAGAACCGGCCATCTTACTGGCCGAGGTTGAGTTTGACAAGCACGAAGACCAGCCACAGAAACTCTCCCCGTGTGTGAGCGGGCATAATTTGCTGAAATGTAAGCAGAGGACGACTTGCCATGAAGGTCAACAAATTGAGACGAAGAATATCGAAGCAGCAACGTACTGTATGCCCCGCATGGTAACTAAATGGGTCCTGCAATGAAAAGGAATGCCGCCCCAGATCATCACACCTGGCTGTCAGACCTTATTGCAGGAGAAGTTCAGATTGGTATCCCACCATATTTTTGGGCGTCTCCAGACACATCTTCGACCTGGGATATCATTGACTCCAATTAAATTATCTCCAGAAATGTGTCTCACTTCAAACTGAGCCCTGATGACCAGGAAAGACGCGTATGGACATGCCCCAGATAGTAATGGGACATCAACCTGACTCTGGCCGTCTATACAGCCTGACTATTAGGAGGCGTGGTCTGGGGTGGCATTTCTTTCATAGCAGGAACCCTTTCGTTGTCATCCACGTTTTTCTAAACCCTAACTTGGCCATCAAGATGACCGGACCAATACCCAGTTGAGAAGTATGGAGCATTGTGAGCAGTACCCTCGAAGCAGCTCGGGATTTTGGAGGTCTCACACACAATTTGGACAGACTTTGGCACGATGTACCTTTAGTGACTTGTTCAATTCGTGACGGGTTTCTATTTAATAAACCACCCAGTTTCTCTGAAATTGTAATCATTTGTTAATCTGTAAGTGTATATCGTATTTACTTATTTCAGTTCTATTCGAATAATTCCTTTGTGGTGCGTCGTTTCTTTTGTCTTAGTCTATTTCACGCATATAATGTCACAGTTTCATGGTGGAAACATACGCAATTTAGACGTTTCGTCAACGGGAATTGTACTGGCCCCTTGTATTTCAACTTTGGAGTACGTTCATATTCGTTGTGCTATTTCTCTCGCACATTTTCATGCACCAGTTTGATGCACATTTGTAACATATTTTCGGAAATTCCTACTTGTATGCCACAGGTACGTGAATATAGGAACCGGTAGCCCTTGATGATGCCTGTTCGTAAAAATATTCATAGACCCACCTCCGGTTCATTAAATTTTATTATTATGATCCCAAGCAATCATGTAGAGTTCTAGATCCGCAACTCCTGTGTATATACTTACCGTGTGGTCGTTGGTTGTCCTGAGTTGCAGGTCCACGTGTCTATATTATGTGTGGCATGATCTTAACTTTGTAAATAACAAACTACAACTCTTAGCATCGTTTGCTAATTGTTCTTTAGTGAAAAATAAATAACACTCATACAATGAACTGAAATACGTCGCTGTAGCAGTACTGCTACCATTACACAATGTAGAAACAATGCAGCACCATCTTGAAAAATATGCACACCTGTAACTGTTTGGGTTGGCAGCCCTGCGCCAGGTGAGACGTCAGTGCTTTAGCCCTTTCGTAAAGCTAAGTTATTTAATTTGTAAAAACCCATAGTTCTGTACAGATCACTCATTAAATGTGTGTATTAGTGCATTTTTCGAGCCTACTGTTAAGGCATCAGTTTACTTATCAGTCCAGAAAACTCAGAAAGACCTTAAGATTTCGGCTAGCAGTGATAATTTCGTTTCATTTGGAACAGTTAACTTGAAAGCATTATTTTTAATTGTTCTGTTTTTCTCACAGCAATTTAAGTAGAGCGTGTCCATTCATTCTACATTTCCGCAAAGTAACATTAATCTTAAGTAGTTGGTGTAGAGGCTTTCGCACTAGTGGTTTATTTACACACAATTTGCGTACAATGGAGTTACATAATAATGTGGTTAAATTAGTGAATAGGTACTTCAGTTGAATGAGTACTGAGTTCTTATTGCAAGGGGAAATAATTAACCGTTTACGTTATCACTGCGGCATTACATAACGATTATCTACTGAACAATTGCTCTCTAATCAGCAATCCATACGAGCAACCAGTAGTGAACTTACCTGATGTTGCTCGTACTTAAGGTAAATGGGCGTTCGAAGGCTCTGTTTGGAAAAGATTACCTCGATGAAGTCATCATGTCGACATTTGTACATCTGCTTTCATGCCCAGCAGCTAACTCGATGCAGATAATAAGCTGTAGCTGCGATCCTGCAATTAAAGTGTCTGGGCATTGATTAGAATTACGAATTAATAAACACACACAAAAACATAACATAAAAACCAATAATTTAACGAAAGTGGTTCTGTTCTAACATCTGAAATTGATGTACACCTAAGAACTATGTTGAAAAATGTTTAGTTAAAAAATTACATCTCAGATAACCGGAAACTGGCCCTAAGATATTCAATTCAAATGCAGACAGAAAATAATGCTATGAAAGACAGTGGTTTTGCAACATACATACATATATATTAATCCTTGTTCCATAGATCATGAATAAGACATTTCGTAATGATGTGGAACATGTCACTTTAACATAAGTTTTCTTAATTACTTTTTTTTGCAGTTTCTACTTCATATCTAAGAATTCATCTATTGAGTAAAAGGAGCTGTAATTAAGAAATTCTTTTAATTTGTTTTTAAATGCTCGTTGACTACTGTCAAGTTTTAATACTATTTTCCAAATGACCGAAGTTTTTTGTGGCAGCATAATTCATCCCTTTCTGCGCCAAAGTGAGATTTAATCCAGAATAGTGAATATCAGCCTTTCTTCAGGTGTTGTAGCTATGCACTTCTCTGTTATTTATGAATTGGGATGGGTTATTGATGACAGATTTCATAATTGAATATATGTACTGCGAAGGCACTGTGAATATACTGAGTACCTCAAATAAATGTCTGCAAAGGTGATCTTGGGTGGGTTCCAGCTATTATTCCCATTACACACTTTTATGCAATGAATACTTTCTCTCTTAATGACGAATTGCCCCAAAATATGATGCCATATGAAAGCAGTGAATGGAATAGGCATAGTAGGCTAATTTACTGACATGTTTGTCACCAAAATTTGCAATAAACCAAACAGCAAAAGTAACTGAACCTAACCGTATTTCTCATAAATGCACACACCCAGAAATTTTGAGTTTCTACTTAACCAACAGACTTCCGCTCATAGTCTATATTTATCAATGGTGTTATACCATTTACTGTATAGAATTGTATAAACTGTGTTTTCTATTTTGTGGGAATCCATTTGCAGAGAACAACTTAATAATTTTCTGAAAGCCATTATTTGCAATTTTCACAGCTGATTCTTGCTTCTTGGGTGTGATTACTATACTTGTGTCGTCAGCAAAAAGAAATAACTTTGCATCTTCATGAATATGGAGTAGCAAGTCGAAAATATATATTAAGACCAATATGGGACCCAAGACTGAACCTTGAGGGACACTGTTCTTGATACCTCAACAGTTAGAGGACTCTTCTGGTTTTTGTAGACTGTCTGTACCGTTAATTTCAACCTTCTGCATTCTTCCAGTTAAGTACGAATTAAACCATTTGTGCACTGTCCCACTCATACCACAATACTTAAGCTTATCTAGAAGAATTTCGTAATTCGCACAATCCAAAGCGATGAGAGCGTTACGAGAATAAAAGTAGAATCCCCAAGCTAAATAGTCTTCCAGGATAAGCGAAAACTAAGTCTATTTCATTATAACCACAGTCGAAACTCACCAGCTCAAAATAATTGAGTTCAACATAATGATTTACAAATTAATGCACACGAGATGTTGAGCGGAAACTTATACTCTATGGATATTTCTCTAATGAGATCGAAAAGGTAGTATTGTTTCCCTTGATGTAGCTCAGTGCAAGAGAGCAACTGTTGACCCAGCAACAACTCAAAAGGTTCTCGTGCTCTGCAGTTAACGCTAAATAACGAAAAGTGTGAGGTGATCAATATGAGTTCCAAAAGAAATCCGTTGGAATTCGATTACTCGATAAATAGCACAATTTTTAAAAATCTGTCAATTCAACTAAGTACCTGGGTGTTAAAATTACGAGCAATTTCAGTTGGAAACACCACATAGATAATGTGGGGATGGCGAGCCCAATGTTGCGTTTCATTGGCAGGACACTTAGAAGATGCAAGAAGTCCACTAAACAGACAGCTTACACTACACACGTTCGTCCTGTGTTAGAATATTGCTGCGTGGTGTGAGATCCTTAGCATGTGGGATTGACGGAGGACATCGAAAGGCTGCAAAAAAGGGCAGCACGTTTTGTATTATCACGTAATTGGAGAGAGAGTGTGGCAGATATGATACGCGAGTTGTGATGGAAGTCATTAAAGCAAAGACGTTTTTCGTCGCGGCGAGATCTATTTACGAAATTTCATTCACCAACTTTCTCTTCCGAATGCGAAAATATTTTGTTGAGCCCAACCTACATAGGTAGGAATGGTCATCAAAATAAAATAAGAGAAATCAGAGCTCGAACAGAAAGGTTTAGGTGTTCGCTTTTCCCGCGCGCTGTTCGGGAGTGGAATGGTATAGAGATATTATGATTGTGGTTCGATGAACCCTCTGACAAGCACTTAAATGTGAATTGCAGAGCAATCGTGTAGATGTAGATGCATATTTTCATTCAATACTGTCGTTCTGAATACTGTTCTGGCCTAGCTCATTTTTAAGATAGTCAGTCTTCATTGCTATAAAACGTACAGTAAGAACAACATGTGGTGCTCGCCACGGCCATTTTGCAGAGATCCGTTTAAGTAGTTGAGCATCCTGACCACCACTCCACAGTATGTTCATTCTCTCATGACGTTTGTAGTAAGTTACCCGCTACAGTTCAAAAGGAACAATGATGTACATCATTACAATACCAGAAGGAAAAACAACGTTCATTACTCCACGTTAAGGATTCCTGTAGCATAAAAATAGGCCCACAACGCTCTAATAAAACTTCACACAGTGATATAAAATGTCTGACAGACAACAGTGTAAAATTTCATAACATACTGAAACCGTTTCTCCTTGACGACTACTTCTATTCCGTAGAATAATTAATGTTATAGTAATGTGTAAAAGGTAAAACCTAAAACATAAATATTCAGCATATTGCCATATTTACAAATTAATTTGTGATGTGGATGTAAAATTACTTGTTACACCATTACGATTTATCGTGGAAAATTATCCATGCAACGTGAAACTAATTAACTAAAGTATCTGCTTGCTACACGCGTCAATATCGTGTCAACGCTCCCTGCAACTGTTCACGTTCATCCGATGCTACATCAAAATTACGCCTTGTCATATGAATCAAATTAGGTTTCATGTAATTTTCAGGTATTCTGATGGTCAATTATACAATGCATCTAACTGACATTCAGAGACCGTCACAAATAGCCAGTTCTGTTGGCATGCAAATCGTGTTTATTATATATCGACTGAATCGGACTAATAGGGGGCTGAAAGGGCTAGGAACTTTAAAAAATAAACATTATTAAAAATTCCAAAATAAAATCAGACAGAATGTTATTGTGACATGTATCATAAACTGCCATTGGTTAGAGGATCATGAAATTGGATTTAGTCTCTGCAGAGCTTTACGTGAGTCATAATATTATTTAGTGTAATAAAAACGAGTGTACCGGCATCTTTTACATAAAACTTATCTGAATTCAGATATTCTGATATTTTACATACACTGAAGTATCTCAATTGCTTGCAAAAGTGCTTTTAAAAAATGTCAAAATTAATGTGAGCTTCCCTTTCAGGTTTGGCAGGATTTTTTCACGGGAGATATGCGCTGCAAACCGTGTTCTCACTGCGAAAGGAGACGGTTATGACTTCGGTAATATGTTTCTAAAGCTGGGGAAAATTACTGAAAAGAAATCAAATTGGAAAACTTGAACGCCAAACAAATTATTATAAGTAAAAAGATTGATACCGAAAGCGACGGATATTCTGAAGCGATTTTATGTAGTAGACGAAAATCTGTTATGTTACGTTAGAAATAACTTACATGTAAGTCGTTTTCACTTCGGGAAATCGATTAGGAATACTTCGAGGGGTGGCCAGGCTTTCAAAAAGAGCATTTCCATTTAGACGGACGTGGTGCAGGTCCCCAAAAGCAAAACGACATTTCTCTTTATTTTTTCCTTTTTCAGTGATTCATATGGTTAATTAAATATTCCCTTAACTTTTTTCGCTTGCTTCCTCCACCGTCTCGTCTAGCTCCGGTCTTCGGTTGGCAATAACCGGTCAAAGCACATAACTGCGGTGAAGCACTATGATTCTGTCACTATCCGTTCTCCAACTGTAGCCCTTTTTCCCTTTCATCAGTCGTCTGACCTCTTCACCTTAGTTTAGCGCTTCTATCCTACATCCTGAATTATTTATTGAATACATTCCATGTACATCCCTACAGTTCCTACCCTCTACAACTCCCTCAGGTGCCTTGTAAATTACTTCTTGATGTCTTCACACATGTTCCTCTCATAGCCGATTCTGGGACATCTTTTATCAGGCCAGCGAATTTCCCACATCTTTCTATAACAATACATTTAAGCGATTCGATTCTCTTGTTTCCCGCTTTTCTTACAGTTCAAATGTACAACTTTAAAAATTTATTCCTTGAACGCTCTATGTCTTTCTAGTAGATTTCTTTTCAGCAGGAATCTTTTATTTGCATTTTTTACCGTTTGTCGCTAGTTTCTGGCATTCTTCATTTGCATGTGCTAGTTTGGTATTCCTGTCCTTGCATCTCTCCAAGACGAAGAATGCCGCTAGATTTTTCTTCCGTTTGTCGCCAGTTTTCGGTATTCTTCATTATTTTTGTCTTTCTTACATTTACCCTCAACCCATAGTGTTTGCGTATTAGACCGTTCGTTGCACTGAACGTGCGCTGTCGTTCGTCCTCACTGAAAACAGCAGTTTCACTTGAAAATCTTGTCATTTATATCCTTCCGTCCTGAATTTCAGCTTCTACTACATACAGACTTATCATCCCTGTTTTACACCCCTCATAATACGAGTACTTCGTTCTTCATCTTTCGCTCCTGTAAAAGTTTTATATTACCTTTACTCCACTGTCCAAATGGTCCAAATGGCTCTGGGACTTAACATCCGAGGTCATCAGTCCCCTAGAACTTAGAACTACTTAAACCTAACTAACCTAAGGACATCACACACACCCATGCCCAAGGCAGGAATCGAACCTGTGATCGTAGCAGTCACGCGGTTCCGGACTGAAGCGCCTAGAACCGCACGGCCACCGCGGCAGGCACTCCACTGTAGTTCACACGTACTATCCTGAGAATTTCGAATATTTTGTGTCATTTTATATTCTGAAACATTTTCGTAGGAAGAAAAATGTTATGAACCGATCTTGTTTTTTCTTAAGTTTTGCTTCCAATATGAAGCGTATCTTCGTTTACTTTTGCTAAAGCCAAACTGACCCTACAATACTGTAGGGAAGATGCAGAAAGAGCTCCTTTGTAAGAAATGAACGATATGTGATGACCGCAGCCTTGTGAACCAGGCACGCTGTTAACATGAAGGCCAATTCATACTCTCCGTCACGGTAATACTACGTCACGGTACAGTCACATCAAGGTGAATTCACACTGTCCGTAAAGTCACGGCAAGTGATCTCAACTCGCATTGATATCCTCAACCGTTCATTTCGCGAGAATTATGATCTTCGCAAGATGATTTTCAACTGTTTTTGTGACGGCATCAAGTGGGCGCCGACACGCCAGTCGGGAACGACAAAGCAGAGAAAGGCCTCCGTTTGTACTGGCGACAAAACAGGATTCTCTCCGGCTTTGTTTTTATTAAAACCGCCTAGCAATTACGGCAGGCAGGATAGTTTGCTCGACACTGTCCGACAGTAGAATTGTTTTGTTTCTTGGCGTTTTGTCGGAATGTCGAACTCGAGTGGTGTCTTGGGATCGAAGCGGCCTACCTCTGTAGACAGAAGGCGCGTTTTGTTTTTGCCGTGAGCAGCGTCGCCGGCCGTTTCGAGCGACTCAGCTGCCGCAGAGCCAGGCTCTGCTCCCCCCAAAGTTAGGGAAATAGTGGACTAGGACAAGGACGCTGGCTGCGGAACCAATGAAAAAGGTTTCCGTCACCGCGTCCACCAGCGCAGTAGGGTCAGCAATGCAATCAGGTAACCTAAACGTGCCATCGAAGGTTGTAACTGGCACCAGCCCCATTTTCCGGTCCAGACATTGCTACAAACACACCAAACGCTGTAATGCACAAAACACAAACAGCATCATACGTAGTCAGTACTTGCGATCCCACACTCTTCCACTCGTCCTAAGCCCACTCCTGCTTTCCAATGCCACTAACAACCTCCCGAGCAACATTACATCTCTGAATAAAGGCAAGCAGACGACCTGTCAGCCGATCGAGATCCTTCACAAACCCACTTCGTCGACCCAGACCTGTACCCGATTCAAATACCTAAAATCCTCCCCCCCCCCCCCCCCCACACACACACATACACAAATCCACTTTATCCAAATAGCGGCGTGCAAAGAAGGAATTCAAGGATAATCACTCCAAGAGTAATAAAAGGTCCAGCATCCCTACCTCATCAACTCCCTCACCCTCTGAAGATCCTGCGACCCTGGCAGCACCTGTTGTCACCCTGGGATGGAGCCAGGAAAACATCGCCCAGGAAGGAAATTGCATACCCAGGCAGGAATCGGATGATTTCGTGTTGGGGAAGAAAACCTTTCGTCAGCCGAGGTTTCTGGTCGCCCGGGAACTAGAAATGGTTCAAATGGCTCTGAGCACTATGGGTCTCAACTGCTGTGGTCATCAGTCCCCTAGAACTTAGAACTACTTAAACCTAACGAACCTAAGGACATCACACACATCCATGCCCGAGGCAGGAATCGAACCTACGACCGTAGCAGTCGCACGGTTCCGGACTGCGCGCCTAGAACCGCGAGACCACCGCGGCCGGCCCCGGGAAGTAGAACCCACCTCGAACAGGTTTCAGGCAGTGGCTGATGAATCAGAGGCAACACAGAACAATACTACAAAACACAAGCACAGAAACAAGTCACTCACCATCTCCCTCCAATTCTCGCGGAGTTTCCTCGAAATTATGAGGAACTCTTCAAGCTGTTAGAAACAGAAATTGTGGGAGACAGCTTTAAGGCAAAACCTGCTGGGGGTGACAAAGTAAAAATTACCCTACATACATTGGAACACTACAACACAGTCGAAACACTTTTTCATGAAAAAAGAGTAATGTCGTCAGAGACGTCCAAAGGCGACTGTCCCATCAGGCTATTAAAACCGACCTGAGTGCCCAGGGATTCGTCGTCATGGGTGTTAAACAGGTGGGCAAAGTTGCAAGCAAATGTCCTTTACTCCAGGTCACTCTGCCAGATATCCGCCAAACAAAAGTGATATAAAAATGGTTCTGGCTCTGACTGTCACCACCGAGCCACTGTGCCACAAAACGAAGACGGTGTAGTGCTTCAGGTGCGAGAGACTGAACCATATCGCTGCACACTGCACCATGGCAGTAAGATGCAGGAAGTGTGCCGAGGCCCCAGACACGAGGTGCAGTACACTAAAACCTACAGACCCACAAATCAGGTGTGCACTGTGTGGCAAAAGCACACAGTTGGTTACCAAGGTTGTGATGTCCATAAAAGACACACACAGCAGGAAAAAGGCGAAAAGGCCGCCCCACATACACAAAGGCAAAACACGACCACCGCCTCCAGACGCAGGACACTTTCGTGACTAAACCTGCGGTAATGTTCTGTCGCCTGAAGCTGTCGCGCGCTGTCACTCGCTTCTGTCGCTCACGTAGGACATAGCCTAGGACGTTTTACTTGAAATTCGCTTTCCCGGTATCGACAGACAAATACGATATTGTAGTGCCTGTGTTATAAAGGAACTTTGCATCGTAATCAGAATATCACAGGAACTGCATTATAGAAGGTATCAAATAGCATCTTTTCCTAAGTTCAGCTCTGCCAGACTTCTCTGCTAGGGACCGTCCCAGCCAAACTTTTTCACCACAGCTCTTTTGCTGAGCGTCTCTGCAGCAAGACACCTCTCCATTTAGATGAGCTCATTTCAGTTTAGCCACAGATGCAAAATGTTGGCATGAAACTAGTGACTAATTCTGCAGCCACTTCATCCTCCACCTGCAGGTTGACATTGTAAGATCTAGACGTGAGAGTGAGCCGGACAATAACCGTAGTAAAATAATTTTTACTGAATTTCGGCAATTTCAAGCTTAATTCTGAAGATTTTCTTTCAGATATTACCATCAATATGCTTTTAAAGCCGGCCACAGATGCAAAAGTATATCGATCTCTAGCGCTATCTGATATTCTTGTGTTACAGTCAGACTCCTTACATTTTGTGCAGTAGTCGTGGACTTGTGACCTCCTGATGCCACAGTTACATCCACTAAACTTAAATGTTATAGAAATTTTTGTGTTTCGATCTCAGAAGTGATTAAACTCTCTAAACCAACGAATAACACCTGAAGAATCATCGTTGAAGTTTTGTAGGGGACTTTTATTAATTTTTCATAAACTTGTGTGTGTTAGAAGGGGTTTAACTTGTGTGTGTGTGCAAGAGATCTGTGAATTCTTATTAGGTTGATGAGCTTTTTTTTTTCTTCTTCAAACGTTCAATGTGTAAAAATTCAGCAACTGGGTTAGGATAAGGGCGAAAGCGAGAATTTTAGCAAAAATGGTCGAGGAAAACAGAGAGACCATTCAGGGAATTTACATACTGAACGCGGTGGTTCAGGTATGGAGGTACAACAGGAGAATATTCAGAAGATAGATTCCAGCAACCCAATGGGAGCAGCTTAACAAGACGAAACTAATACGGACATCGTGCAATGTCAGAAACAAATAAAAGATGAAGTGTCAGAAGTAGAGTTTAGGAGAAGAGATAAGAGTGAAATTTCACGAATAGACGGAAGTTCATAAATAAGAAGCCACAGAAGTGCAGCACAGAGTCATGCCATTCATGATCCCACAGCCCAACCAGATGCAATATTCGAACGGGAGAGCTTTCTAATTGCGCAGTTCGAGAAAATCGAAAATTAAGGAAGGAACGAGCCAGGGAATGTGAAAGATTATGTGAGATGTAAAAAAGTGAAAAAGTATTTAAGGGAAACGATGACAACAGTGAAGATCTGGGCTGCAGTTGCAGCTGTTGACACTGAGAATGGGATGCCAAACACGTGAATACAGCGCCAGGTGGTGCTTCTCTGATGCCCATGAAGACTGTGCCTGGAAACCAGAGACCTGACTGAGTAGTGCAGTGTGCCCCTTAGGGTGTGGCGCCGAGAGTCAGTTATGAATCGTGTGGTTTTTCAGACACTTTAGGAGTGATTTAGTTCTAGTGTTAGCGAACTACAAGTAATGATGTTTGTCTCAATGAACATGTTTTTGTATTATGGCCTTGAAAGTCTTTCTTATTTTTTTCGGAACCAGTAACATTTATCGTACAAACGTTATGTCCTTTTAGAACACTTTTTGGAAGAATTCAACTTAATGTTTTACTAATTATATTTCATATTACTGTAGCTAATAAATGGTATCTCTCTGGGTATTATAATTACACCTTCTTAAGTCCAAGCTACTTCCATCCACAGACCGTTAGTTCTAAATTCTAGTTTCACAGCACCATCAGGATATTACCAGGTCGCTTTGGCCCATATGAAAGTGTTACAGTGATGCAGAGAATATAAGTGGAAATATTTAGGAGAAAGGAGTAATTGTTCTAGTGAAGCTGCGTTTAGTAAATACGAAGTAAAGGTACACGAAGAGAACTGTGCAACTATGCTGCTGTCGTTACCGTACATACCGCGTCGGTATCCTCAGAATAAGATAAGAGATTTATGGAGCATACGAAGGCATACAGACAGTCGCTCTTATAATCAGAAGTTAATTATAAACCTTTTTCTTGCAATAAAGTTCACCCGCTACGAAAATACGCTCCTTGAAGAGTTGAACACATTCAGTGACACAAATGAAGCAGTATTTATGCGAAGCACTCGTAACCAAGACTGTACACTGGAATGTGGACCATATACGTACGTGTAGAAGAAATCGTCCTGAGATGCACATTTATTGAATACTTCACTTTCCACGAACAAAATGCTTACTATGCCGTCAAAACGATGAAGCAGATATAGCTTGTTTGTAAGTGTTTCACATCAAAAAATTGCCCATGCATCATTTCACAGTTCATACACAAGTCTTCCTCTGTACTGATAAATGAAACTAGCCTTGACAGGTCTTGTCATTACATTCTTCTATCACTCCTACGCATACATCTTCATTAAGAATCCAAGCAGTTACTATTTTTCTTCAAGCTTATAGTAGCTGCTGACTGCTATTAAAAAGTCCTGAACTCTTCTGTTCTCCTCGTTGTTCTTGAAAATCTTCTTCTTCATCAAGCTAACTCTTCTTCTTTCATCTGTCAGTTCCTTTCTAACTATTGTAGAATGATGTCGCTAAATGTATTTTATAGTGTACAGTCCTAAGTAACGTGCTATGTCAAACTGTTTAACCGTGTAATTGCCTTTCTGGAGAGCGGCATCTGCGATGAGTAGGCTGCGCTCTTTCCCAGACTGCCTCTGCCACCAGAGGGCGGGTGGTGGGCTCAGAAGCTGCAAGTTCCCGCCCTACGTGCAGATATTCACGCTCCGGTGGCCACAATCTCTAGCTGCCTCTGTTGTGGATCCCACTGCTACTTTCGCGCTGGCTTTGATGTTGTAAGCGCAGTGCGCCCGCGACATTCTGCCGTTGTGCGGAGTGCGTAGACGTGCAACGCAGGGCACGAAATACTCAGGGGAAAGTGCCCAGCTTTGCAATCACTACATGCAAAACTCTATGCAGTGGTCCCTCCCTCAGACCCAAATTTAATTTTCGTACACCTAGGGACCAGAACCAACAACATATTACGTACCGGATATTTTGATTGTAAGAAACTTTAAGCACACAAAAGTGGTCGAAATATTTTCATTTACATTCCGCTTATCACAAAAGAGTCCCTCGACAATCCTTCTGTGAATAAACGGAAAAATGAAAACGTTTTTTATAGGGACATATACCAAGTGTAATACACGTACAACGATTTGTAACCTATACAGTCATTCCCGGTTTTGCAGCCTCTGCGCGAATCAGATTTCCATTCATACTTAATTAACATTGTTTTCTATAGATAAACAACCGACTGCAGTATCAGTAATTTCGAGTAACCACGTAGAACAGTAACAATGAGGTGACCAAAGTCTTGGAATACCTCCCAATATCGTCTTGGACCTCTTCTTGCCTGGAGTAGTGCAGAAACTCGAAGTGGCATGCACAAAACAAGTCGTTGCAAGTCACCTACAGAAACACTGAACCTTGCTGCAACAGTAGCTGTCCATAACTGCGAATGTGTCGCCAGTAGAAGATTTTGGGCAGAAACTGATTACGTTCAATAAATGTTCGATTGGCGGCCAAATCTTTCTCTCGAATCATCCAGAATTTATTTCAAACCAATCGCGAATATTTGTTGCCTGTCGACACGGCGTGTTGTTATCCACAAACATTCCGTTGCTGTATTGGAACATGAAGGCCCCAAATGGTCTCTAAGTAGCCTAACATGACCATTTCCAGTCAATAATCAGTCCAATTGCACCTGTAACAGTTCTTCTACTAAATGTAACTGGGTTTTCTCTTTTGATGCTAGTCAATTGCCAGGATGAGCATTACTGTAAAGTGCATTTGATTTTAAAGCATTATGTCAGGGTGAAAATACTAAATTAATTACTTTTCTCTCTTAACAACATGTGGGCAGGGTGGGTTCTTCCTTTGCTCGGGTATGAGGTAGAATGAAACAGCATTTTTACATAATGTAACTTTTACTGCAAGTTCCGTACAACTGTTTTCTTACTCGATGATCTGGCTCGGAGAACGGCTGTGTAGTTTGCGTAGCCTTCTGCTGCAGCAGCGGCGGCGTCTGATTATCCGTGGCAGTGTGTATCTCGTGTCGCCGTCTCGCCCAGCTGACTCGAGACGCGCAGCGCGAGGTGGCCCGTTTAATTATTACGAGCGAAGTCGTGCATCGGATGGTGATACCTTGGATGTCGCGTCCCGGTGTTTCTCTTCTCTAAGCGGCCGCGTGTGTTGTGCGTCGGCCAGCGGAGCGAAGCGGCGGGGGAAGGCCAGTGTACCGCACTCGAACAACGGACTCCAGCTTGCCAGTCTTCGACTGTCAGGTCTTCATCCCAGCTCACAGGTGACTGCTGATGTGAGGCCGTCTCCTTCCCGTCCTCACGAGTCACCCGGGTACGTAAAAATCAGACTTCAAATACCTTTTAACTTCTGTCTTCTGGCGCCGAGGCTGCTGCTTGCTATTCCATTACAGTCGCGGACTTGGTACGTCTGTGTATGATGTAGTCTCTTCTTGCATGACGGTCTTCAGCACCGAAACTGACTGAAACTACTGCTACTCTTCTTCACTTCTTGTCATCTTCATCGTGTCGGGCCCATTGCCTCTCACGTATTTATTCACTTCAGTTTACTGGAGGGGAACGACTTCACGGTCATTGCCTCTTCTGTCACGTTGGAAAGCTTCTCGAAGAATCTTCTTAACGTCGGTCATTGGCTCTTGGAATGTAGGCGAGGGCCTTTGCTCACATGTGACAACTGAGAAACACGTGAGCCGGTCGGGCGAAGCCCTGACGGCTGAATCGACAGCGACGGCTTATGTGGAACTTACTGACTTCACGGTCATTGTCTCTTCCGCTCTGCTGTTCTGCCCGCTGTTTGCCAGTATGTAACTCTCTAAACTAAACCAAGTTTTTCATTTATATTCTAATTCCTACTTTGATTTCACTATTTTATTTACTCAAGTACCACTCAACACACCTGAGGGTCCACTCCACTCCATCTAAACACAACCTACTCTATTTTGGAATTATCACTGGCTTGCACAGTGGCTTTTAGACAATTAGGTCCATGGTTTCATGGGATCTGCTGCACACTAAAAGCCTACTATTGGCAGCCACCAACTGGGCAATTTAAGGTCCAACCGATACGGCCACTACCTAAGGAGCCGCGCTCCAGGCGATCTCGTGCTTCCGGAAATTCGCGACCATCTTCCGGTACCATAGCCCATTAACTATAAATTTCGCCACATGGTCCTAAATCATACGATAGTCGTACGTCTGTTATTTCACTCAGCGTTGCTTGTCTGTTAGTTCTGGAAACTCTACTTAAACGCAGCTGCTCTCGCTGTTACCTGAAGGCCATTGGCCAATGCGTTGTCTGTTGTGAGAGGTAATGCCTGAAATCTGGTACTCTCGGCATAGTCTTCCGAAATGGAATGTCCCATGCGTGTGGCTCATGCTACGATGCCTGTTCGGAAAGTAAGGTCAGATCGGCTACATAATGTAGAGCACTATGAAAATTAAAAATGTTTTATTTGCAACTGTTATCTATAACTTTCAGTTACTTCTCTACATAGTCGCCGCTCCAATTTAGAAATTTTTCGTAGCGTTGTACCAACTTTCCAATACTCTCGTCACAGAAGGCAGCCGCCTGTGCTTCTGGCCGATTCTCGACGCTGGTCTGCAGCTCGTTGTCTGTGACATAACGTTGTCTTCATAGCCACCGGTTCAGGTGAGCAGGGATGAAAATCAGGGAGAGTAAGTTATGTGCTCTATTGTGAGTGATCAAACACTTCTCATCGAAAACGCTGCTGGAGTATCTACATTGGCACTGCAGAGAGAGGTCGACAATTATCATGCAGAAGAAAACACAGGAGAGCTACGTTATGTGGGCTGCATGGCATCAGGCGAAATCTCACACCAGACCCTCATATTTGGTTGCACATACTTTTGTTGTAAGCATCTTTAGGTGTTCACTGTGTACTCAGAAGGAAAGAGCGACATGAAGCTATCGATGGACATACTAGAGGCACTGCCCAATGCATCTGTGCAAAGCTTCATCGGTTTTTCACTGTGGTTTCCATTTCGCACACCATCGGACCTTACTTTCCGAATAACCCTCGTAGAATTCCACACTCGAAATCTGTTAATTCCTGTGGTGCAGCCGTAACCACATCGGAAACATTTTCACGTGAATCACCTGTGTGTAAATGACAGTTCCGCTAAGGCACTGCCCTATTATGCCTTGTGTACCCGATATTACCGCCACCTGTATATGCGCAAATCGCTGTCGCATGACTTTCAGCCTCAGGGTGTTCAACCGCAATCTTCCTGTTGCGATATTTATCCGATCAGTGTGGCATTATTGAGTTTAAGTGCTCAAGAAATAGGTCCTGTTTTTGTTATGAGTGCAATTCCTACAATTCCTAGGCATGTAGATGGTGATGTTAAATTAAGAAGATATTTTTAACCCCAGCTATGTAAAGGAGTTAAGAGGTAATGAAGACTCATAAATATTTACGTTCATTATGGAATGCTCGAAGTAGTGTTGGAATATTTTGAAAAAATGCCCTACAATGTTTTTTTTTTTTTTTTACTGTGCAAGATTTTGAACTAATTTCATATACGGTATGTGAGCTGCTACAGAAAACCCATTAGAGAGCTGCTGCTTGCGTAAATAGTAAATTATTTACTAACTGTTCTCTTTGTACATAAACGTAATTACTGATCACTTGGGCATCAGTATGCGATTGTTTGCTGTTGTAGCTGTTATGTACAGGGTAGGGATGTCTCTGAGTGACTGTAGGAGGAAACAGAATGACTTGGAGTCATGTCACAAAGTGTGTAAAACTGTAGATTGAAGCAGATGTGTAAGCAAACCACCCTGCAATGTTACAATAAAATTTAAGTTGTGCGCTGCTTGACACAGTCACATCGTTCTAATTTTAAGGTTTCTGGTTTATTTTTTGGATTCAAGGAAAGTGAGGCGTGCTTTATATTTTCACCGCGTGTCTCGTATTTCATATTAGTATGCTCAAAAATTCAAACATTAGATTTCAATGGACAGTACATTCCGCCACACAGGTCCTGTATAAAACAGTGTGATCTTTGGTTAGTTGCAGTACTGTCGTTGCAGTCGGTTTCTTAAGCTAACGTTATGAAAAAGTCGGCAGTTGACTACGCTACTAAACAGTTTCGATAAAGCATGCAGAGTAAGAAGAGAGTATTACACAGGATCATGAATTGCGAAATATGGAATTTATAAAAAGTAAACTTTACAAGCCGAAACTTTTTAGGTGAAATGTTGCTGCACTAATTACTTAGGTGTACTGTATATTTTTGATAAACGTAAAGTTTTAATGTTTTTTTTATACTGATGCGCTAGTATTAGTACTAGTCGAAGGAAAGGGAAATTTGGTCAAAACTCAATGAAGGCATGGTTGGGCGATAAAATCAGGGACCGCTGGCAGAGTATGGTAACAATCAACAGCCAGTGGCCAGACAAGCTTAACGTGGCACTCGCGGGCACGGATCTGAGATAGCAGTATTACACGCATAATTTGTTTTGAGTGGAGCAACAATGAGGCAGAAAATTGCAGCGTTGCTTTAAGTTATTGTGATATATGATGCGGGGCACTAGGCAAGAGCCAAGAGTGGCGAAATGTAAGAAGGTGACATGTGGGAATTTATCAATGCCAATTCTTCTCTCTCTGACACTACATCAGAAACAAGGGAAAAACTAATATAAATAGACGGATTATTTTAGCTTGCGACAGTGTGTGCCGGGTCAGTCGAGCATCGGGATGGACCTGTGCTGGTCTTCACCATAGCGGGCAGCCTGGCAGGAATGCTGTAAGTATTCTGTTTTGTACGTACATGTTTGGGCTATATTCCGCCTCCGGGGATTCAGCACCAGGGCGGGACGGAACGGCAGCCTCGAACTTGGAGGTCGTATGGTCTGCCTGAAAGACGGCAGAGACAGCGGTCAGCAGTGGGTCCAGGAGGGGATCGGTTCCACTCGCTTCCCACCTGGCTTACCGGGGTCCGGGCGAGGCGTATGCTGCAGGAGATGCAACAGAGCTCCAACAACGCATGAGTCGAGTCAGGAGCAGTGGCGGCCTGAGGGCCATGGGTTACCAGTACACCCACCCTCTTCCCATGGTAGGACAGAGCAGGCCAAACAGGGTGGAGGGTGGCGAGGACCAGAAACTGTAGCAGTCCCAGAAACGTAGGCTGCAGTTCGGCGCAATTCTCAATGCATTGGCGGACAGCGACCGGGAGAGTGCGGCTGACTTCCAGAGGGCAGCCTTGATGAAGGCAGCAGTGGCATCAGCATAGCAGGAGTTTGCTAAGTCGGCTGGACTCGCAGGGGACACGACGACACTACGCGTCACCCATCAAGTACTGTAAATTATCTGAACAAACGAATGTTACCGAATACCACTGTATCACTCGGCACTGCCCCTTAACGCTCTTAAACTTTGCTCTGACTCCTGAAAAAATACAGTGCAGTGGATCTCGGCTTCAGCTCTGCTATCTGGAGACCCTGTTTCGGCACACCAACCCCGCAACACTGGTGCGAGAAGTGGTACTAGTTACAATGTTGGTAAGGGATTTCCACTCCCACATCTTATGTCGAGCAAGTAGCGTTGAGGTGTGCCTGTGTAGAGGGGTAGTTGAGTTGTTCGGTTCATGATGATTGGACATGCAGTTCTTGTTACATCTTGTCATTTGGGAGGTGTTCGTCCTTATCAGTATAGGGAGGAAAGCAGGGCAGTTCACCTGCACAAGAGCACGATGTGGATGGGTAAGTGACGTTTGATTTATTGATCATGTGTAATTCTTTTGCTTTTTGAAGAGTTACGTATGAATTTGGAGAGTTTTTGAAGATGTCTTTTGTAAGGTCTGAGGAGTCTGTAGATTTATCTGGATTCAAGGGAAATGGGGGACATGATAACGTAGCGCCTAAGTGATGTAATTTTTGTAACCTAACAGATTACAGATTACCGTGTACAAAGAGGGTGCCATAAAGTTGTTTTATTTGTAAGAGATTTGGTCTTTTGACGCGCAAATGTTCAGAATGTAGATTGGCGATAATTCGTCGCAGGAACTAATTTTAAGGAGTAGCAGAGTGAAATTATTGGTAACAGTGGAGCTATAAGCTAGAATGGTGGAAACACGGTCAGCAGTGGAGGCTGCAGGGGTGACTACAATGGAAGCTCAAAATGAGCAAATTCGGGTTTTATAAGAGCCGAGGATAATGGACAAGGAAAAACATGAAGAATTAGCAGAGAGATTTGGGGCATTGCAAGTAGGGGAAGGGATGTCAGATAAAAGTAAATTACAGGTCATTGAATGTCATAGACCGTTTGACCCGGCAATCGAGGCATTGATGTACCACATTCCGGGTAAAGCCATGAAGGATGTGTCGGTACTCCTTAATGACATTATCACAATGACTGAGGCCAATGGATGGTCGGATGTTGTAATGTTGAGAGTGGCGAAGTTACGCTTGTTAAGGGATGCCAAGTCGTACATATTGCACCATGAAACGTTGAACAATGTGGGGACGTATTCAGAGCTTGAGGCTGGGTTACGCAAGAGGTACCAAAAACAGAATATTACCAGGTTTTTTTCGTGAAAAATATTACACCATGAAACGTTGAACAATATGGGTACGTTTTCAGAGCTTGAGGCTGAGTTACGCAAGAGGTACCAAAAACAGAATATTACCAGGTTTTTTCGTGAAAAATATTACACCATGAAACGTTGAACAATGTGGGGACGTTTTCAGAGCTAGAGGCTGGGTTACGCAAGAGGTACCAAAAACAGGATATTACCAGTTTTTTTCGTAAAAATTAATTTTGTTAATTATGAGGAGAAATGAGACTGTGGAAGTTTTCTCAGATAGGATTCGAAAACAGAATGTACAGACGTTCGAAATGCCACAGAATGTGGAGACTAATAGAGTGCTGTTGCAAGAGGTTGAGAATAGGGCGTTAGATGTGTTTTTGGGAGGAATACCGCCAGAGATCTCACGTCGGCTGAGAAGGAAGAATCCTAGTGATCTTGAGGAAGCTCTAAGTATAGCCATGTAGTTAGAGGAGGTAGATTAGGCGACGAAGGAAAGGGTGGAGCATAAAGTTCTGACAATAGGAATTGTGTGTTTTGGTTGTGGACAGGTAGGGCATATTAGGAGGCAATGTCAGCGTTAGTTGCGAGGTTGCTCACGTGGGAAAATGGGACACCGCGCAGTGAACTGCAGAAGTGGAAGTAGGGGTGAACATCGACGGCAGCAACCGTCAAACGAGAACGGGATTACTTCAACCGTCGGAGAGCAGTCCGAGCGAAATTACGTAGGCCTATAGACGAAATGATCCTTATTGGGCTTGGTGAAAGGAAGGGAACAAAGGTTTCTAGTTGACACGGGGGCACACGTGTCTGTTATTAGTCTAGACCTGCTAAGCAGGAGAAGGCTTGAGTCACGACGTTATAAGTTGCGTGGAGTGGAAGACAATAAAGTGGAGTCATTGGGTACGACGGTAATTCTATTCGTGGTCACAGGAACTAAGTTTAGTGAGCACATAGAGGTGTTACCGTGTGTAGGTGAGGAGTATTCGGTGATTCTCGGACTGGACTTCCTTGACAAACATCGTGTGAGGGTAGATCTTTGGCAACAAACAGTGGAACTCGGTGGAACAATGTTCTGCACGGGGGAAACGGTTGGAAATGGACGAATGTCGAAAGGCGCACTTAACATGAAGCTGACGGTAGGCAAACTGCGAACGGATTCATTGAAGGTCGATCAGTAGTATAACATACTGTCAGGTACAAGGGAGGTAGTTTGGGTTTCGATAAATATGGACTTACCAAAGGATACGTTGTACATGGTGGACCCACTCTCTAGTAATGAGGAGTTGGATAATGGCCACTGTTTCTTGCGGAGGAATTAGCTCACGCACCGTATGTGGAAGGAGATTATAGAGTTGCTGTAAGTATAGATAACTTCGGCAGAGCGGATTTTAGCTTTCCGAAAGGGCTGTTATTGGCCACGTTGTGTAGGTTACCGGCAACACTGATTTCAAAGCATCACATACCAACGGAGGATAATAAACCAGTGTTTAGGAAACCATATAGGATACCATGTAATATGCAACCGCTACTACAGAAGTTTATAGAACAACTACTAATGGATAGAGCCATAGAGCATATCGATAGTCCATATTCAAGCAATGTAGTTCTTGTACCTAAGAAGTCGGTGGATGTTACAAGGAAGTATAGGTTTTTGTGGGATTAGAGATTTCTGTATGCGATAAACATTTGGGACACATATCCGAATATCACAGACGCATTGGACAATCTGGGACAGTATAAGTATTTTACAACGATGGATTTACGGAGAGGACAGCATTAGTTGGAAGTATCGTCAGAGGATCGAGCAAAGACAGGTTTTACTAATAATAATGAGCGTATGGCATTGGTGGCCGGGAGAACCCTCGCGGGGCGGTTCGGCCGCCGCTCCACACGTTCTTTAACGCCACTACGGCGAATTGCGAGTGAATGAGGATGGGAGACATACTGACCCAGTCATCTCGAGGCAGAGAAAATCCCTGCCCCCGGCGGGAATCGAACCCAGGACCCCCTGCGTGGGGAGCGAGAACGCTTCCGCAAGACCACGAGCCGCGGACACAGCTTATACTGTTGCTGGGGGACAATATCAGTATGCCGTTCGCGTTAAAGAATGCATTGGCAACTTTTCAGCTATTATTAAACGGTATTTTAAGGGGATCGAAACCAAAGACATATATGGTTTACCTAAATGAGATTATAGTATTTTCGAAGGATATACCAGAACTTGTATCACATTTAAGAGAAGTCTTTAGAAGATTGTGGTCGGCAGAGTTAACATTAAGTTTCGAAAAATATATTTTATGCAGACGCAGGTCAAATATTTTGCTGATGTAATCAGTGAACAAGTGGTTCCAATCTATCCCCGCTTAACAGAGGCCGTTCAGAATTTTACATCACCACGTACAATAAAGCAATTAAAATCTTTATTGGGTTCTGTTCATATTAAGGTAAATTTGTAAAAGATTTTGTTAAAATAGCTAAGCCATTAGCAAAGCTTTTAAAGAAAGGTGTTAAATTTCAAAGGACGGAGGAGTGTCAGGAAGCTTTCGATAAATTAAAGATGAGATTAGTTTCTGGTCTGGCATTGGTGTTCTGAATTTTGAAGAAGACTTCATCTTATCATGTGACGCTTCAAATGGCGCAGTAGAATGTGTTTTGGAACAAATGGTGAACAGACAGGAGCATCCAGCGGCGTTTGCTTCTAGACAGTTGAATAGGGCAGAGCGGAATAATTCCACAACGGAACACGAAATGTTGCCTGTATTAAATGGAGTAACGTATTTTCGTTGTTACCTTTATGGTAGGAACTTTAAGGTCGTGACGGATCACGCAGCATTGATATGGTTACTGGGTCTCAGGGATCCTTCCAGTTGGTTAACACGGTGGTCTCTAAAATTAAGTGAATTTGACTTTGAAGTAATTAACAAGCCAGGGAAGAAACATCGGAATGCAGATGCATTAAGTGGCAAATTAGACACATTAGAAGGAATGGATAAGAGTGTCACGGAATAGCAAAGGGCACAAGCCGAGGATGAGGTGTTCTAGGTTTTCAGAACTCAACCACATTTCATTTTGGAGGGAAATTTGTTGTGTAGAGTTACCAGGAGCTGACCACGGGTAGTGGTACCAAAGAATTCGAGAGTGGATGTCTTAAGCAGGCCCATGATCATGTGCTTTTGGGGCATGCTGGTTGTCGAGTAACAAAAAGACGAATAGCAGAAGGATTATCGTGGTGCACTTGGCCAAGGGGTGTCGAACAATACATAGAAAATTGTCTGCTGTGTGCGCAGTGAGCAGATGTGGCGCACACAAGAAAAAATGGTACAAATAGCTCTGAGCACTATGTAACTGAACATCTATGGTCATCAGTCCCCGAGAACTTAGAACTACTTAAACCTAACTAACCTAAGGACATCACACAACACCCAGTCATCACGCGCGCACAAGAGTTCCATTGGAAGGATTACCAGAGGCTTCGAAATCATTTGAGCTTATCGTGCTAGATATTTGTGGGCCGTTCAACAAAACACCGGCAGGGAATCGTTACCTTTAACTATAATTGATCACTTTTCACGGTTTCTAGCCTTGGTCGCAATACCAGACCTTCAGGCAAGTATGGTAGCACAAGCTTTAGTCAATAACTGGTTACTGAAGTTTGGGGTGCCTGATAACATAATTATGATTCAGGGAACGAACTTCATGTCCGAATTAATGTCACAGGTGTGTTGTCCATTGAGAATTAAAAAGTTACTGACCAGTCCATTTCATCCAGAGGCGAATGGGAGAACGGAGCAAGTAAGTAGGACAATTTAGAAAATGCTAAGTTATTATGTGAGTTGAAGCCACGAGAACTGGGACGTATATCTTCCACACGTGGTATCGAGTTATAAAACTAAAATACATTCGGGGGTGTGAATGTCACCATTCGAGGTGGTATATGGAAGGAAGATGCCATCGCCATTTGACGTTCTATGTCTGAAATCGAGAGCTAAAGGGGACGCAGTGAGGGAATTTGCACGAACAACACAGGAAGTCTGGAAGAGGTTACAGAAGGTCAATACGAAAGCATTAGAGAGACAGGAAGAACAGAATAAGGAGTTAGGACCTTTACCACAGTAGACGGTAGATCAAAGGGTATTAATCACGAATTCATATACACCTAAGGGAAAGATGATAAAATTCTTGACGAAGTACCCTAGACCATAGCAGGTCGTGGAGATGACTTCGCCTGTGAATGTTAAAGTTCAGCTGCCAACAAAAACATCCATTATCCACGTGAGTAGAGTAAAGCTTTTTAAAGGAATGGTTGGAATGGATTACCTCAATTACAAGGAAGTGACGCGACTGCAGAGGCTAGACAATGCAAGTTGAGGAAGAAGGGCTCAGCAGAAGAACAACGGCGGACGCATAAGGTTCCATATGTATTACGATCCCGAAGGGAGTAAATTATTGTACGTGTAATATTGTATGGCATGTTTACATTTGGCGTTTTGGTATCAAGGGATAATTTGCTTTTTTTGTGTTTCTGTTTTTTTTTCTCGGGTTTTGGTGGGTCCGATAATAGTTGCGTTATTCTTGTTTTTTGGTTTAGTTTTTTGTTATTGTATGGGGAAGTCTATTTTTTTTACAGAATTCGATAGGTGCAGAGTGAACTATCAGGAATTTTTGAGGATGTCGTACGATGTTGTAGTAACTTGTAGTGGAAAAGGGGTGGTACGGGCATGTTTTGTTCCTTTCCTTCGCAGGGACAGAACATATGTAGATGTGCCGGATGATAGCCATAGGTATGCTGATTTGTGGTCACAGAAGTGAAGCCAGACATCAGCGGATAATGATCCAGACCTTGCAGTCAGGGTTACTGTATTCACGGCAACCAGGTATATTAGTAACAAGTCATAAGTGCTCACTACGAGAAACAATAGAGGTATTGAAAGTCAGGAGTGATGTACGAAAATTACAGGAATCATCTCGGATTGTATGCCGAGGGGGGAAGGAATCACATATTAAAAGAAGCATAAGGGAAGTATCAAAGCTACAGTTGACTTATAGTAAACTTATTGCACAATTGTCTCATTTCGGGGAGAATATGCCGCAGGTGGCCACTAGGCACAAGAGGGGTTGGATAAATGCAGGGGGAAAGATATTGAAAACGGTGTTCGGTACAGCAGATGACGATAATGTCCGAACGCTGAATCAATCAGTAATGCAGGTGGAACAAGCGATCAGTTAGGTTAGAGGAACCATAGAGTGGCACGTAGCACGCTTGTCAAGCCTAGGTACGAGGGTCTTGAGTAACACCAAGCTCGTACGACTCTTAGCGGAGGAGTTGACTCGATATGTGGGAGACACACAGGAAGTTATAAATAGTGATTTGGAGATGCTGCAGAAACGATTAAACATATTGGATTGTGAGTTGGCTATTGACAGGTTGTTCAGGGTGTTAGCAGACCGATTAAGTGACGCACGTACAGAAGTAACGATGTCACAGGAAGCAGTATATCATGCGGTAAAAGGGCATCTTAGTCCAGTGTTAATCTCGCCAGACGATCCTTTTAGAGGATTACAATTAGCGAAGAGGCAATTTCCACCAGATATGGAATATGTAGTGGAGGTAACATGGGCCTCCATACAAATTTTCTTTCATGTGTCGTTGGCACAGGTGAGGACAGATGGGGCACGAATTTACATCGAAGTCAATTTTCCAGTAGTTGGAGTTGACTCAAGTTATGAACTATTCGTCCATACCCAGTGAAATGGAAGGAGATCGGTAAATGGGTGCAGACTAGGATGCGAGACGTACTTTTCATTTTCGCGAACGGAGAAACTCGTTGAGTACTACCATTGTCAGAACTAGAGCATTCTACGCACGGTCGAGTGATGATTTGCCCTAATCGACCAGTTTTTACGGATAGTAGTACATGCGAAGTTGGACTGTTCCTGGGAAATACGAATGGCTGAGGTTGTGAGAAAGAGGTGTTATCGACACATTCCTTCTTCCAGAAGGTAGTGAGGCATTGGTTATGTTAGGTATTTACGCCGATATTGATGATGGTCACTTGTTATACCAATCAGAGAGCGGATAAAATAAGGAGGTAGCAACTGCGGAAAAGTGGAATAATTATAAACGGTATGGTTTGTGAGATTGTGGGGGAAGATTTCCGTCTTCCAGCATCACGTACGGGTGAAACAGCTTTAACTTTGTCACATGGAATGTTGTTTTATCCTGAAGGGGTTTTGGAGATATTATTAGTGGAGAATCTCACATATTTAAAATCCACGTTAAACCCAGAGTTTTTGGAATCGACGCATTCGTATATTAATGCACAGGAATGATCTATCGCTGTTAGTAAAGTACTGGAACACTTTCGAACGTTACAACATCATCGGAGCGACAGAATAATGACGGTGAGAATTTCAGCCATAGGGTGTGACGTTCTTCTACATTTCTTGAGTATAGCTTTGTGGAGGATGTGGAAATGTGCACCAGTAGAGGAAATGCCAACACATCAGTTGCTTATGGCATGGGTAACCAGTATAAACAATGTACAGATGTAGAGTCAATGTTTTGATATTATAGTTAGTTTTAGTAGGTAAAATGTCAGTTTTAGGAGCAAGATATGTTTAAGCAGCCACAGACCACGTCCGTTATATCTCGATTCGGGACGAATCTTGTCGAAAGGTAGGAGGTATGATGCACTAGTATTAGTCATAATCAAAGGAAAGGGAAAATTATGTCAAAATTCAATGAAGGCACGGTTGGGAGATGAAATCTGTGGCCGCTGGCAGTGTGTGGTAACAGTCAACAGTGAGCGGGCCAGGAAAGGTAAACATGGCACTCGCGGGCGCGAAGCTGCGACGGCAGTATTGCACACACAATTTGTTTTGAGTGGAACAGCGAGGCAGTACACTGCAGCGTTGCCTTAAGTTATTGCGATGTATGAGGCGGGGCACTAGGCCAGACCCAAGAGTGGCCATTTGTAAGTGGATGACGTGTGGGAATTTATCCCTGCCATAGTTTCTGTCTCTCTCTGACACTGCGTCAGAAAAGAAGGAAAAACTGATATAAATAGATGGACAATTTTAGCTTGGGATTGAGTGTGCCAGGTCAGTCATCGGGATGGAGCTGTGATGGTCTTCGCTCATAGAAGCCAGTCTGGCAACCACGTTATAACTATTCTGCATAAACTTGTATTCTGTTTTCTATGTACTGATTCGGGCTATATTCCACCTCCGGGGACAGAACACCGGGGCGTGACGGAACGGCAGCCTGGAACTTGGAGATCGCATGGTCTGCCTGAAAGAGGGCAGTGACAGCGGTCTGCAGCTTGTTTGTTGAAGTCGGTTTTACATTACAGTCGTAACACAGTGAATTCACTTACTGTTCACTTTACTTTTCAGAATTCAGTACTAGATTAGTTTAGCTAAAATTAAGTTCAAATTTTATATGCAGACAATTTTATTTTGTCACAGTGGATTATTAGATTCACATGTGTGTTGTTCACGTTTTGGAACTTTGCTCTGTTAGATTGTGTATGTAAATTCACAGGGCATTTCTGTTGAACCATTTCGGTTATTTTCTCTCTCAAAATTCGATTGGTAATTCTATAAGTTAACTTGTGTGTTAGAATTACATGTCACGCATTGTGAGATCACTCATTTTGAGATCACGCATTTTAGTACTACTCTCGGTATCGCACAATAATCTTTAATCGGTAGCGTCTTTAGTTCACGGTTTTGATACTGTAATGACTTTGGCAAATTTAATTGAAAATACTGGTATACAGTTATGCAACTTCAGATTTGGCGATTCAGTTATCAGAAGGCGTTTCCGTAGCTACATCAGTTGCGTTGTTCAGTATTACAACTGAAACACACGCGTTTGAAGAATACCAGTTTAGTCTTGTTTCAGTCACAAAATTAAACATAGAAAACTTAGAAAAAAAGGACATAACGTTGCAAAGGGAGATTAAATGGAACGAATTATAAACATTGTTGGTGGGGACACGAATGGCAGCATTCTAGGAAAGTGTAAAATCTCTACAGCCGCCCAGGTATAAAACATACGTGCGACTCAATCTTGAGTACCTCTTCAGTGTTTGTATACCCTGTCTGCTCGGATTAAAGGAAGTTTCCGGTAGTTGCGATCAACACGCGATTCTTGTAGAAACGCTTTGTGAAACTTTATTGGGAAAGAAGACGTCCTTTCGTGACACAGTGTAAATATGTTTAGACAATGGGCATTTGAAACAAGCTGTAAGACATTGTTGGTGTCACCAACACACAAGTGACCGAAGAGCCACGGAAATAAGATAGAGAAATGACGTCTCGCACGGCATCATGCAAACATTCGGCTTTCTCTGGTTCTATTTGTGAGTGGAACACGAAACCGAATAACTGACTATGGTACGAGGTATCCTCCGCCATGACTCATCGATGCGTTTGTATTTTAATTGATATGTACATGATACATTTAATTTGTTACGCAGGATATTTTTGTTAAGTATACCTGCTTTTGTATAACATTTTTGGGTTCCGTATCAGAGTCGGTAAAAATGGAACCCTTATAAGATCACTTTCTTATCTATCGGTCTGTCTTTCTCACTGTTAAGAACAGTGTCCCTCAAGGACGGATGGACACATCAAATTGAACTTTGTGTCACATACTTGGGTCTCTGGTCACTTGGCGACGTAAAACATTTAAGCTTCTGTGTCAATGCAGTGAGACTTTACGGCCATTTATGTCACATATTTTCATACTCGCAAACTCGCCCATCGAAATCTTATCGTTGACCTCGATTTATGAAATTTGGCCAGACGCAAGGTTTCACGCACAGCTAAGTGGAAAATTCCGAAAAATCTTAATTTCCAATTATATCACCCGATGAAAGTTTATTTGGCATTTCTTGTACAACTGTTTGCCTGTCCTTCTGTTAAGAGCCTCCGGCCAGAGTAGCCCAGCGGTTCCAGGCGCTACAGTATGGAACCGAACAACCGCTACGGTCGCAGGCTCGAATCCTGCCTCGGGCATGGATTTGTGTGATGTCCTTAGGTTAGTTAGTATTAAGTAGTTCTAAGTTCTAGGGGACTGATGACCTCAGAAGTTAAGTCCCATAATGCTTAAAGCATTTGAACCATTTTGTTTAGACACCTTTTTGTCATGAACGGGTAGATCTACAAAGTTAAAATTGGTCACACATACTAAAGGCCACGTGTTAAATATCTAAGCTTCTACGGCAATGCACTCAAAAGCTACAACCATTTATGTCTGATACTTCCTTATCTTGCCAGTTTCGATATCACTAACACGCACAATTAGTCAAAGTTATCGATTCCCGGCATGGTTAAACTTTACACACTAATGACCATTAAAATTGCTACACCAAGAAAAAATGCAGATGATAAATGGGTATTCTTAGGACAAATATATTATACTAGAACTGACGCGTGATTACATTTTCACGCAATTTGGGTGCCTAGATTCTGAGAAATCAGTACCCAGAACAACCACGTCTGGCCATAACAACGGCCTTGATACGCCTGGACATTGAGTCAAACAGAGCTTGGATGGCGTGTTCAGGTACAACTGCCCATGCACCTTCAACACGATACCACAGTTCATCAAGAGTAGTGACTGGTGTAATGTGACAAGCCAGTAGCTCGGCCACCATTGACCACACGTTTTCAGTTGGTGAGAGATCTGGAGAATGTGCTGGCCAGGGCAGCAGTCGAACAGTTTCTGTGTCCAGAAAGGCCCGTACAGGGCTTGCAACGTGCGGTCGTACATTATCGTGCTGAAATGTAGGGTTTCACAGGGATCGAATAAAGGGTAGAGCCACGGGTCGTAACACATCTGAAATGTAACGTCCACTGTTCAAAGTGTCGTCAATGCGAACAAAAGGTGACGGACACGTCTAACCAATGGCACCCCATACCATCACGCCGGGTGATACGCCACTATGGTGATGACCAATACACGCTTCCAATTTGCGTTCACCGCGATGTCGCCAAACATGGATGCGACCATCAGGATGCTATAAACAGAACCTGGAGTCATCCGAAAAAATGACGTTTTGCAAGTCGTGCATCCAGGTTCACCGTTGGTCTCCGAGCTGATAGTCCATGGTGCTGCTAACGTCTTCGAACTGTTCGTGCAGATGGTTGTTGTCTTGCAAACGTCCCCATCTTTTGACTCAGGGATCGAGACGTGGCTGCACGATCCGTTACAGCCATGCGGATAAGATGCCTGTCATCTTGACTGCTACTGGTACGAGGCCGTTGGGATCCAGCACGGCGTTCCGTATTACCCTCCTGAACCCACCGATTCCATATTCTGCTAACAGTCATTGGACCTCGACCAACGCGAGCAGCCATGTCGCGATACGATAAATCTCAATCGCGATAGGCAACAATCCGACATTTATTAAAGTCGGAAACGTGGTAGTACGCATTTCTGCTCCTTACACGAGGCATCACAACAACATGTTACCAGGAAAACGGCGGTAAACGGCTGTTTGTGTATGAGAAATCGGTTGGAAACTTTGCTCATGTCAGCACGTTGTGGGTGTCGCCACAGTTGCCAACCTTGTGTGAATGTTATGAAAAGATATTTATTTGCATATCACAGCATCTTCTTCCTGTCCGTTAAATTTCGCGTCTGTAACATGTCGTCTTCGTGGTGTAGCAATTTTAATGGCCAGTAGTGTATACACACATTTAAGTTTTTGCGAGACCCTTGTTGAGTGAGTCCTACTCGTTCTTATGTAGGTTTTTTTCGATACTACGTGATATTTATTAAAACTTCTAAAAGATTTAAGTATATTCCCATATTAATGTACATAGAAAAAAGTACTGAAAGGATTTACCTCTGTAGAGTCCTTTATTTGGAAAGTGTTCTTAAAGCAGTAAACCAGTTTAAACACACACACACACACACACACACACACACACACACACACACACACTAGTTAAACATGACGTCGATATGGGTAACGTACACCGAATTCTCCGAAATATGATATTCTGGATATACCGGGTGATCAAAAAGTCAGTATAAATTTTGAAAAATGAATAAATCACGGAATAATGTACATAGGGAAGTACAAATTGACACACATGCTTGGAATGACATGGGGTTTTATTAGACAGAATGCGCTTCATCTGATCAGAATAGCAACAAAGTAAGACAAAGCAAAGATGATGTCCACCATAATTCCTCAAAAATAGCTGTAGTCGAGGAATAATGTTGTGAACAGCACTGTGAAGCATGTCTGGAGTTATGGTGATTCATTGGCGTCGGATATTGTCTTTCAGCATCCATAGAGATGTCGGTCGATCACGATATACTTGCGACCACAGGTAACCCCAAAGCCAATAATCGCACAGACTGAGGTTTGGGGGCCTGGGAGGCCAAGCGTGACGATCATTACCAAACGACGCGAGCAAGAGATTTGTCACGCGTCTAGCAATATAGGGTGGAGCGCCATCCTGCATAAACATCGTACGTTCCAGCAGGTGTTTATCAGCCAGGCTGGGGATCATGCGATTCTGTAACATATCGGCGTACCTCTCACCCGTCACGGTAGCAGTTACTGACGTTTTGCTGTCCAGCGCCGTCTGTCGGACATTTGGTGACCTTTGTTTTTTCTTTTGGTTCTAAGAAAACCCCATGTCATTCCAAGCATGTTTGTCAATTTTTACCTCTCTATCTACATTATTCCGTGGTTTATTTAGTTTTCAAATTTATACTAACTCTTTGATTACCCGGTATTATCATCACGAGAAAAATGTAAATTCAGGATCACATAAAATCACAAATAGCATTTTTATAAAAGCACAATTAAAACATCGAGTAACTTGTATAGATTTATTACCTTAACGGTGTGTGATGAACGCAGAAAATGGCTCTGTAGAATATATTTAAAACCTTATCATGTATCTCAGCTGTTTAAACGATATCAATACAAGTGAACGTGTGTGAGCATCGATTAATGGGGAACAGATATGTCTTGAACTTACTAGGCATGACAACTGGCCTCCTTCAATATGGATAAAAAAAAACGTAATCATGTTTTGTGTACAAGCTACGAATATGTGACGACTTCCTCAAATGGCTGTGAGCCATGGGACTCAACTTCATAGGTCCTCATTCCCCTATAACTTAGAACTACTTAAACCTAACTAACCTAATGACATCACACACATCCATGCCCGAGGCAGGATTCGAACCTGCGAACGTAGCAGTCACGCGGTTCCAAACTGAAGCGCCTAGAACCGCACCGGCCGGCGCCGACTTCCTCCACACAATAATTACAGCCGGCACATTTCCAGGACTTCACCGTGATAATATAAGTTCACAAACTCACGCACACAATTTATCACGTTTCTGCGAAGAAGACTCGTTTACATTGTGCTCTGATTCACGAACAGGCTCTGAATGCCAGTGTCGTCACGTAGTTCAAAACATGCAGTAGCGGATGTGCTGTCAGCTGTCTATATGTGGCGCCTCTGTCGTATTTCTTTGGCAACTTCCAAGTTGGCTCGGGACGTTCTATTTATAAAATATTGTGAAGATGCTTGAAAATAACTCTAATAATCCATGCGTTTCAGAATCTTCCCTAATTACCATCTTATAATTTAATAAGTGGCAGAAATAATAATATTGTATTAATGGGTCCGCAAAAACCCCCTAGGATGACAGTTTCCCCCTCAGCCACAAACAATGCTGATCCCTGACACCAATTAAAAGTCACTGTTAGGCAATTTCATGATGAAATACTGCGTTTTTCGCTAGCTCTATAGGTCTGTAATTACATAATTGTATAGTACAGAAAATAGTAATGTTCATGGTTAATCTAATGAGTACAGATTTTTATACTCACCTAATATCGTGAAAGTATTTGCGGTTCCAGATTTCTTTAAGTCTAGCGTATGATGTAAAGATAGAGATTGGTCGAACGATAGTGAAACTACTTGTTCCCGTTTTCGCTTTTTTTCTTCTATTGCACACCCATTCATGGAAAAAAAAAGAAATTCATGCATCAGTTTCTCCCTATCGCTAGAAACAGTCTTCTTTCCAGCGTACAAACATCTCCTATTCGTTGCTTCCTCAATCAACAAGTTCGTAAAGCATTTCGAATGCATTTTCAATACAAATTTCAGTTTCCAACACAAAAAATTGTACATGCATCACACTGTGTCCACGACACCAACACTGACTTACATCTCAGAGTATAGACAAGGACTAAATACTTTCGGCATGTACAACAAACGACGTATCATAGCATTAAGTTCTTCATTGTTCGAAAACCGGTAATTGCTCAAATTTACTTTTGTACGTAGTTTTTCGCAGACATGAACAGTTTCAGATAATACACGCTCTTTTTACGTTTACAAATTTATAAAAATAATTATACGTTATTCAACATAATTTTGAAATGGAGTTTTGTAACAGTTACGGTGTATGACAGACTACAAATATAATAAATATTTCATATTCTCGTCCGTATAACTGTTTTTCCATGAAACTTTGGTTATAAAGGTTCTTCATATAACATATCATAAACTACTACGAGAAATTTCGTAATCAAAATATTGAAAAAATCTAAATACATGCCATTTACGATCGAATAAAACAAACTGAATGTATAGGATAATTACCTTCTTTTAAAATCAAAAATCAAAATAATTTTCCAGAGTATTACGGAAAAACCTGGAAAAATTGTGAAAATTGAATGTAATATACTCATACACTTCACCGATCGCCTCTTGTACATCAAAGTTGCGATTTTATTTTAGGTAAACATAGCTCAAAAAATGGGATTGCAAATTTCGTCATATCGGCTTGCTATCATATTCTACTATTCATCAAAACTCCTAGTAAGTGTGGTTCGTTATAAGCCGCATTCGATGAAACAATGGGAGACGATCTCTGTCGAGTACCTTCCAAAGTGTGATGCAGTGAGGGGCAAATAAGAGCAAACAACTGTGCCAGAGTTATCGATTTCTCCAGTTACATGTGATAACCCGGGCGAGAGGTTGAGTCGTCTTAACCCTTCACGCCGGCAACTTCCATGCTGAAATATGCGGCCGACTGGCTCTGGGATACAGCATGACATTTATATTTATCTAGCAGAGGTTTTATGCATCAACGACCATCCTACAGTGGGAATTGGCGGTGATATAGGAACTGAAGGCCCCACTGCAAGGTCTCGATACATCCTGGTTACCGGCATGGGAACACGTAGCATGGCATGTACTGTTGTACTTGGATATCGCACATCCCTTTAACAACCATGTCTTTCGTGCATGCATCATAAATCGAGATGTCTTCAGTGTAATAACTGTCTTTGATTATAAGTATTACTTGTGTTCGTCTCATTGGGTATTTCTCTGTTTTCTGCACTAGTATACTGTAGAACTTCCTTCTATGTACGATTTCTTGGAGCTATGTTACTTGAAAGAAAATGTGAGCGAAGAGGGAAAATTAAGTAATGTTCTACCACAGGGCTCCGTCTTAGGCCCCCTATTATTCAATCTATGTATCTCCCACTTCCCCAATACCAGGTCAACAAATTTCTGCTAGTCGGACGGCATCTATTACTTATAAACTCCTATTTTATAAAGTGGTAACTTAAACCCAGTTCAAGTAAAACTGAAGTAGCTGCGTGCATTCTATCTGAACAATAAACAACCTAACACAGAGCTTACAGTGAAACTTAACGGGAATTATCTTTGCCATAACAAGTACCTTTGAGTCACATTTGAAAGCACACTTTCAAATAAAAAATACATTTTGAATATACCGCTGCCTAGATAAAATGTTGTAGCAATATTATTCAAAAATCGTGTGGAACGACGTGGGATAGCCCCAGTAGGTACATTCCCACACCATCCATAGCGCTGGTCTTCTCAGCAGCTGAGTATTGTGCCCAGCCTCATAAATCGGCAAGGTGGACCACGCCGTACACTGTTGTGAGTAACTTTAGCATTAATTGCTTGGTTACATCATGCGAAGATAAAAGACAGGGATGACGACTACTGATATTAGTTCCATGAGACACTAAATGCGTCAGTAATAAAATTACGTCGATCAACATAATTCCTCAACCCAATAGTAATAAATTAATTAGAACCTAAAAGGTGTGCCAAAGAACATAAATAAAAATAATACATACATTAATCTGATACATTATAAATATTGCATTGCACCGCTCAAATTAACGTTACGGAGAGGGGAGATAAGTAATTATGCAACAGCAATACCAGCTCACCAAATAGTACCACATGCAAATAACTCCATATCATTCACCAGACAGACAGCGTATACTGACAAAAAAGCTAACATAGAGTAAACTATGAGGGGACGTTGTGGTCACATTCTCACTAAAGCTTCTCATCATGGCACCACAACATGGCCTTGTCGTGCTTTATAAATCCAAGATCCATTATATTTAGCACTACGCACTTGGTTATACACGGATGCCAGTACAAATGGAATTACGAACACCACCCAGTGACACAAGTCATACCAATGCCCTATTTGCCAACGACCTATAGGGATGTTAAGATGTAAACACCATCTGTTGCAGGAACCCAATGCTATATTACGTTACACACAGGTGAACACCATGTTGACTGTTCATAGTCCATCTCTGTTTCTGTTTGGATTCTGTGTCTCCCTGGCTCCATATCACTGTTCCACTTATCCAATATCTACATCTATATCAACATGACTACTAAAAAATGGTTCAAATGGTCTGAGCACTATGGGACGTAACTACGTGGTCAGACCCCTAGAACTTAGAACTACTTAAACCTAACTAACCTAAGGACAGCACACACATCCATGCCCGAGGCAGGATTCAAACCTGCGACCGTAGCGGTCGCGCGGTTCCGGACTGCGCGCCTAGAACCGCTAGACCACCCTGCCGGCTACATGACTACTCGGCAATTCACTTTTAAGTGGTTGGCAGAGGGTTCATACTATCTCTCTACTATTCCACTCCCTAACAGCGCGCGGGAAAAACGAACACCTACACCTTTTTGTTCGAGCTCTGATTTCTCTTATTTAATTTTGATGATCATTCCTACCTATGTAGGCTGGGCTCAACAAAATATTTTCGTATTCGGAGAATGTTAGCGACTGAAATTTCGTAAAAAGATCTCGCCTCGACGAAAAACGTCTTTGCTGTAATGACTTCCATCCCAATTCGCGTTTCATATCTGCCACACTCTCTCCCCTATACAAAACGAGCTGCCCTTTCTTTCACCCTTTCGATGTCCTCCGTCAGTCCCACCTGGTAAGGATCCCACACCGCGCAGCAATATTCTAACAGAGGACGAACGAGTGTAGTGTAAGCTGTCTCTTTAGTGGAACTGTTGCACCTTCTAACTGTCCTGCCAATGAAACGCAACCTATGGCTCGCTTTCCCCACAATATTATCTATGTGGTCTTTCCAACTGAAGTTGTTCGTAATTTTAACACCCAGGTACTTAGTTGAATTGACAGCCTTGAGAATTGTACTATTTATCGAGTAATCGAATTCCAACGGATTTCCTTTGGAACTCATGTGGATCACCTCACACTTTTCGTTATTTAGCGTCAACTGCCACCTGCCACACCATACATGTATACTTTTACTAGCATATGACAACTCACTGCCGTTGCACTAACTGCTTCCTGGTGGTGACTCCGCCGGCACGTCCGCCCACAATCTGGAATCACGACCACACTGGAAGAGCCTCAGACTAACCACACCGATGGAAAATGCACTCAGCGAACGTGCCATACTATAACCAGGGCTTCCATCAAACTCTGCCTGCCGTACACTACAGTCGCACATTGGAAGGACGACTACACTCGGATTTTCGTACTCCCAACTCCATTCCTGCTGCTGTTCCTTCCCTCGGCGACAGCAGCCTGCTCCTCAGGCCACCCTAGCGATAACATGAGCAGGGCCAGGTGCGCGCCCTGCATGGACCCGGCATCGAACCAAGTCTAGCCCGCCCCTGTTCACGGTAACTCACACTGGTACCATGTTAACGCGGCTGCTTCAGACTCCCCTTCGCTCTGCCAGCATGTCACTTCACGTCTCATAGTGGTGCTGCCGTCAACTGACTGCTAGATACATGTGCTTTCTGGCGAGAACAGCTGCGCCGACAGGAATCTGAAACGCACGATGTAACTGAAATTACATGGCAAATAGCATAATGTCCAAGATATTGAAATTCAGAAATGTATTGCCTTTGAAGGGCATATTTTCTTAAATTTGCGAAGTACATATATCACATAACTAATTTAAGACCAGGTCGCACGGAGTGGCCGTGCGGTTTCAGGTGCCCCGTCACGGATTGCGTGACCATTCTCGCCTGAGGTTAGTCCCCCCTCGGATATGGGTGTGTGTGTTGCTCTTAGCGTAAGTTAGTTTAAATAGTGTGTAAGTTCAGGGATCGATGACCTCAGCAGTTTGGTAACTTAGGGATTCACACACACATTCGAACATATTTAATGTAAGAACAACAATAACAAAAAGGAATGAGATTTTCACTCTGCAGCGGAGTGTGAGCTGATATGAAACTTCCTGGCAGATAAAACTGTGTGCCGCACGGAGACTCGAACTCGGGATCTTTGCCTTTCGCTACGACTCACGACCCGTCTTCGCAGTTTGGAAGGTAGGAGTCGAGGTACTGGCGGAATTAGAGCTGTAAAGTCTTGTCGTGGGTCGTGCTTGAATAGCTCAGTTGGAAGAGCACTTGCCCGTGAAAGGCAAAAATCCCGAGTTCGAGTATCGGTCCAGCACACAGTTTTAATCTGCCAGGAAGTTTAATAACAAAGAACTCTCATTTTTTGACGCCCCCTTTATATGTGCACTAAAAATTATCAGTATTTCACTAAGCAATACCATTGTTAATGGTGGTTCTAGACTCTTCCTATGACACCATGTAAACGAGGAGAAGAGTGTTTCTTTCGGTTTCTGACTACGTTCAAGAATATAGTTTTCCTGTATCCTTTTGTTTCCAGTGTACAATTTTCGTTGGTTACCCGTTTTTCCTATTGACTTACGAACCGTATTGTGTTAATAGCAAGTTTCGTTAACTTTCAAATGTCACCTTTATCTGGATGGAATATTCCCCGTAGTTAGTCAACCTGTAATACTGATGCCGATATCAAATATACTTATTTGTATGACTTCTTTGGCTGTTTTTATTTAATGTGACATCTGTATAACCATATTCTATAATGTACTTCTATGCAAATGTTTTCCTAATAATTCGTCGGTAGAACTAATCTACCAGTATGTATGTAATTATCAAAGTAATGTTATACGAAAGTAATGAAATATTAAAAGTATACTTACAGCTCTGGTTCATGCGAAAGGTAACCAGGACTATAATTGTATAAACCTGGAACTAAGTCCCTTAGCCCTCTGCTACAAAACCCACGAGGCAGGAGTAGAAAGGGAGAATTTGGCGGTCGAACTGAAAGCTTCCATTGTGGCAAGAGGTAATCGGTGCACAGCATGAAAAGTGCTCACATCTTGGGTCCTGAAGGAGGCAAGAAAAGCCGCAACATTATATAACACGCCTCCGACGTGGAATCAATTTGGCTTATGATTCGTGGCGTACATTGGCCACTTCTGTACTACAAAATCAAACGCTAAGAAGAGAATTTTGAGAACTTGCTACATAGTAAGAGCCTTGCGTAAGTTTGTCGCTTTATTAGTAGTCGTAAAGGTCACGACCTTCGTCTCAAATAACCAGCTGAGTGCTACATGACAGCATGGAGAAGTTATGTGCTTCCTTGTCCAACAATAGGTTTGCCGTCTTTAAGCATTATGTCGAGCTCCCATATTTTATCCTTAGCCATTTACCTAGACAGGGTCGTATTTCAAGTGCCACGATATTTTAGAGTATTCTGATTTGTTGAACTTAAGGAAAGTAATTGATTTCTACAACAATATTTAATAACATTTGTGGAACATTAGATTCTATTACAGTTCAGTGAATCTTGTTTGTGAATTGCTCCATGTCTTTTTCATAGGTGATTTAAAGTTTCACTAAAGTATAATTTCCAAGGAGAGGTCTAAAACCTTTGTTTGAATGTTGTTCTTGTTGAAACCACAGTACAATAGTAGAGTTACATGTGTAAAAGTCGGATTATACAGAACAGTTATTGGCTAGAGAAATTAAGCAACCAGCATGAGTAATAATGACTGTACGGCCTTTTAAGCAATAGTGTTTAACTTTTCGTCTATATATAGTTAAAAGGTGTTTTTCCTATAGCGTCTTAACCAAAATGTTCATTCTTGATGTGGTCTACGCATAGATTAGCTGCTGATACGGCTTTACTTTCTATGTACACTAACAGTGCAAATGGAGTGCGACTACCAATTTTGCAACATTACTGTACTATAATAAGTAACTAGCTACTGTTATTCGGAGTGTAACTGATGTAAAGAACGCAGGCCCCATTTGAGCAATGTGATATAAAAAAGCGAATACTCTTTGGGAATACAAATAGTAATCGGAGTAGAGCATATAATCTCCAGGATATCTTTTCAGTTAAAGAATTTTTACATAATTCAGCTGGTAAAAAAACATGACATTCAAATAGTAATGCTCCACAGTTAACAATCATTTATCTGCAATGATCATTAGCTTTCAGCTTTAATATAAATATAGTGAATGTTAATGAGACACAGCTCCCCCCAAAACGTTTTAATACCTTCTCTGTGCCTTTCATGAAAAACCAGTAGTATATTGCTTGCAAAAGTGTAGTATTGTCTCGAGTCCTATACGTAAAAATAGTATTTCAGTATCAAGTAAAGTAAATATTAGCAGCCACCTTTATTTACGAATAGTGCTGGTACTTGGTACAACTTCGCCTAATTAGAATGACGATCGCTTGATTTTACGTAATTACTGTTTCCCTTATTACTAAAAGAATCTTGGTTAGATTCTCGTTTGTTTTTCTACTGCTTCCTCTCAACAGAAATCCTTTGAGAATCGAAGAGTAGTCCGATAATCTATCTGTTCAAATCCGTTCATAAGAGTAACATTATCGGTGTACATGTTGTTCTGGTCTTCAGTCCTGAGACTGGTTTCATGCCGCTCTCTATGCTACTCTATCCTGAGCAAGTTTCTTCATCTCCCAGTACCTACTACAACCTACATCCTTCTGAATCTGCTTAGTGTATTCATCTCTTGGTCTCCCTCTACGAGTTTTACCCTCCACGCTGCCCTCCAATGCTAAATTTGTGATCCCTTGATGCCTCAAAACATGTCCTACCAACCGATCCCTTCTTCTAGTCAAGTTGTGCCACAAACTTCTCTTCTCCCCAATCCTATTCAATACCTCCTCATTAGTTATGTGATCTATCCACCTTATCTTCAGCATTCTTCTGTAGCACCACATTTCGAAAGCTTCTATTCTCTTCTTGTCCATACTAGTTATCGTCCATGTTTCACTTCCATACATGGCTACACTCCATACAAATACTTTCAGAAACGACTTCCTGATACATAAATCTATATTCGACGTTAACAAATTTCTCTTCTTCAGAAACGCTTTCCTTGCCATTGCCAGTCTACATTTTATATCCTCTCTACTTCGACCGTCATCAGTTATTTTACTTCCTACATAGCAAAACTCTTTTACTACTTTAAGTGTCTAATTTCCTAATCTAATTCCCTCAGCATCACCCGATTTCATTTGACTACATTCCATTATCCTCGTTTTGCTTTTGTTGATGTTCACCTTATATCCACCTTTCAAGACACTGTCCATTTCGTTCAACTGCTCTTCCAGATTCTTTGCCGTGTCTGACAGAATTACAGCGTCATCGGCGAACCTCAAAGATTTTACTTCTTCTCCATGAATTTTAATACCTACTCCGAATTTTTCTTTTGTTTTCTTTACTGCTTGCTCAATATACAGATTGAATAACATCGGGGAGAGACTACAACCCTGTCTCACTCCCTTTGCAACCACTGCTTCCCTTTCAAGTCCCTCGCCTCTTATAACTGCAATCTGGTTTCTGTACAAATTGTAAATAGCCTATCGCTCCCTGTATTTTACCCCTGCCACCTTTAGAATTTGAAAGAGAGTGTCTTCACCACAAGATCAAGACTCCAACTGTCTTAGTACACATCGCCACAACCAGAGGGAGGTACCATGATCATGCAAGTACTGTAATCGAATGTGGGGCCATCCAGTGTGTTCACCAAGAGATCCGGACTGTAACTGACTTAGTAACACCGCCACTGCCAGAGGGCGCTGCTGATGACGTCAGGTGATGAGACAAGTACCGTTACCCAAGATCGAGGCATACAATGTGTTCACCACGAGGCCTAGTACGTATTGACAGCACCTGAATGCGCTACTGTGTACTTGTAATGAATTTTCGCGACTACATTGCCTGTCTCGACTTCGAATGAAGCAGTTAACGTCTCCACCACACACCTCGACCGACCGATACAAACCCTTCCCGACACATGTTGATGGGCTAACCTGCACTAATGTGAACGAACGTGCACAGCGCATTACGTCATCCAAGATTATGGGGTGAGATGGCGGAAAAATGACTCTGTCCATCCCAACCGTAAGTCTTTATTATTTTGCAAGCAGTGTCTAAACCACTAGATCTAGGCCCCAACTGACCTAGTACACATTACTGCCACGAGAGGGTACTGTTATCCCTCCTACGACATAATCCCGAATTGCGGTCTGTAAAAGGAAAATGGAGTTAAAATAACTTAGGCTGCACTTGGATGCTTATGAGAGTAAGGAAGTAGTGCACTCTATTTACTTCAGAACATTTTTATTGGGATTGAGTATATTTATCACACTGATACGAAACACACGTTCTCACATGCTTTGAGCCATCTGACACATCCCATAGACCTGCAAAGTACTTCTAAATAACGCTCTCCAGACACGCAAACAACTCCTAATTTCCTGAAATAATTTAAGTACAGACATGCAGACAGCTCCTAAATAATGCAGCACAGTGATGTGTAGACACGCTCAGTTCTCGTAAACTGTCCAAATAGTGCAAAGCACTGCCTACAGGCCCGCCAGCAAAATAATCCAATCAACACGGACAAGCACTGTCCCCCCACACACATCCTGTCAACTAGAGTGCGAAGCGACGCGGCTGTCAGCTGTCAAAACCTCACACACGTGCCCTCAGGCATGAGGGTGCCACATCCATTTCATACTTGATTTAGGAGAAATTCCTATTCAATTACGTGTTTATCTACACACATGCTGACTTGCTCAGGTGGGAAAGCAGTTGAGAGCCGCAGAAAGTAGGTGAAAGTTGCATCTAGGCGCCGTTCTTGACGTGATCGGTTGGGATCGAATACTTGTTAACAGATGGCAGACGCTCCAAGCGTGGCCACGCGCGCGGGTTCGTCACTACCCTTGCCCTAACTTCAGTCAAGCGAAGAACCTGCAGAAATCCATTCCAGATAAACACAAACTGCTCTCTCCTGCATATTTTAACGGACCATGCATGACATTTCGCTGACGCTACGCCACGCGTAGCTACTTAACATCGCAAGTGCGTCTAGCAAAATTCTCAATGTTCTACTCAGGCCACATTGCTATCTACAATAATAGCCAAGTCGAACTCTAGTAAATTCCATAGTCCCCCAGAAATACTAACCGCGGGCTTTTGTTGGAGTTTTCGTGATTTCTCAGCTTGTATGCACGGAAATTCCTGCCCTAACAGAACCTGTTTACGAATATAATGCACAATAACGTCGAATGAGGTCTCCCTCGCAGATTTAACGTTGTACCGACTCCATCACGTGCTACGCTTCCTGATCTCGACATACGCATATGTTCTCACATCTACGTAGAGGCTCTTATACCCCACCACATAGGATCTGAATGAATCAATCATTATGATTGACTCTTATCGAATTTATTCGCCAAATTACTGATGCTGTCACTATCCAGGCACTATTTGCCTCTTCTCTCTGGAACTTCAGCTGCAAAATTACTTTGCACAGATCGCTAAAGTGCATTGACAGTTGAACCCATAAACCTGTCTACAGATCATCAAATATATACCAGACTCACAAGGATACCGAAAGCCAAGAACATATCTACCAGTCTAACTACAATTAAATATTACCATTGCTGCTACAGTCTGACACCGATCGTTGTGCAGTAATTGTCTCCTATTGACAGCTGTACTTCTGGAACCAATCTCACTATTTATACCGCACGTAATTTTCAACATAAAAAAATCTCTCACCTTTATCGATTTCCTCAATCTATATGTCCCTCATGACAGAACACACAGTCATCCTTTCTAGTCATGCCACAACATAAACTACAGTAACTTTTCAATGCAATATATATACATTTTACACAACATAAGCCACAATAACTTTACGATGTAATATATACGCATATTACACTGACAGTGGAGTTAACTTTTATATCTGTACAGCACCCGAAAAAGTTATCTTATGTCTACACTCACACCAACTTTATGTCGCAATGCTTCTCAGTCCTAGGGAAGCACCGTCCACCTCTTTTTTCTTCCTGCAGACGTCACATTTGATTGCAATAAACTATTTTACACTGATCGCCATATTACACCGAAAGCTAATCCTCACACACTGCCATACAAATCGTGAAATACGCAAAAACACCTACTCATTTACACTCTCCACCAACTGGGGACAGGAGCTTGAATATTAGTGTGTGAAACCGATCTCCAATACACCAATATATCAAAGCGTACCATGTCGATGTACTAAACATACAATTCCTATCCTACGCTATACAAAATCACCCTTTTTACTTCGGAACGCCCTCAGTAAATTGAAGTAAATCTCAGAACTAATTCAATGACAGGTGTGTTCCCCCTCCGCACAAACGCGCTACTGTTTCTGTTCTGTACCTGCCTGCTTCCTTGCATTTCTACAGACATCTCCAGCCTAGAGGATTACAACAACATACATATTTCCACATCATCTGCCATAATATTATATGATTTTCGCAGTACTTCTCGATATCAAGCACACAGGAGTAGCCTACTGATCGCTCACGCAACATAGTTCCGAAGACATACACTGGAATTAATTCATTATAAACCCATAAATTTTGCTAGATGGAGCATGCTCTAAACCGCTGCGTAACTACAAACAAACACATGAAAAATCATATTTCCACCCCGAATATCGATCTCCCTGACATAGCATACTCCAAATCATCCCAACTATGGTCTTTCCCATCTCTAGAGAACATGCAATCGTATCTTCCACATCCCAGATCAACACTCCATAGTCGATCATACCTCAACTAAATAAAGATGCGAAATGTGAAGAAGCAGTCAACTGAACAATTTACATGGGAGAAAATTATGGTCCAGCACAAAAGCACCGACATAAACAATCTTCTCAAATGTGCACTTGATCTCAAAAGCCACCTAGCTCACAACCATGGTCTGAAATGAACATCATTCGACAATGAGCGAAGTATCGGAAATACACCATCCATACGACTGGATATAGCCATTTCCTTTACCCAAACATATACTTTATAAACCTGATGGTCAAATGTGAACATATTACGCATTCCCTACTACTACTAAGTATAATACTTAGTCAATAGATGATTGCCTGCGAGACCAAGTAATACTGACCGAATGTCAACGATCTGTGTGCATGTCTCTCAGGGTTTTCTTGTGAGTCCTATCGCCCTGTCCTAGAAAGAGAGACGTAATCCGTCAGATGTTAAGAAAACAGCACATGCCTGACAGATGTGTTGTTTACAGAGTTAGTGAAGGAAAGACTTGTAATTTTCACATGTCAGACGCTGCTGCAATGTGTTTATTTGTTTCCTTCTAGTATGTATCCGCCGCTACTAACGATCATTTTATGTATGTCTGATGCTGGCATTGTATAATTTCTGAACGGTGTTCGGATTTGAACAGTCTACACTATACGTCTCCAGAAAGGTATATATTTTGTTTGTATCACGTAGAGCAAGTGATTTACGTTTCGATGACATAGTTCTTCATAGAGAAACTGGGAAGGAGTCTGTATGTCATACATTTGAAATATATATGTCTCACAAAGTAATATTAACAACGCTACATTCCATAGTTCTGATAGGTTGGAAACTTCGGTGATGTAAGATTATAGGCCCACGTGAAGTGCAGAACGTTGTAGCCTTAGAAGTACGTGTATGTTCTCTCTTACCAGTATCATCCACCAATCGATCCTAGACCCTAGAATAGTACTTTGGAGTTGATACCTTGCTTGATTTACGTAAAAATGTGTCGAACTCTATCTGTCTGGAGCTCCATCTTCTATAAAAGTAATTCAGTTCTTGTTCTTCTTAACTGTCTGTTATTACACGACAGGACTTTGAAATCTGTTACTATACATCGATAAGGATGCTCCTAGACATGGACGCATCTCGAAATGGTAGAGCACTCGGAAAGCTCCATTCGTTCACGAGAGGTGGAGTGTAGCGGCCTTCTTCCCCCTGGTCGGTTGCACAATAATTCGCTAACGGTGCTGCATGGCTGGTTGGTCGCAGACAGTTTGAGGAGGGTCTTTCAGTTTCTAATTTTACCCTAAGACAGCGATAATGCTCTGTGACTCTCATACGCAAAGAGATAGTTCGTAAATTAAACACTATGCTCGAGGTAACAGAAATATGAGGAGCGCTGTCTGGTATACTTTGATGACTTATGTGCTCGAGAATTAAGATTGAATGTACATACTGGACAGTCATCTATCCATGTTCGCAATGATACTCACTAAGTGGGTTCGCAATGATACTCGCAAAGTGGAGAGGAGATGGCTTACCTATTGTACTGATATTGGGGAAACATGATGTCACATCATTGGCAGGTGTTGAAGTTACCGTAAAATTCTTCGTGCTGTCAACTGTGATGTTTACTGTTAGAGTACATCAATGGTGTCTTTTGCATCCCATCCGTGCACTGGTTACCACTTAATGATTGACTGATACGGCTTGTTTGAGTTGTGAAAAAAGTCTTGGTGGATGGACAGCAACTACTGCGGGTTGCTAGCCGTAAAACAGTGATCGTGCACATGAGTGAAATATGAGAAATCAGTCGAAAGGGAACGCAGAGTCGTCAGCTATTCCGTCAGTGTGAGAGATGAGTCTAAATGTAGAGCTTGTGAACGACATTCGGACTGTAGTTTGGGGACCTACGCCAACACTGTAAACATCTTCCAATTTTCTTATGTTGTAACTGTCTTTTATTTAAATCATCCAGTATTATCATATCTGCTGTAAGAATATAGTTTACAAGGTGCAAAGTCTAGATTCCAGCGAAAGACCATGGATCAGAACTTCTTATGTCAGTTTAGAACCCGGCAAAGGCCTGAAAGTCGTGGCAGAAAAAAAAAAACACATTTTCTGCATTGCACAAGATCGTGTTACAAAACAGTGTTTGAAACAGGATCAGAGCGATTTAGTACAGTCTGCGGGATATGATCATTCGCCTGGAGTATAGCTGGTCAAACTTTGAAGTGGCCTCTGCAGCACATGTATATTTAATAGGCGTCAGTAGCAGCAGCAGTTTTAGGTGTGAATCCGGTGAGGGACTGATTATACCTTTAGGAATGCTTAGAGGTGTGCACTCTTAGTTATTCTGGAGAAGCATTGCGAAATCCCTTTCTCCACACTGGACCACAACGCAGCTTTGTGTCATTGCACCAGCATTGGTGCCTAAGTGACTTGTAAATAGGGTGATCTTTTATGGTTCGTAAACTTTCCTTGTTGGGAGCGGGGGGGGGGGGGGGGGGGGGTTGGTATACAATAACTATGATAGCATGTTGGGCTGACTGATTTGAATGGACGTGGATCTGTAGATCTGTAGCACTTGTATGTAGTTTTGAGACATAAATCATTGCGTTCAATTCTGCCGAATGCTCAAAGCACTGTCCTGTTGCCCGAACTCAGGTAATTCTGTTTCTACACTAGTTTCAGAAGGTGGTGGGTATGTCTTTCTGCGACTTATGCTCAGTTTCGACTGGAATTGGAACAATCACATGCGGAAAGCTGCAGAAATGGGAGCAGTTGCAAGATGCATAGGGGGTGACTAAAACCACATTGCAATTCTACTGTAGTAGCTAGATTCGGGAAAGGTGGACTGATTTCGAGATATGGCAGTGTCAGAAACATGATTGTGAATTGTGGTTGTAATCATTAAACGAATTGTCAATAGGTTCGAATGCAGGTATGTACTTGGAACGGAAAGAGCTGTCTGCAAATCTGAGGCATCTAGCGGATAGCGTAACACTAGAGATCTGAGAAGCTAGTGTAAATTTATCTTCTTACAACCTCCATCAGTACATCAGCTACTACTACTGTTTGTATACCTTCTCAGTCAGTCATCGCTATAACTCAGTGAATATATCACATAACCTCTGATATGGTACCGAGACAGAATGTGCTAGAAATACTATAGACTTATCTATCTGGGGTGGTGTGAGAGAGTGGCAAATACAGCTTACATACCACGTTCCTTAGCCGAATCAGTTTCTAAATGGGGTAATTTTATCATGAGGTTGCATTGTGGGCTGGTAATACGCATTTCTACGATCACTGTCAAGGTAGTTGTCAGTAAAAAAACCTCGATCCTAAAGCGCGTATAGCTTTCAACATGGATACTTGTGTGCACCAGTAGAACGAGGACCGCTTGTGACAAAGACATACGGTAGTTGTTGCGATCGGGTTTTTCTTTAATATCTAACGGATTACGTCCCTCTTTCTTGGACAGGATGTTAGGACTCGCAAGAAAAACCTAAGAGACAGGAACACGGATCGTTGATTTTCGGTCAGTATTAGTTCGTATTGCAGCCAATCATCTGTTGTCTAAGTATTATACGTAGTAGTAGTGGGGAATGAGTGATACGTTCGCACTTGAGCATCAGGTTTATAAAGTGTGGGTCTCTGTAAAGGAAATGAATATTTCCAGTCGTAAGGAGGGTGTGGATTTGACTTGGAGTACTGTGATAGCAACGGGTAGGCTATATCGGGCCGGCCGTTGTGGCCGAGAAGGTTCTAGGCGCTACAGTCTGGGACCGTGCGACCGCTATAGTCGCTGGTTCGAATCCAGCCTCGGGCATGCATGTGTGTGATGTCCTTAGGTTAGATAGGTTTAAGTTACGTTCTAGGAGACTGATGACCTCAGCAGTTAAATCCCATATTACTCAGAGCCATTTGGACCACTTTGAAGTGTATCGATTCATAAGAAAGTTAGTGATATTTATATTTCCAGAGCCTTTGCCGACAGCATGAAGTACTTCCAATACTTCGCTCACTGACGAGTGATGTTCAATTGAGACCGCGATCGTAAGATGGGCAGCTTTCGTAACCAAGTGGAAATGTGAGAACATTGTGTACGGAGGTACGCTGGCGCTATAACGTTACTCTCTCCAATATAAATTGTTTGGATGACTGCTTCTTCACATTTCGCGCCTTTATTTACTTGTGATAAGATCGATTGTAGTATGTGCAACTGGGACGTGGTATATATGATTGCCTCTTCTCTAGAGATGGGAAAGACTTTAGTTGGCTTGTAAACTGTATGGAGTATGTTACATCAGCGCGACTGGTATTCACGGGTGGAAATATGATTTTTCATGTGTTTGTTTGTAGTTACTCAGTGGTCTAGAGCATGCTCCAGGTAGCTAAAATTTCTGGTTTGTAGAGAAATAATTTCCAGTCTATGCCTTCTTAATTATGTCGCTTAATTGGGTTCTTGTAATCCCCGAGTCTGGAGATGTCTGTAGAAACCCAAGCAACCAGGCAAGTACAGATCAGAAACAGTAGCTCGTTTGTGCGGAGGGGGAAACGAAACTGTCATTGCACATAAGTTCTGAGAGTGACTTCGATTCACTAATGGGTGTTTCTGTATGGCGCAAGTAGGAATTGTATGTTTAGTACATCGGTACGCTATACGTTGATATATTGGTGAGTTGAAGATCGGTTTCACGCACTAATGTTGAAGCACCTCTCCGCAGGGGGAGGAGAGTGTGAATGAGTTGGTGTCTTTACGTATTTAACGTTATGTATGGCAGTATGTGAGGATAGTATGTGAGGATTAGTTTTCGGTGCAATATGGCGATCAGTGTAAAATAGTTTATTGCAGCTGAATGTCACGTCTGTAGGAAGAAAGAAGAGGTGGATGGTGCTTTCCTAGCACTGCGGAGCATTTTGACATAAAGTTGGTGTGAGTGTAGAAATAAGATAAATTCTCAGGTGTTGCACAGATATAAAAGATAACTCAACTGTTTGGGTAATATGTGTATATATGGCATTGTAAAGTTTTTGTGGCTTATGTTGTGTAAAATGTGAATATATTTCATTGTAAAGTTAATGTAGTTTATGTTGTGGCAAGACTAGAGAAAATTACTGTGTGTCATGTCGTGAGGGACATATAGGTTGAGGACATTTGCGAGAGATTCTTTAAGTTGAAAATTACATGTGCTATAAATAGTGAGATTGGTTCCTGAAGTACAGCTGTGAATAGGAGACATTAACTGTACAACGATCTGTGTCAGATTGTAGCAGCAATGGTAATATTTAATTGTGATTAGACTGGTAGCTATGTTCTTGGCTTCCAATATCCTTGTGAGTTTGGTATGTATTTGACGAGCTATAGACAAGTTTACAGGTTTCACTGTCAATGCACTTTAGTGAAGTGAGCAAAAAAATTTTACAGTTTAAAGTCTCAGAAAGAAGAGGTGGATGGTGCTTGGATACCGGCAGCATCAGTAATTCGACGAGTAAATTCGATAAGAGCCAATCATAATGTTCCATTCATTCAGATCCTTTGTGGTGGGATATAGGAGCCTCCGCATTGCTGTGAGAACATTTGCGTATGTTGAGAGCAGGAAGGGTAGCACGTGATGGAGTGGTTACCATGTTAGGTCCACGAGGAAAACTGCATTCGACGTTATTGTGCAATATTTTCGTAAACAGGTTGTGTTAGGGCAAGAATTTCCGTGCATACAAGCTCAGACAACACGGAATCTCCTACAAAAGGGCACGTTAAGTATGTCTGGGGGGACTGTGGAATTTACTAGAGTTCGACTTGGTTATTATTTTATATAGCAATTTGTTTATATTATAACATTGAGACCGTGGCCAGATGCGCTTGCGATGGTATGTACCTACGTGCGGCGAAGCGTCAACGTCACGTCACGCATGGTCCCTTAGAATGGCTAAGAAGAAGTAGCTTGTACTATTCTGGAATGGATTTCTTCGCCTGACCGCGGTTAGAGAGAGTATGGCGACGAACCCGCGCGTGCCCACGCTTGGAACGTCTGCCCTCTGTAAGCAAGTCTTTGCTCCCATTCGATTGCATCACCAATAGCGACTAGATGCGACATTCACCTGCGTTCGGCGGCTCACGACTGCGCTCCCACCCGATCACGTCAGTTTGTGTGTCTACGTTAACACATATGTTGATAGGAATTTCTCCAAAATCAAGTATGAAAGGCATGTGAGAACCTCAAACCTGAGGGCACCTGTGTGTGGTTTGACAGCTGACTGTCACTTCGCACCCTAGTTGACAGGTGTGGAGGGAGGGGGAGGGTGTACTTCCGTGTGTTGATTGCGGGTCTGTAGGCTGTGCCGTGCGTTATTTAGACAGTTACGAGTAGTGAGCGTGTCTACACATGACTGTGTTGCGCTATTTAGGAGCAGTCTGCATATCTGTACTTAAATTATTTGGGTAAATTAGGAGTTGTTTGCGTGTCTGGACAGTGTTATTTAGATGTAATTTGCAGGTCTGTGGGCTGTGTGAGGTGGTCCTAAGCATGTGAGACCGTGTGTTTTGTATCATTGTGATAAATTTACCCAGTCCCTAAATAAAATGTTGCAAAATAAATAGAGTGCACTACTTCTTTACTCTCCCCAGGAGCCCAGTGTTGCCTGAATCATTTTTGCATCATTTTCACCTTACAGACCACAATCTGGGATTAGGTCATAGAAAGGATGATCGTACTTTCTGGTGTCAGTAATGTGTACTAGGTCAGTTGTGACCTCGATTTGGTGGTGGAGACATTGCTTGCAAAATAATAAAGATTTATGTTTACGATAGACAGAGTCGTTTTCCCTCCATTTTATCACACTATCTTGAATGAAGTCATACGCTGTGGACGTTAATACACGTTAGGCCATGTTGTCCCGACAACATGGGTTGGTAATGAGACATGTCGCTCGGTTGAGGATCTTGGCGTAAACTTTAACAATTTCCTTCCAAGTCGAGGACTACGTGGTATTTGCGAAAATTCATGTCTACGGTAGAGCTCTCTGGTGTTGTCAATATGTCCAAGACTTGTGGTGAACACGTTGTATGCTTCGGTCTTGGATAACAGTACTTGCGTCGTAATCTGACGTCACGGTAGTGCCCTCTGGTTGTGGCGATGTGTTTTAAGTCAGTTGTAGTCCTAACCTTGTGGGGAGAACACCTGCATGGAATTGATTAAATAAAAACTTATGTCCAAGTCCTTTTCCCACAAATCCTTAGGAGGAGGTTGCAGCCTGGTGACTCAAGTGTCTTCTCTTTCGTGCCATTTTCTTAGCTAAGTAGAGATATGGGAATTGACTTTTGTTTACTGCCAAAATTAAAAGTTGCGGCCAGTTCATAGGAATAGCCTGCGGTTGGGTGACAGGTTAGTGGAGGTAGGCCAAGTGAGCTATCTTCCCTCGATTTTCTTTGCTTAGTAGAGGTAACCGGGATGTGATGTATTTTGCTGCTGAAATTTAAACTTGGTGTCAGTTCGTAGGAGGAAGTGGTGGTCGGGTGACAGGTTTGTGGAGGTAGACAAAGTGAGCTATCTGCCCACGATTTTCTTTACTTAGTAGAGAAAGTATATGTATGAAATGTAGCCATGTATGGAAGTGAAACGTGGACGATAAATAGTTTCGACAAGAAAAGAATAGAAGCTTTCGAAATGTGGTGCTACATAAGGATGCTGAAGATTAGATGGGTAAATCACATAACTAATGAGGAGGTATTGAATATAATTGGGGAGAAGAGACATATGCGGCACAACTTGACTGGAAGAAGGAATCGGTTGGTAGGACATATTCTGAGGCAAAAAGTGATGACAAATTTAGTATTGTAGGGCAGCGTGGAGGGTAAAAATCGTAGAGGGAGACCAAGATATGAATACACTTAAAGGATTCAGAAGGATGTAGGTTGCAGTAGGTACTGGGAGATGAAGAAGCTTGCACAGGATAGAGTAGCATGGAGAGCTACATCAAACCAGTCTCTGGACTGAAGACCACAACAACAATAGTGGAGAAACCACAAGTGAGCTTTGTTACCGCCAAAATTAAAACTTGGTGGCAGTTGGTAGGAGGATGTGGCGGTGTGACGTCCCCTCTTCGCCGCCTGCTGGTGTTGTCGACGCCGTGGAGCTGTTAGTGCTACAGCTTGTTGGGTGGAGTCGAGACTCGTTGCTCGATGATGTGTGTTTCGGTCGGTTAACGAGAGGCAAGATTTGAAAAAGTTTTAAGAAATACTTTATAACCATCACGCCACACGCACACACGGTTAATTAGCACTGGTAGTTCGGTTAGTTTCAGGTATCGTGAGAATTAGACAACTTTAACCCTCGGCGTAATTGTATCTTCTTCATGTATTCGTGTCAATGTCTCCTGCTCGAGACTAAACGTGAATTGTAATCTTCTGAAACTTTGTCCATTCCTTTCTATAAGTTCACTTATGTGAATATTGAGTCCAATATTGCCTACTTCCGTTAATAAAGTCCAACAACTCGGTATAAGCAGTCAACATACTATCTCGGTTCAAGTCTCTAGTCTGAATATCAGTTCACAACATCCGTGCGTCTACGTCACTCAACAACGACTCTTGACAGTAAAGCAATCTCGTCACGCTCCGTTCCCTCAGCTATGACAAGAGCTGCTCTCGTATGACTTGATAGCACGATAACTAGCAAGCGACTTACCTTTCCCGTGAATGAGTATTGTAGACGCGTTGAATTTCTTCGTTGCGTTTACAACTCTCTTCCACACAAAAGTTATCTTTGACTGACATTTCTTTGAACTTAACTTTCATGGAATTAATTTGCAATTATTAGGCCTACTTAGATGTTTGGCAAATAACTAAAGACGACCTTTCTTTCTTTTTACTTTCTGCTAAAACACACTCTGTAACGCTTAATGTTGGTGCTTTTATCAAGATTTTCTGGTGTTATATCATCGGCAAAGTAGTCGTCCCCGTCAGGATAGCTTTTCCCTACTATACATCATGATGGTCTTTCCTAATTGGGGTTCATTAGGGTGTTACGTTAGTTAGGGTGACTTACGTTAGTAGAGGTAGCCCAAGTGAGCTATCTTCCCGCGATTTTCGTTATTTAGTAGAGATAACCGTGGTGTGGTGCATTGTCACCCTGGAATTTTAACATCGTGCCATTTTCTGGGCCAGGGGTGTGTGGCTTTTACCCGCCATAATTCAAAGATCCCGCCACAATCCGCCATCTTGGATAACGGTACATATGTTATCAGCTGATCTCATGGCCTCCATCTTAGTTGACATCATCGCCGCCATCTTGGGCAACGGTACGTTTTTGCCATAATCCTGTTGCTCGTAAACTTTCACCGTGTTTACATATATTTGTATTTCAATACCCATGCCTATGCCAGTTTCCTTGGCGCTTCAGTATACATGAAAGTATGAAAACTGCCTTGAGTCAACACGTGGTATTCTTTGAAGCGATCGTCGAAGTCACGTCAATTTTCGTCAGACTCTGTTATGAAGAGTAGCGTGATACATCTATGTTCATCTTTGCCTTTTCAGTGGCTTGATGACAATACTTTTCCTGAGGACTGCAATATTCAGCCTCCTTATAAACATTTTCACGTTGCACGTTATACCGTTTTCTCCGTTCACACGGGTCATTCGTGGATCCTAATTTCATCCGACTCGCTAACTCCTCGACAAATATCGCAGTGGCGCGTCAAAATACACAGCTATACACTCAGAAAATGGAATAGTGCTGCCCGTCTTCAGTAGATGACTGGAAAATATAACTTTACCTGCGAAATTCCAACTGATGAGTACATGAGAACGCTTTCGGAACACGGCTATGTCTCCACTAGGCACTGTTGCCAACGACGTGTTGGTGTGGACTGACTGTAACAACCAGACATTTCATGTTGGTGGACATGTACAGTTCAGGTAGACGTCGCGATTATTGTTTCGGTCAACCTTACGTCCGCTATAGGCGTTTTCTTGATGCAGAAGATATCGCTTGGTCGGCTATGAAGACGACTAGAAATGACTAATGAGCTGCTTGGCTATTTAAAAAATGTGATAAAGGCTTCTATGACTTTCTTATAGATCACGAGAACTACCCTTGTGTATGTCTACTATTCATATTCACAATTATTTTGGATGAATATCACAAACAATCGAAATAAACGTTAATAGAATTACTGTGTATAGCACATGTCTGCACTTCGCACATCTTTCTCTACGCAGGTTAATACTGAGCCTGCCTAGCCACTCTTTCGTATCAGTTATTTCTGCAGTGAAACTTCCTGGCAGATTAAAACTGTGTGCCCGACCGAGATTCGAACTCGGGACCTTTGCCTTTCGCGGGCAAGTGCTCTACCGACTGAGCTACCGAAGCACGACTCACGTCCGGTACTCACAGCTTTACTTCTGCCAGTATCCGTCTCCTACCTTCCAAATTTTACAAAAGCTCTTCTGCGAACCTTGCAGAACTAGCACTCCTGAAAGAAAGGATATTGCGGAGACATGGCTTAGCCACAGCCTGGGGGATGTTTCCAGAATGAGATTTTCACTCTGCAGCGGAGTGTGCGCTGATATGAAACTTCCTGGCAGATTAAAACTGTTCTGGAAACATCCCCCAGGCTGTGGCTAAGCCATGTCTCCGCAATATCCTTTCTTTCAGGAGTGCTAGTTCTGCAAGGTTCGCAGAAGAGCTTCTGTAAAGTTTGGAAGGTAGGAGACGGATACTGGCAGAAGTAAAGCTGTGAGTACCGGACGTGAGTCGTGCTTCGGTAGCTCAGTCGGTAGAGCACTTGCCCGCGAAAGGCAAAGGTCCCGAGTTCGAGTCTCGGTCGGGCACACAGTTTTAATCTGCCAGGAAGTTTCATATCAGCGCACACTCCGCTGCAGAGTGAAAATCTCATTCTGGAAACATCCCCCAGGCTGTGGCTAAGCAATGTCTCCGCAATATCCTTTCTTTCAGGAGTGCTAGTTCTGCAAAGTTCGCAGAAGAGCTTCTGTAAAGTTTGGAAGGTAGGAGACGGATACTGGCAGAAGTAAAGCTGTGAGTACCGGACGTGAGTCGTGCTTCGGTAGCTCAGTCGGTAGAGCACTTGCCCGCGAAAGGCAAAGGTCCCGAGTTCGAGTCTCGGTCAGGCACACAGTTTTAATCTGCCAGGAAGTTTCATATCAGTGCACACTCCGCTGCAGAGTGAAAATCTCATTCTGGAAACATCCCCCAGGCTGTGGCTAAGCCATGTCTCCGCAATATCCTTTCTTTCAGGAGTGCTAGTTCTGCAAGGTTCGCAGAAGAGCTTCTGTAAAGTTTGGAAGGTAGGAGACGGATACTGGCAGAAGTAAAGCTGTGAGTACCGGACGTGAGTCGTGCTTCGGTAGCTCAGTCGGTAGAGCACTTGCCCGCGAAAGGCAAAGGTCCCGAGTTCGAGTCTCGGTCGGGCACACAGTTTTAATCTGCCAGGAAGTTTCATATCAGCGCACACTCCGCTGCAGAGTGAAAATCTCATTCTGGAAACATCCCCCAGGCTGTGGCTAAGCCATGTCTCCGCAATATCCTTTCTTTCAGGAGTGCTAGTTCTGCAAGGTTCGCAGAAGAGCTTCTGTAAAGTTTGGAAGGTAGGAGACGGATACTGGCAGAAGTAAAGCTGTGAGTACCGGACGTGAGTCGTGCTTCGGTAGCTCAGTCGGTAGAGCACTTGCCCGCGAAAGGCAAAGGTCCCGAGTTCGAGTCTCGGTCGGGCACACAGTTTTAATCTGCCAGGAAGTTTCATATCAGCGCACACTCCGCTGCAGAGTGAAAATCTCATTCTGGAAACATCCCCCAGGCTGTGGCTAAGCCATGTCTCCGCAATATCCTTTCTTTCAGGAGTGCTAGTTCTGCAAGGTTCGCAGAAGAGCTTCTGTAAAGTTTGGAAGGTAGGAGACGGATACTGGCAGAAGTAAAGCTGTGAGTACCGGACGTGAGTCGTGCTTCGGTAGCTCAGTCGGTAGAGCACTTGCCCGCGAAAGGCAAAGGTCCCGAGTTCGAGTCTCGGTCGGGCACACAGTTTTAATCTGCCAGGAAGTTTCATATCAGCGCACACTCCGCTGCAGAGTGAAAATCTCATTCTATTTCTGCAGTCCCTATTCTCGACTGGTAGCCAATCAGAGGCCAGAAAATAAACGCTGCTTTATAAGGGGATGCTCTGGATAGCCAGTGGGAGACAGAAAACGTATCTTCCAAAAGTTTCAGTCATCGTGTCAGCCAGTTGATTGATTTCCATATTGTACAACATTGCAATTTTCATATACTCCATTATTTCGTTCGAATTAGTTTCTCCCAATTTAATTCTTTTTAAATAAAAATATGCTTACATTATTTTTGTTGCTTATTTCACATTTGCGAGGAATATTTTACTAGGGATCTGTGGAAGATACATTAGTATTTTAATTCTTATTTGTAAATTATTATTGTGTATTTTTTCTTGGCATACTCTACATCCTTGACGCTGTCCTCTACTGAGATGGAAATACTTCTAATATACTCCAAATAAACATCATGTTTCCAATTTGGAAAGTCTCAGCGTGGAGCATGTACAATAAGATTTCAGTATAAGTATCAACTTGGGGGATATAAGTAGACCCAAGAGAGAAATATCTTTAGCCCCACTTAATAGTTGGATGAACAACAGGGCGATCGACTGTGGATCGGCTTTCGACAGGAACGACTCGAGCTACCTCTCCGTGACTCATGTCTAATTCCAGAAAACCGACAGGTCTTTTTCCCAGCAGCCTTACATTTTATCTGTAAACTGTTTTTATAATTGTGTATTTTAGCTTGTGTCCTCTGTAATCTTAGGAAAAAAACAACTGTCTTTCTTTAGGAAAACATTGCTTTCTGCTTCTGAAAATATTTTCCTTAATTACACTTTTAACACATGGCAGGCGTCATTTAGACCCTGTAGAGAATACGCCATCTTTCGAAAAACTGATTTATTTTTGGTATGAATAGGACCTTATGGGGGAAAGACTACTGACAGCAATTGGCTGTTCGGCACACATACACTGGTTTTTTTTTTTAAAAAAATAGGAAGAGCTATGAAGTTTACAACCATCTACATTTTGAAAGGTAAATGTGCTTCACAACGCAAAAATTACTTAATATCAATGTAAGTTTAGTTTAACAAACAGAACGATAATACAAGATGTCTTTTTGGCTGATTTACAGAATGAATACCAGAGTACCTGTTACATCTACATCTACATCTACATGACTACTCTGCAATTCACATTTAAGTGCTTGGCAGAGGGTTCATCGAACCACAATCATACTATCTCTCTACTATTCCACTCCCGAACAGCGAGCGGGAAAAACGAACACCTAAACCTTTCTGTTCGAGCTCTGATTTCTCTTATTTTATTTTGATGATCATTCCTACCTATGTAGGTTGGGCTCAACAAAATATTTTCGCATTCGGAAGAGAAAGTTGGTGACTGAAATTTCGTAAAAAGCTCTCGCCGCGACGAAAAACGTCTATGCTGTAATGACTTCCATCCCAACTCGTGTATCATATCTGTCACACTCTCTCCCCTATAACGCGATAATACAAAACGAGCTGCCCTTCTTTTCACCCTCTCGATGTCCTCCGTCAATCCCACCTGGTAAGGATCCCACACCGCACAGCAATATTCTAACAGAGGACGAACGAGTGTAGTGTAAGCTGTCTCTTTAGTGGACTTGTTGCATCTTCTAAGTGTCCTGCCAATGAAACGCAACCTTTGGCTCGCCTTCCCGACAATATTATCTATGTGGTCCTTCCAACTGAAGTTGTTCGTAATTTTAACACCCAGGTACTTAGTTGAATTGACAGCCTTGAGAATTGTACTATTTATCGAGTAATCGAATTCCAACGGATTTCTTTTGGAACTCATGTGGATCATCTCACACTTTTCGTTATTTAGCGTCAACTGCCACCTGACACACCATACAGCAATCTTTTCTAAATCGCTTTGCAGCTGATACTGGTCTTCGGATGACCTTACTAGACGGTAAATTACAGCATCATCTGCGAACAACCTAAGAGAACTGCTCAGATTGTCACCCAGGTCATTTATATAGATCAGGAACAGTAGAGGTCCCAGGACGCTTCCCTGGGGAACACCTGATATCACTTCAGTTTTACACGATGATTTGCCGTCTATTACTACGAACTGCGACCTTCCTGACAGGAAATCACGAATCCAGTCGCACAACTGAGACGATACCCCATAGCTCCGCAGCTTGATTAGAAGTCGCTTGTGAGGAACGGTGTCAAAAGCTTTCCGGAAATCTAGAAATACGGAATCAACTTGAGATCCCCTGTCGATAGCGGCCATTACTTCGTGCGAATAAAGAGCTAGCTGCGTTGCACAAGAGCGATGTTTTCTGAAGCCATGCTGATTACGTGTCAATAGATCGTTCCCTTCGAGGTGATTCATAATGTTTGAATACAGTATACGCTCGAAAACCCTACTGCAAACCGACGTCAATGATATAGGTCTGTAGTTAAATGGATTACTCCTACTACCCTTCTTGAACACTGGTGCGACCTGCGCAATTTTCCAATCTGTAGGTACAGATCTATCGGTGAGCGAGCGGTTGTATATGAGTGCTAAGTAGGGAGCTATAGTATCAGCGTAATCTGAAAGGAACCTAATCGGTATACAATCTGGACCTGAAGACTTGCCCGTATCAAGCGATTTGAGTTGCTTCGCAACCCCTAAGGTATCTACTTCTAAGAAACTCATGCTAGCAGATGTTCGTGTTTCAAATTCTGGAATATTCCATTCGTCTTCCCTGGTGAAGGAATTTCGGAAAACTGCGTTCAATAACTCCGCTTTAGCGGCACAGTCGTCGATAACAGTACCATCGGCACTGCGCAGCGAAGGTATTGACTGCGTCTTGCCGCTTGTGTACTTTACATACGACCAGAATTTCTTCGGATTTTCTACCAAATTTCGAGACAATGTTTCGTTGTGGAACCTATTAAAGGCATCTCGCATCGAAGTACGTGCCAAATTTCGCGCGTCTGTAAATTTTAGCCCATCTTCAGGATTTCGCGTTCTTCTGAACTTCGCATGCAAAGAAGCAAAGAACATCATCTGAAGTCGGCACAGATGATCACAATTTTGAACTAACCGTTTATAAATGCGTTGAAGATGAATTCTCTCTTCGAGCAGGAAGGTGGCGGTAAATGAGACACTGATGACCCCCAGAATAATGAACCCACGTTTTCCATCGTTCGAAGCGAAGCCATCATTGAGGAATCAGATGACATAGATTGCAGAAGCCCAGATTTATTTACTGGACGTGATGGAACTCAGTAGAATAAGACATCGCCTCCATTCAGCAGCAAACAAGCAAAGAATATCATGAAAATATCATCTGGTCCAGTAAGTGGTTCTGTAACCGTCACTCCTAAGGACGCATGGGATTACTTTCTCTCGCACAGATTGTCAGACGACATCGTACGTTGTCTAATTTAGAAGTTAAGTGCAGTTTTGGTGTAAACATAAACAAACTGATAGAATATCACATCTGAGAAAATGCCTAGCATTTAGGCAGATGATTATACAAGTGCAGGTGGACACTGGGATATGCCGGTCAGAGAACTTCTTCGCGAAAAATTCGCCAATCCAACATATTTCGTTACATTTTCAGTTAACAGATTTGAGAACTTTTCACGAAAAACTGTCGTCAAAGGATACATACCCAAGATACCCCGACAAATGATGAACAACCTATGCCTTTTCGAGGCCGTTGCAAGTTTATTCAGCATTCCAAACCAGGGAAAGAAAATGACAGAATTGTTTGGCTGTGTTGTTGACTTCGTAGGCCAGAGGTGGTTAAGTTTATATTTCCAAGGTGACAGTGGTTCTTCTACTGCAGTGAAAATACTAACAAAGACGTTGAGAGGTACCATATCAAATATCGCGACGGATAATTTACTTCGAGTGTTCCATTATTTGGAGAAGTATGGGGGAAAAATAAAGTAACAGTGGGAACTCTCAGACGAAACAAAAAGGAAATTGTAACAGAGAAGGAGACTCACCATCTGATTTCAAATACGAAATGTGAACAGAAAGTTATGTGCTCAAAAATAAGAAAAGTATCGCAGTACTGAGTTCTCTATCATTCCATAATAAAACTCGCGGCTGCTTTGATCTTCCTCCTTTCGTCTCCACCTAATGTGACGGTGCTATGGAGACAGACTATAGAATTTTTTTTTTGTTTTCTTTGGCCTCCAGAGCTTTTACTCTATGTAGCCATCGAAGACACTTGTTTACATGAAATAAGTAATGATTCACAAAAATTTAAAGGCTTATCTTGGATTTATTGTACGTACATGCACACGCGCATGCTCATCTGCAGTTGATTCTCTTCACCAGAAGGCCAGAAGGCAAATAGTGATGCAGACAGTCAGGAAGACTGCCTATTCCTTCACGAAGAAACGTAACGGTTGTAGTAGTTTTAAAAGCGTCTTTTCGTTAGCATGGCAACATCGCAATTCACAGGTAGGCAGACTACGTTCTGATATGGACGAAAGAGTCAACCACTTATGTCTCAAAAATAATGTTCTAAAAGCTCTTTAACAGCCGACGATTGCGGAAACTGGAGTTAACCAGAAGAGTGACGTTTCATGTTACCATGTCGTTTAGACGGAAAAGTGGTCAGACAGGCGGCAAATCCACAAGAAATATTTGCAACAAAAAAAAAAAAAAAAAGAAAAAGCATGTTACTCTTGTTTGTCAAAAAGTGTTTCTTTCAAAGGGCAGAATTTCCGGTATGTGGCCAGTACACCTGAAAGTTTGTTGTTTAATCGTATAGATACTATGATTCAATTAAGGATATTGTATGTCATACGCTAGAACAAAGGTGACAGTACCGTAAAATATTTTTTCACATTAATTCTATGTCACCATAGCCATTATAATTTGATTCTATTCTTTTACTGACCAACATTTTCTATGTGCTCTTAGCAACGTGTCTTATAGACCACTCTCTTTTTGTGAGTCCAACCACTCATACATCCAAGAGTCAAGTGATTAAAACTAATACATAGCAATGATCGAGATTCTGAGCGCCAAAACTAAATGAAGTAAATGATTAATTTATTTCAATTGCCACTCGATTCGAGTTACTAACGAAAGCAAGCTCTTCGCACTTGCTAAAAATGCAAAACAAAACAATCAATTAATGTACTAAATTTCATTGTAAATATGAAGGATAATTTTATAGCTTCTGAATGCATTAAACAGCAATGTAGCTGATTAAGGAGATGGACAGGTAACGCCATACAAAATAAAAGAAATAAATTGTCACAAGCATTCAGTGTTCTTTGTTGTGGGTAAAAGGCTACGAGAGATTTTAGTGCCACATGAGCTTTTTACATTCATCTGTTAAATTGCTGCACTTTTGCGATTATTAGCTGGAAACGTTTCGATCTTGGCCTGATGTATGAGGCAGGAAGGGGTCACAGAATTGGAAAGACAGTAGATACAAAGGCTTTAGAAATACTGTACTGTCTTCTCCCACCCGTGATTGTATTCCTGCCATGGAAACGGTCAAAGAGAGAATAGGAATGACGTATCGAGCACTGCTTGCACTTGTCGCTGATGGAATCAATGCGCACGACCCGCCGCTTTTGAGTCCGCAAAATTATGAAATAGCTTTCCCTTTGTGCACTTCAAAGAGTTCCTTTTCGCAAGAGTATTTGACGACGCGGTACAGAAAGACCAAATAAAATAAAGTATCGTATTCGCGGCAGGTTGACGACGTCAAAGGGAGCTGCTGCGGCTAGCCGGGCCGTGTGGCGTCCAGCGGTTTGCCACGCCTCGGCAGACAGGGGTGTCCATCTGTGACGTGTCGCGCAGCGCAGCTCAGGAATTTCATTAGGAATGCGACGCCTGGCATGGGGAATGTGGACGGCCCTCCAAATCAGTCGCAGCCGCAGTGGCGCACGCCAGGCGGTCGCCGTCAGGTACGGCCGGCACAGGCACGCCACAGGGCGCCCCGAAAGCCGCGACCTATGTCCTGCATCACAGCCTGTTCCGGAAGGCATGGTACAACAACCATTTACGGTTCTGGACTTAATAAGCATCACCTCTTTTTTATTAGTCATCAGTCTTCTGAATGGACTGATGTAGCCCATTGCATATTCTTTATTTTTGTCAAGCTCTTAGTCCCGGACCAGGACCTGCACCATTCATACTCTATTATTTATTCAGTATACACTGCAGTAAATAAGCAGCACAGCACTATAGAGATTTCTATTTCACTCAATATTTATTGCTGCGATAGTGCATATGGAGTAAATGTAATGACTACATTTGGCCCAAACGATTAGCCGAGCGGTCTAACTCATGGCTTTCCAGAGCGGAAAGGAGCACCTGGTCCCCGGCACGAATCTGCCCGGCGGACTTGTGTCGAGGTCCAGTGACCCGACCTGTCTGTGGTTGGTTTTTAGGCGGTTTCTATCTGCCTCAGTGAATGCGGGCTGGTTCCCCTTAGACCCCCTCAGCCACACTATGCCAGCAATTGCTACTCATACAAATTCTCCACGTACGCTTACACCACCATTACTCTACGACGCAAACAGAGGGGTTACGTTCGTCTGGCGTGAGACGTTCCCTGGGGAGGGGGGTCCACAATGGACCAAACCCCACAATAATTGTGGGTTCATTATTTATTTCAAGTTTCTGCTACCAGTCACTTTTTGTTCTATTCTTAATCTAACATAATGCAACGCGTTTCGAACATGTTCTGTTCATCTTCAAGCGTTTATATATACATACATACATACATAGAGAAATGTTACTTAAAGCCGGCTGGAGTGGCCATGCAGTTCTAGGCGCTACAGTCTGGCACCGAGCGACCGCTACTGTCGCAGGTTCGAATCCTGCCTTGGGCATGGATCTGTGTGATGTCCTTATGTTAGTTAGGTTTAATTAGTTCTAAGTCCTAGGCGACTAATGACCTCAGAAGTTAAGTCGCATAGTGCTCAGAGCCATTTGAAACCTTTTTTTTATTACTTAAAAACAGAGAGTCTCAAACGAGATTAATCTAGAACACTTTGTCCATTGTTTACCAGATTAATACAGTTTAAGACTTTATTTTTAAGTAAAATTTCTCTATGTATGTATGTATAAACGCTTGAAGATGAACAGAACATGTTCGAAACACATTGCATCATGTTAGATTAAGCATAAAATGAAAAAAAAATTACTGGTAGCAGAAACTTGAAATAAATAATTATCTCACACAGTCACAGTTCGCAAAGATAGCCATTATGGCTGAAAATAATAACCCTGTGTTCGTTGTGGGGTGGTGGAGGGTTGAAGTGGACTGCAGTAGTCACCATTGGGTTGTGGACCACTACGACTACGGCGGGGTCTCAGCCTCTCTGTCGTTTCTAGGTCCCGGGTTAACGTACAATACAATATAATACAATGACTATATTCACAGGTCAATAGTACAAGCGCTTCTGAGGTACCAGCATTCGACCCACACTAAAGCAGCCACATTAATACTTGGTGTAGCCTCCACGGACGCCAGTACAGGTGCTGAATGTAGCATCCAGTCGATAATACAGTTGTCGAACACTGTCCTGGGATATATTATTTAACTCCTGAATGAGATTTTCACTCTGCAGCGGAGTGTGCGCTGATATGAAATTTCCTGGCTCATTAAAACTGTGTGCCAGACCGAGACTCGATCTCGGGAGTTTTGTCTTTTGCTGGCAAGTGCTCTACCAGTTGTACTACCCAAGCATGACTCACACCCACCCTCACAGTGCACCAATTTAACAGGTGAATGTGAAAGGCCCATGTGGTACTAAAATCTCTAGTGACCTTTTACCCACAACAAAGAACACTGGCTGGCCGGACTGGCCAAGCGGTTCTAGGCGCTACAGTCTGTGAACGCGCGACCGCTGCAGTTGCAGGTTCGAATCCTGCCTCGGGCATGGATGTGTGTGATGTCCTTAGTTTAGTTAGATTTCAGTAGTTCTTAGTTCTAGGGAACTGATGACCACAGCAGTTAAGTCCCATAGTGCTCAGAGCCATTTCAACCATTTTTTGAACCAAAGAACACTGAATGTTTGTGACGATTTATTTCTTTTATTTTGTGTGACGTTACCTGTCCATCTCCTTGTCAACTACATTGCTGTTTAATGTATTCAGAAACTATAAAAGTATCCTTTATCGATTATTTCACTCCTACTTGACCTGTTTGTGTAATACTGTAAGAGTTGTTCATTGACGAATCCCATGAGTCACTTATCGTCCTATCATATCGGACCCATGCTCAAGTCTGGAGATTGTGATGGCCAGGGAGGTTACTGCACGTCTTGCATAACGCATTGAGCTTCATGGGCAGTGCGTGATAGGGCATTATCCTGTTGGAACAAAACATCACACTCCTGCTGCGAGAATGGCAAAGGAAAGAGTGTAAAACATTCTGCATATACTTAACGCTGTAAAGCATCCCTCCGGAAACACCAAAGGTGTTGCACAACAGAGGTACCACGTCCAACTTGTGTGGTAATTCTCTGAAAGAACGATGCCGCCACTTCGAAGGCCACAATTGGACCATCCCAGACCATAAGCTATCAGGTATGTCCAGTGCATCTAAGACGAAATCAATCTATGAGATAGAGCAAACCACGTCAAATGTAGCAAACGACCGTCACTTGCATGCAGTAAGAATCTCTTTTCATCGCTGAAGACCACAGAACGCCAGTCCAAGTGATCCCCTGACGGCACCAGTTGTGCTGTGCACCTCGATGCTGTGGCGTGAATGGAAGGTGGGCTAGTGGTGTGCATGCCCATACTCCCACTCCTAATAACCGTCCCATCCCTTTTGTCAGTGTTTCCCACAATAAATAGCACTCTTCACCTCATCTCCAGAGCAACTCTTAATTCCGTATATTACTCATCAACTTCATTTTCAACATCCTTCTACAGGACCACGTCCCAAACATTCACATTCTCTTCTTTTTTAGGTATCCCACAATTCATTATTCGTTACCATAACATGATGTGAGCCAAGCCTGCATTCTCCGAGTTTTCCTCCTCATATTAAGGCCTTACGTCCTCCTTGCATCGTCTTTCATTTGTAGTTTTGCTTCCAAGATGGCATAATTACTTATTTTCGCCCACTTTTTGCTCAACAATTTTGCTGCTAACTTTACCACTCATCTCATTTCTGGTACTCTTCAGTACTCTCGTCTTTCTTTGTTTTGCTCTCGATTTATATTGTACATTCATTAGATTGTTCATTCCATTTAACATGGAGTACAGTTATTCAAAAATGTTCAAATGTGTGTGAATTCCTAAGGGAGCAAACTGCTTAGGTCACCAGTCCCTACACTTACACACTAGTTAAACTAACCCAAACTGTTACATCTGCCACAGATGGCCCCTGCCAGGGAGATTACACTCAAGACATCCCTGTGTACCACATAACATTCACAAGCACTTGCAGGCGCAAACAAGAGGAAAACAATTCTTTAAAGTAAACAGAACTTGCTAGAGACTAATGCGAACCTTTTTCATCAGAGGTCGCCTCACAGACACAGGGAAAGTTGGAATACACCGCCGGCCTCTGCCGGCTTTATAAGGCCAGCGCAGCAGCAGTACAGCCTTGGTCTTCAGCAAGTTCCTGGAATCTACCCTCACCTGCTGCATCCACCAGCATATCCACCAGCACCGCCTCCTTCCCATTACCCAGTGTGGCTTTCAGCCATCCTTCTCTTCCGTCGACCTTCTCCTTCACCTCACTCATCTCCTTTCCGAACAGCTTAATTCCTGTCTCTCTGCAATCTTCCTCTCCCTGGACCTCGAACGTGCTTATAACCGCGTATGCCATTCTGGTCTCCTCTTCAAGCTCCAAACCTTCGCCCTTCCCATTAATTACGTCTGTCTGATCGGCTCCTTTGTCTCCCACCGTCCTTCCTAAGTCACCATCCATAACACGGATTCCTACACCTTTTTTCCTCTGCCGGTGTGCTCCAAGGCTCCATCCTATCTCCCCTTTGCCGCCGCCGTCACCCCCGTCCACCTTCTCCAGCTTGCCGATGACACCACCTTCCTTGCCCTTGCCCCCACCCTCCAACGCTCCCAACACCTTCTCCAATCCCATCTTGACCGGTTCACCACTTGGCGCAACCAGTGGTTGCTCAAGGTCAAACCCTCCAAAACCCAGGCGATCATTGTAGGCAAAACCACCCCTTCCTTCCACCTTCTTGATTTCTATCTTACCGTCTATGGCCGTCCTCACCCCCACCCTTAAGTACCTTGGCATCACCCTCGACCGTCGCCTCTCCTGGACCCCCCATCTCTGGACAATCCAAGCCAAGGCATGCTGCTGACTCCGTCTCCTCAAGCTCCTTTCCGGCCATACGTGGGGTCTGGACCCCTCCACCATAGTCCACACCTATAAATCCCTCATCCGCCCTGTTGTTTGTTACGCCCATCCGGCCTCGATCTCCTCCTCCCCTACCTTGTACAAATCCCTCCAAATCCTTGAACGCCATGATCTTCGCCTCGCCTATCGCATCTGTCTTCCCTCCCCCACGCGGATCCTGTATGATCTCATTCCATTCCCCCACCTCCTCCTTTTCCTTGAGAGGATACGGATCCTGTACACCTCCCACAAACTCGATCCTCCTCACCCGCTTGTTTCGCCCCTCCTCTCGCACCCGCGCCCGCTGTCGCGCCTGTATTCCCATGTCCCACCCGGTCTCCATCTCTCCACCCTCTTTACCCTCTCCCAAGGTGGCTTCCGCCAGCTCCCTCTCCATTATGATGTCCTCCTCCCCTCCATATACCCCTCCTACCAACTTTGATCCTCCCTCACTCTTCCTGCGTCTGTTCCTTTGGGCACCCTCCCTCCCTCCCTTTCTCCCCACGGGCTTCCCCTCCGCTGTCCCTCTCTACCCGTCCTCCCATTTACTCAGCCACTGACATCTGTGTTATCCCCTCTCCACCCTCTCCATCCCCTCACCTTTCTTCCCCTCTTGAAAGGTCTTTCGCGCGCCAAAGATCATCGCCATCTGTGTCTCGTGTGTGTGACATCGTTTTGTGTTTTTCAGTGTCCACCGTCACGCTTCTACGTTCACTTGTGCCGACGGATTCATCAGTGTTCTGTGCGCCGTGTCAACGTCTTTTCAGTGTCGTCATCGTCGAGTGTGAACGGTTCTGTGTTTTTTGTGTATCTGTAACCACTATTTTTTCCCGTCACTATGTTCATTTTGCTTCTCCATTCTGTGTTCTGTTATTGTCAACACTATTGCTGAAGAGCGGCGTAGCATGCCGCTGACAGCCTACCTGATTGTTTAGGTGTTAAAACAATAATAAAGGGAAAAAAAAGCAGTACAGCATGTTCCTCGCCGAGCTACGACCAGCTCTGACGGACCTCACCGACGCTCTTGATGAATAGTCGTGTTCATGTTATGTGTTTTCTTTACGTGTGTATAGTGATTGTTCGAGAAGTGTAGTTCAGTTTCAATAAATGGCGTTATACTGAGTGTCCTACAATACTGAGTATTCTTCACAAACTAACTTACGATAAGAACAAGATGCACACCCATACCCGAGGGAGGACTCGAACCTCTGGTGGGAGGGGCCGCGCTGTCCGTGACAAGGTGCCTCAGTCCGCACGGCCACTCCGCGTAGCTGTACAATTATTATTCTTCACTTTTCCTGTGGAAAGCAAAGCCAACATGTGTTGATATCTTTTCACCCTGATCTTTAATATCATTCAAGAACGTTTTCCTTATTACGAACAGTATTACATCTGCGTCTTACACCTTTTGCAATCTGAACACTTCGTTCTTCGTCTTCCATTCTTATAGTTTCGTCTTGGTTCTAGTGCATATTGCACATTAGAGCCTGTGTCTTACCTGCAGTTTGGATCTCAGAACCATGACGCCCAGCGTTCAAATCGCACAGTTTTCCAATTGGTGGCAAGCAGTTGAGGCGGGACGTGACGAAGTTTTCATTATGTTAAAGGTCCACTGCGGCGTCAGGGAGAGTTGTTGAGAAATTTGGTGCCAATGGGACATCATTAATCTTCTTTGCACGTCACATGGGCTTCCGCGCTCTGACCTATTTTTCGCATGTGTTGATACCATTCACTTCAATGTGGCGTCGAGCGCGAGGTGATGTTGCAGGGCGCAAAGCTTTTGCGCCGTTACAGAGGACTGTTATAGGCATCTTTCATTCAGATTTCAAACTTCTACGTCGCAATGGAAGAGAACTACAGGGTTTCGTGAAAGTTATCTTTTAGTTCTGTGGCGAAGTGATGCTAATTACGTGATGGACTATGAATAAAGGTAAAATACGAAGAAAAATGTTCTGTAAGCAGGGAAGACCAATAAGCCAGATGTAGCCAAGAACTTTAAATTAAAAAACGCGAACCGACCGAGTATTCTGGGTTTTCGGATGTGACTAAGTGCCAGGTCCCCACAGTAGAATTCGAGTCCACTAAAAATGCTGACACGTAGACGGCATTCCAAGAACGACACACTGGCATGAAGTGTACTACTAGCTTTCATAAGTGAGTGACTAACATTTCAAAAATTCCATTTAGTAACGACACCTACAATCTGAAAATAAGGAAAATCTTAGCAGTAGTTCTCTCATTCAAAAATCGCTTTTGAATCTTTATCGTTTGTGAAGTGATAGTCTTATGACTTGCTAAAGAAGGACAAAAGGCTACGAACTTACGGGATCATACTGACACGTCACACAACTTGAGTCGGGAACAGGACTTGTTTGAAGGAAGACTAGATTCTACACTGTCTTTTTGACAGCCCTGAAGCATAACCGACTGTCAACATGGTAACCGTTTTTCTACTTGCAACAAAGACAAACGCGAAAACAGTGGTAAGCCCATCGGCCACATGAGTGGCACAGCATCCCTTTTCGAGCCATTCACCGTTTTGGGCACAGCGATTTATTAGTATTAGGAGGCTCCGAGATCAACGAACATTGCTATGGTCCACTCGTCATCGTCATTACGGCCCAGTACCTCGGACGGTGATATTTTCTACTACTCGGTACACAATACTGACAGCTCTGGATCGCACAAACGGTAATTTGGACCGCGTATCTGTCATTTAAACTCAGTTTTCGTCAATCAATAGCCATGTGACACCCATTAGTGCTACTGGAGGTCGGATCCGTGTGTACCAAATTTGGAACTTTGTACATTCTCCTATCATCCGGAAGTGTAAGCACGTAGTCCTACTACAGTGCTGTACACACGCAGTAGATAGGTGAAATTTTGTTATTTCCTATCTCTCTTCCTTTGTAATTTTAATAGCCAACATTATAGATCAAAACTACATTAACAGCCTTCACAAGAATGGGGCCAGACAATTAAAAAAAATACATAAATCAGTCTTCTCTCAACAAAGACTTCTCTAAAATTATTGGTTCAAACGGCTTTGAGCACTATGGGTCTTAACTTCTGAGGTCATCAGTCCATAGAACTTAGAACTACTTAAACCTAACTAACCTAAGGACATCACATACATCCATGCCCGAGGCAGGATTCGAACCTGCGACCGTAGCCGTCGTGCTGTTCCAGACTGTAGCGCCTAGAACCGCTCGGCCACTCCGGCCGCCTAAAATTGTTGCCAACGTATTTTGACGTAACAAAGGAACAAGCTGGTTCCCCAAATTGATACAGCACTTTGGAGCACTGAGAAGCCGTTAATTAAGAATTATCGCATTCACTGTGTTTAATCTATTTTTGAACAAAGTTCTGTGTCAACAGGTAAGAAACAAGCCATTCTTTCGGTTTATGTTAGTATACTGGAAGATACAGGAGGTGGATAAACATATCTAACAAAAAAAATATAACACATTACTTTGCCCAGCATGGCATAGGAAACCCTTAGCATCCAAATCAGCTTTCAGTCATCTCGGAACGTACAAATCTGGTCCTGTATGGTTTTTGTGGGAATGTTACGACGTTCTTCCTTCAAGGCAGAGGGAAGTTCAGGTAACGATAATGAAAGTGGATAGCGATTAGTTCCATTCTCTCCAAAGCAGACCACAGAAGTTTAATAATATTGTGATCTAGTGACTCTGGTGGCCATGGAGAAGCGATAGTTCATGCCCATACTCTGAAAGCCAGACCTGGACGATGCAAGATGTGTGAACAGGTGCCTCGTCATCTTGAAATACAGTGTCACTACTGGGGAACAACCGATGTATATTGGGAGGGATTGATCAGCCAAAGCTGACACACAGTCCTTGGAAATAATATGACCTTACAGAGTAACCATGGGCCCAATGCAATGCAGCTATGTCTGCCTAAATCATCACTGGACCCCCACCATGTTTCACCCTTAGGACTTACACACGAAGGAAGTTGGGAAATGTGTGAGAGAAGACACATCCAAACGATTGACGCTCTTCCATTGTTCCACAATCCAGTTTTTATGGCTTTCGTGCCACGTTTTCCTGCTAAGAGCATTTGCATCAGTAGCGATAATCAGTACTGCAGTGACTTTTGCGCCTTCTGTTGTGGCCTCGACCAACAAGTCACTCGTGCTCCTTGTCTCCATAGACATTGTGCAAGCGCCTAGGAATATCTCTGATGTTTTGGTTTTTGTCGAAAGAAATTCAGTGACAGCTGTGTGCTAGGAACTCACCTCTGTTACAGACGAAGTTTTGAAGGCTTCGTGAAAGGGGATAAAGCGGGAATAACTCACGGTCTCCCACTACCAACTCCGCATATTTGCAACCGAAACTTGCTGAGAAACAAATGTGCTGCATTACTTAATCATAAAATATCGCATATCTTTGAAAAGTAATCTACTCACAGCTATGAACTCTCGCTGGTGTGTGAACTACCTCTTTTTAGCAATATAGCTGACGATGGCCCAGAAAGCAGAAAGCGGGTTCATAACGAGTTATTAAATATATATTATGTGGAACATCTCTTTATGTACAAGTTGTAAATCAGTCTGTGTTCCTCCAAGTTCCAACGGGGTATTCCAGAAACTCAAATTATATGCAAGTATCACATGTCTGCATGGTGAAAGACCTTCTTCTGTTTCAGTGTGCAAGATGGTGCACGATCGATGAAGTATGGATTAACTGTCCACTTGCGATATAAATAGTTCTACAAATATATAGCATTTTACTCATCATAAAATTCTGTATCTGAAGAATTATCAGTATATTCCTAACGTATTTTATACATGATATCTCACTTAGATACGTATTATAGTAAATATTTAAAAATGCTGCGGACAACACAACCTCATATTTAACAATTACAAAAACTGTAGAAAATGGCGAAAACTCTTTATAGTTGTCTCCTACCCATATTCCTTCAAGGCATTCTAATACCAGTCAGTAACTACTGGTAAAAAGACCATATTGTTTTTCTAGGTAGACTGTCCTCTAGGTACAGCACACTGCCCCACAGGTAAACAAAATGATAAATCAAGAAGCTGTGAGCTAGTGTTAATAGTTATTAAAGAAAGCGAGTAGAATGATGGAGGAGGAAATAAAATAACAACGAAAACTGAACTGAGTGGTTTTAGGAAACTAAATCAGGTTTCCAAAACAGATGTTCCAATGCGTCTGAAGGTATTTAACAATCAGTATGGGCTACCAGATTTAACACGTCTCACTGAGAGATGATTTCTGTTTCGGAAATCCTGTAGAAACTGAAAGAAAGATCGATGTTCCGATTTAATTAGAGTGTCTGACCATGGCCGTTCGTTTTGGTATGTATTAAAGCGACTGAAGTTCGTCAGCAGATATTCATTAATGTGCATTACTATGTACTACATATGGCGTAGCACAAATGGAGATACGAATGATTGTAAAGCTTCTAACAAACTTCGGTGCAATAATCTCCAGTTTTTTTTCGTTTAACTGCTCAGTGTCTATCTCTCTGAGTCCTGATTTACGAGAAGAGATACGGATCTTTGATATCTTATTCATTATATTATGTAATAACAGAACCTGTATTATAGTTCATCACTACTGCAACACAATTCCATTACAAGATGTCAAAAGGTAGACAAATGTGAGCAAGGATGCGAATCTCGCAGAACAAAAATATTACAAGGTGTTCATTTATACTTAAGATAAAGTTATGTGTCATTAACAATTTACTTTAAAAATGTTTTCAAATTATGGTAAAATTACAGAAGTAACAACAATAATAATAGGGTGAAGCATGTTTCCAAAATTTGGCCAATTTGTTTTTTCATAATTATTTTAAGAAATTCCATAATGTTTTATTTTGTACATAAGTTAAATAACGCTTTAACGTTTACCTAGTTATAACAAAGAAACGAAATATCACTATGATTTCTGAAGAATGTCTGTGCATATAGAAATCCATTTATTTAAATGTATCGAGAAGCACAGTACGTAGCGAAAACTGACCATGACAAATTCCATTGCAAGAGTTACATAAACATACAGTTTAATAATGAGAGAGAATGGTGGAGTAGGCGCAATCACGTCCATAAGTGAAATGAAGTGGGTGTGGGCTGCACACTTAGCGAGAAAATGAGTGGTAGATAGCCCAAGGAATTTATTTTGTCGATTTGAGACAACGACGTAAATCAAGATGGGAAGTTGGTAATATGAAGATTGCTACAGCGGCATACATACCTATAGCCGAAGACTACAATCTGTGCAGAGATGTACAGGAGGTCCCTCAGATGCCTGCTGTGATGAAGAAAGTCACATTTTCCTTTTTAGTGATTTAGTGTAAATATTAGACAACAGACATATTCTTTCCAGAAGTGAAGACTCAATAGAACCTGGGGTGCACCGTGTGTAATAGTTTCAAATTCAGAAAGATAATTGTCATGTGGTCTGCGCAGAACCCGTGCACGCAGCTTTATATCATGCAGATAACGTAAAGACTACAGTTTCCCTTTATGTGGAATTCCAACTTCGGCATAAAGGTTCCAAAGATCAGTTCATCGAAAACATGTGCACTGCCATGTGTCTCATTTTTGGTGGTTCAGTCATTGTTTAGATAAAAAAAAATCTTCTTGCAAGCTCTGAAGTCATGATCGGTGAATTTCCATCAGGAACTTGGAACGCTGTCGGAAGGGCAGTGCAGTGAGCCCTATCGTCCATCCTCAAAAAGACTTGTGGCTGTTACTGCACCGTCTCTCTGGGCTGGGATTTGCCGGAGGCGTTGTTCGTGTCGTGTATATTTAGTGACTACACGCCCGCGCACACAGAAACACACACACAAAAACACACACACACACACACACACACACACACACCGCATTCCGACCCATACTGAGCTGCCCTGCCTTGAGCAAGGAATTTCATTAGCAGCGCGAAACGTCCTTCGCCGGGCGGACACCTATATGAACTCGCCGTTATGCTCGTCTGTGGACGGCTGCTAGATTCTAGCAGACGCTTCATTTAATGAAGACGTCTTCATCTACACAGCCGGGACTCCCTTCCATATACCGCTCCCGACAGGGCAGCAGTCTTGCTGGTACTACAGAAGTAAGTAAGTGTCTATCATAGACTGGTTTCCTACAACAATTTTCTAAATTGTCTTTAAACAGATGCAAAAATGTAAGATGACTGAATTTATATCTACCTAAACCACTGGGAAGTGTATTTCAGAGTATACATAGCATAGTACCACATTTTCTACCCTTTCCAACCGCGTATGGAGAACGGGATGAGTTGAATGCTTAAACGCTTCTATGCGTGCCGTAATTCATTCAATCGTCTATTCACTGTCCATAGGCGAGCATTAGTAGAGAGACGAAGGAGTTCTCTCGATTCTTCACTTCATACTGGTCCTCAAATATTGAGAGTTGGCTTTTTCGGAATAACAGGCGTCTGTCCTAAAGTGTCCGCCAATTTCGGTTTTTCCACTATTTCCTGACACTCTCACCAGAGTCAGTTGATCCAGTGACCACTCGAGAGCTCTTATTTCTACATGTTAAACTACTCGGTTAGTGTAAGTCAGTACGCGCGAACCATAATCTGACAGTGACAGCGTTTTTTGAAATGGTCAAATGTACATTTCTGATAAGTTAAACTAGATGGGAATCTCTGCATCGCTTTAAAATCTTACTAAGTGCATCAGTTGCGGAAATTGGGTGTCTGAATCAATTCTCGTTTTTTCACTAATGCAACATAGCGGAAACCTATTTAAGCATTGAGATATCAGTCCTTCAGATCTGGGTGACTTTCGAGGAGAGTGAAAACAGCATACGTATTCAGTGGCTTGAACGTGCCATTTTCTGTATGTGCAAAACAGCAGTTGGGGAAGTGTTACTCTCCTGGTTTCATCTCAAAGAAATTCGAAGGGTGGAACACCTGGTCTGATATTTCCTAATGAATAACACTGATCTAGAGTTTTATTAATTTTCATACAAAAACCCTTTCAATAGAACCAGTAGAAATATAATTATAGCAATATTTAGTGAAACAAGTACTGTCTTCTAGTTTCTTATCAGGGCTGCAATCTTGATCTGTGGTAGAGATCACACTTTACCATTGGCTCTTAAAAATGGCTAAATAATTGAGAGTTCATAGAAGTAAAAAAAATTATACAATTCAGCACTTTACAATAAAAGAAAATGTATTGTGTGAAAACATGCAAACCAAAATAGAAATATCAAAAATTCAGTTCTTTAATAACGTTAACCACTAACGTCCACTTGGTCCAGTTTCTGTTAAATACGAGTAGTGCAGACTGAAAGTAACAGCGTGAATCCTGTCATAATACGGACACTTATTTTTATAACAGCATAGAATTCAAAGATATCTGCAATACATTTTACACGCTTGTAGATTTTTGTCGGGTACTTGCAACGGATGTACCGTATGTCCAGTTACAAAAATGGAGGAAAAACGATTTTGAAAGCAGAGGTGTGTTTGCTCTACCACTCATAAGGGTCATCCATCCGTAAAATGCTGCATTTGTGTACAGTATATATTTGAAGTTTAACGATTCTAAAGAGTGAAAAGTCAACGATTACACAATAAAAACTACCGTAAAACAGAAAACAGTGACTAGCTGATTCTCAACAATTACAAATGTGCTATTATGTGGCCAAACACGAAAAACATCCTGAAAACAATATACGTTAACGTGCAAAGCACGTAAATTGTCATACTTCCCTAGGTGAAAGTTGTTGTGTGGTCGTACGTTCTTCATATGCTCTCCGTCGACGTAGAAGTGGAAATGAGAAGTGACAATTAAGTGATTAAAACACAGCGAAAACGGAAAAGTATGCACTCTTGACTGTGGTAACACGTAGACAGTAGACATTGTATATCATTTTCTGTGTATCTGTGCTGCAGTAAGCCAATACCTGAATGCAGTGCGATCATGTTATCCAGATGCTTTCCAAAGAACTATTCTATTCCACAACATTACCAAGACTAATGAAACACCATACTTATTTTACTTTTCCTAAACCGAAGAGTAATAAGAATGTGAAAACGCCCGAAAATGTTTTGCAACCAGTCTTTAGAAATTCTAAATTTTCAACGTATTGCTAATATTGTTTGTAGTACTCGTGTTTCGTCTTATTATTTCAATTACAATCATCACAAGAATGGTTATCTGTACTTCCTAAGTCACTGTGTAATGGAGGGTACTTTCCGTAATATTGTCACTTATCACTTTTCTTTTTCCAGTAGCGAAAGGTCTATGGGGTGAACAATTGTAAGTAAGCCATCATTTGAATTCGATCTTTCACCAGATATAAACTGTGTTACCCAACTGTTTTTCCACAGAGTCACATAACATATACAAGTTCATATTCAAAAAGTTATTTGATGGGAACCTTTAACTGAAACCAAAGAATATGATAAACATCAGTACTAGTGACTGTCGCCAATTGATTAATACAAACTTACTCTTCTTTCACTCTTCATTCAGATCTGTATGCCTTTTAGAAGTAACAGAACGCTGAAAACATTGATAGTGTTGGAAATAGCACGAGGATCACCAGAGACAGTAGAATCAGCCACCACACCACCTAGAGCAAATCTGCAGAAGGCGTGTTGAGAGGGGGTTAAGGGTCAATATCCCACCGACATAGGCCATGCTTTTGTAGTGCTGCACCGGAATGTTCAGTTTCTTCGGAACGGACGCAGACAGAATCTCGCTAGGCCAAACTACTCGTGAAAATATTTGACAACCTAGGAATGGAGGGGGAAGGTTCGCATTTCAGCAGAAGACACTGTAGTGCTGAAATTTATAAAGCTGACATTTCCTCCAGAAAGACCTGGCACCATTAATAACTTCTTGAACATGGATTGTGTCCCACAGTTTTTAGCCTTTGAAGGCATGAGACGGTGCTAAACGTTTTGACTTTTTTTTAAAAAAAAGAAAAAAAGCAGTTTAAGAACACGCAACATTGACATAAACTACAGGTTACAGAGGGAAATGTGATAGTGAAGGGGAAGAATAAGACTACCACAGTGGTCAAAGAGGGAAATAAAGAATGAAGCAACTTTTTTCTCTGGCAAGTGATAGGACGAACGTCACTGATTAACCAGGTACGGGAAAGGATTACTTTTTCTAGAGAGCATTTTTATAGGTTGGCGTCTGGAAGATTTGGAGCCCAGCTAAATTGAATTTAGTAAGAGAGGCAAACGATGGCGACGTGAGGTTTCTTTGCAGTAAACATTCGACCAAAAATCTGGTTATCTCCAGTTCCAGTTCAGTCTTTGTGTTCATCAGCCTTCGTTGCCAGACTTCCAATCTGAGAGCCGCCGTAAACGCTGTCGGCCTGCCGCATCGCCTGAATTGATATATTTGGGACTTGGAAAATTTTTGAGCTGATGGGCACTTAGCCACAGGTGAGAGTCATCGGTATTCCCAGTGATTGATTCTGCAGCCACTTGAGCATCTGCTTGCAGTTTTAAGGTGAGATCGAGGCACAACCATGAAACAATGTGTAGGGGCATTAAAGTGGTTTTATAATAATTCTATTGCTTTCAGTTTCACTATGAATACTTGTAAATTAACAGCATGAACAACCTGCTTTCAACTCAAGCGACACGTGTAACGTATTCCCTTCTGTAGTATTGTCTGTTTTCAGCTAACATCACAGCAATCATTGGGTGCTTTGCATTGCAATTAACATAAATTGCACGGTTATTAGTATCTTCCCCTCGACCCATACGTCAGATATTCTGATGCATTATTATGTTAATTTCTCCATTGTTTTTAATTCGTTATCAATAAATTCTTGAGAACAAGTCAAACGCATTGTTATTCATTCCTTACTTAATAGTCAAATGTCTCCCCAGTCATTATTTTGGAGGGAACCCTAATATTATTTAACACCTGCTAGGCTCACATTCCTATTTTAAACAACCATGGCAACTTTCATATTTGCCGATGGATCCTTGGATTCACTGACTTATCATCCCTTGATGCAGAAGTTAGATTTGCGGCAGTTAAAATTAACGGAAAGATATACACCATCATCTCAATAATTACTACTTAACATGTCCACAAAATATAAAACTGTTAAGTACTGGTACGGAATCATTTACGTTATTCTTTTCTTTTTTCATTAATGTCAGTATGTGTTTTGTCAAGCTCAAGAGGCGTTATAAAAATTTGTAACGGGATATTATTTGTTTTGTGTATGTGAGTGTCTTACTCTAGAAGGAGAATGAATTACAGTGTGTGTGCAGAGATAGAGGAATTTCGTGATAGGATGATCATATTTCCTCAGAATATTAGGTACACTCAAAATTAATATTGGTATTAGGAGATGCCAAAGTTTACGAGATGGAGGGTGAGAAATTTCGCACGAATGAGACAGACAGAGAAATTTCAAATAATTCAGAAACGGTTAACGGAAATACAGACATGGTGGTGCCGCAGGAAAATATACAGGGAATAGATAACAGTGAACCATAGGAACACCGACGATAGAAATCACGTGAGATGTAGGAAAAGGAAAGAAATTCTTAGAAAAAGTTATTGAAAGAACGAGGCACAATTCAAACAGTTAAGTGTATGACTCGAAAAGAGCGATGAAGAAAACTAGAGTAGATATAAGGAAAAACGATCAAAAATTGGTGCACTACTTGATGAGAGTAGCCAATAGTTCAAAGATTTAGACAAAACCTAAGATGAACACGTTAGAGCCGTAAAGCAGAAATTAAATGATCGCATTAAGAAATGCGAAGAAAAGGATACAACAACTTTCAATGAGAAAATGAACGACAAGCCGCAAGAAATAAATGCAAGGGTGGCTACATTAATGCATGACACTAAAAGCGTGACAGACATATTAAGAAAAGATTTAAATGTCAATACCAAGAACAGTGAAGGAATGAAAGCATGGGAGGAAAGAACGGATGGAGAAAATGCAGGAAGCAACAGAACAAGTGGAGCAGTTATCAAACCGTCAGGAAAGTGCATCTGACAGAACGGTTCTGACACACATTACTGAAAACGCCAGAATACGAGAATTCCCGCAGTATAAGAATGCACAAGAAACCATAAACTGCGGGAACAAGAAGTTGGACTCACCCGCCAAAGAAAAGGATGGTACTAGATTTTCAACAATCCATAACAGAGAACATAAAAATGACGTCCGAGGGAAGCTATACGGAACAGGGAAGAACAAGAGACTGGCGATTATATGCGAAGATAATGCCACATCCGAAGCGAGAACTGAAACTCTGACTGCCGATACGATATATTGCGACACTGACGAAGAAGAGCTTAGGAAGCAGTTCGTGTTTGTATAGATATTTTCACTGTTTCCGGACATTGCGAACCGTCTACTTTCAAAGTTGTGGATCTCACAATTGATTGAGACATTATCAAAATTTGTCTTGAAAATTATATTCATGTGCGCTCAATTCAGACAGGAAGCGGCGAAGAAAATGCGAGGTACTGTGAGACAACGTAGAACATACGAAGAATTTGCGTGTGCATTTACAGGAGAATACTGGTCTAAGGGCAAACAAGGGAAAGCAAAACTTATAATCATGACGTCACAGAAATACGAAGGACAGAGCTGGCTAGATCTTGTGCAGTTTTTCAGAGATGGTAGAGAGGAACAAATTTTTTACATGTGGTGTTTGAACGATCTGAAGTCATGCACCTTTGATTGACAAACCTCCCACGTCAGAATGAAAAAGAAATAAGGTTCGCTAATAGGACAAAGCACTTAGTCAAACGATTCAAGCATCTAACGCTCGAGTTACGCTGTAACAGGAGTGGAGAAGGGAGGGTGCTATTACATTTCGGGCAGAGAAACTTTCCATCAGTAAATCAAATAATAAATACCCAGAGCTGGAGAATGCGCCACCTACCAGGGAGGAATGGCAACAGAGTGGAGAGACGAAATGACAGCCTCACTGAGGGCTGTGCTATCGACCTGATCACAATAGAAACAACTGAAGAAATGACAGCAGAAGAAATATCGACCGGAAAGATAACAGACAAGAATACAAGAGATGTTAATCGATGTTAGAGGCCGTGACACCTGACATAAACCCAGTAATGAAGAACAGAGGAAATTGATGATAGGGTCCTCTCAGTAACGGACAGCATGGTTTAGCAGAACAGTCGTGGCTTTGTACATAGACTGTGAAGGAATTGGTAATGTGTTGTTACAAGAGGAAGAGGAGGTAGAGTTACGCGAGTACCCAGTTGTAAACGTAGAACTTAAAGGTACTCTGCATCTAATACAGATAGCCAAGTTCCTAATAATTTAGACGAGAATACGTATGATAGGAGGAACGAAGAAGAGTTCAACATCGCGAAGAATTGGAAAACGTTAGTGAAAGATACTGACAAGAGCAGGCATGAGGGACGAAGAAGACTTCAATATCAACCGAAAAACACTAACGAAGCATGGAAAAAACAACAGAGATGGATGATAAAAGGAGTTACTAAATACAGAGTTTTAAACCTCAGAAATGTGGAGAATGCATGAAATGTGTATAACGTAAGAAAATAACAGTAGTGAAACAAAAGGTTCTTTGATTGTGAAGAAGAGAGAGAATCTTGATGGAAAGCCAATTTAGAGATAGAGTTTCCTGAGATACCGGAAAATCCAAAGAAGAACCAGTATCTGCACAGGAAACCTTTGTATACATTTTGAAGGTCTTACCCAGTACGAAGTAATCGAATAATTATCCACCATAATGTCATGGAATTTTAAACTGTATGGCATCAGAGGGATCTACCAAATTTCACACATGCAAATATTTAATAAGTTCTGGATAGTTTAACCGATATGTAATCCCTAACCACCGTTCTGTCATTAAGAAGAAGCAATAACAGAACCACGAGGCGACCCTATGGAGCAGAGTAAACATACAGTAAAAGGAAGAAATCTGCATGGAAAAGCGAGATTATACTTGTAAAAAGTCAGAAAAATCTTGCAGAATATACAGAAAATGAGAACACCGGAAAGATTATTGGGACTGTTGAAGGTTAAATTTTGTAGGTACGCCAGGTGCGACAACGCATTTAACAAGAAATCATGGTGCTTAACGAGTTGCTTGGAAGGGACGTTATCCAATTTGGTTTTAACAGACATGAAGAGACACAGCAGGGTTAGGTATTTAGCAGGCGCAAGCAGGCACTGTAAAGCTAGAGTTTTAGAAGACGTAGAGAGATGCTGTCCGTTATGAGTGATTTCATGTGGATGAAGCATTTTAACTTGGTTGCTGACTTAGACACGTATTTTATAAGTTAATGGGAGTATGTACTGATCTGATGTATTTTCAGGTGCTGGTGATGTGACAGAAAGACGAAGATACACTTGTAATTCAGTTAAAACTGATGAGTAGATGAAAGAGTGCTATGACCTTTTGAAGGCAAGTGTTTGTGAATGTTGCATCTACCACAATTATGCAGACAGACACCAGATGACAGTGCAATATGGTAAAAGGTAAGCGACTAAAACAACAGGGACAGGTAATCAAAAGATGCACAGAATAAGATGAACTGATGTAGAATACATTTTGTTTGTGTTGACAGCCGAATTATGCTTGCGAACCAAAGTAAGTGAAGGACGAGAAATGATAGAAGGGCGAATGTCAAATGTACTATATGAGACGTTAAAAGGAAACACTGATAGCCAAAACGGCTAAAATCTGGTGTGGAAACTTTTGTGTGGCAACAGTAGTTTAGAGGAGAAGCATTATGTATGGCGAGTCATGGGTAACACAGAGAAACCATAAATTCCAGTAGATCTCTCTGGAGCGACGTAATTCATGAAAGAGAAAAGTAATTAAACGAAAGACCGCAACATTAAGACACCTAACCAATGAGTCCCATACTATGTTTGAAAATTTTGAAAGATAACAGTTTAACAGGTTACAAAGAAAAATTAATAATCATGTAAGTATATGGGAAGGGCTGATAATAAGAATAATTATATAATGTTGTGTAATTCAGTTTTAACTGGAAGATGAATTAAAATTACTTCATTAGAAATAATCTTAAACCAAGAACAATGGGCGGCATAAATGCAATTGAATCTTGACGGACTTCAAAGAAACTGAGACTAATAGCTGAGTAAACGTGATTCAATCTTGTGTCGAAACGCATTTTAAAACCTTCAAAAAGAGCGCTGAAAAGTGGCAGCTGCTACAAATACCAATTTTGTCCTCTAGTATGATTGAATCAAACTGCATGAAGTCCAAGAGTTGCTTTTATTCTTTTATTATTAATCTATGTTAGCTACAATTTAAGACTTGTGGACTAAAGCGAAACCCTTTTACTCACTAACAATGATCACTTAATATTCGTTTTCAGTATTACAGCGTTGTTGTGTAAAAACGTTTATCATTCTGTCCGTTAGACTCATAGAAGTCAAATGTAAAAACGTTATAATGCCTAGATAGAGAGTATTATAGCTAGTGAATGTGTGACTTGCAGAAGAAATGGATTGTGGAATGAGAAATCGATGACGAGCAAATCAAAAAAGGAATGTGAGTGTGAAAACAGGTAAGAGAAAAGAGTAGTAAAATAGTTGTTGTTGCAAAGCTATACAAATTAATCTACTTTTACTTACCTGTATAATTATTTTTCTTGTCATTTTTTATTGTCATATGTCGGGATAAGAATCCTTATCTCATGAGCTTCGAACCTTCTTGCCAGCATAAAGTAGGACGCTTTTGCTGATTTTCGATTCCTGTTAAGTCTACACAAACTGAAATGGTAGTATTAACTAAACCAGACCAAAAGGGCAAGATAAAATGCATTCCTTCCTTCTCAATGTGAGCAGTCCTAAGCGCAGGAGACTAAGGAATGATCCGAGAAATAAACAAACTGCTCTTATAGTGCAGTATCATTTAACTAAAAATTCGTCAAATTTATGATTTATTACTCTGATAAAACGTGTTAGAGGAACAGTATATTAATTGCCATCATTAATGCTTTTCAGGTTTATTCAAAAGGTGGAAGGATTCCTGCGTGTGATGCTTTTGGACGTTCGTCAAACAAGAATGCTTAGCATCGCTTATGGCCTTAAGACAGGCGAAGAAGTGCGTGACAAGAGAGGAGGAGACCATAAAGCTGGAAAGTTTAGTGCAAAAAGTAGAAAGGCAACTAAATTCATTTCACATCTGCAAGCAATGGAAAGTCACTACTCCAGAAGTAAGAGCAAGAGCCTTTAATCTGCCAAGTGACCTGAGTATAAACAAAGTTTTCCTCATGTGTAACAGTTCAGTCATATCTGATCTGAACGTGAAGAAAACATGATATACGAAATTATTTAATACAAAATTTAATCTAGGTTTTCGAACTCCAGCAAGTGATACCTGTAGCTTCTCCCATAGAAAGTATCACTAAATGAAAACTGCTACAGACATCAACACAAAGAATAAGTTCAAAATTGACATTGGCTCACATAAATTAAGTGTCAGAGCTTTTCCCAAGTTAATAAAGCAAACTTATGACTGTAGCCTGACATTTGCCTTTAATATACAGCATGTACAGCCTCTTCCAGAATTATCTATTGGTGAGACATACTATACAAGACAGATATCTCTGATCTCCTTTTGTGTAAAAAATGTGCCAGGTACAGAACCTACATTTTACATATGGAATGAAACGCAGGCAGGTGGAGGATCACAAGAAATTTCATCAATCATCACCAGTTTCTTAAAGAAACTGACCATTGACACATCTGTCACATTTTTCAGATTGTTTGCACATCGATGTGCTGGACGAAACAAAAATCAGCACGTTATTCATGAAATTGCTTTCTGGTTATTTAAAGAATCTCCAGTGCATGTGACTGGGGTACTTCTCTTCTTTCCGGTATGAGGACATTCCTTTTTACCTCCTGACAGAGTATTTGGACGAGTAGGAAAGAAACTTCTTAAAATGTCATAAATATTGAATCCAAACACGTACCACGATGCTTATGCAGAAGTATCCAAAAGAAGGATTTTAGCGAAATAATGGGAAATATTTGATTTCAAGGAACTAAGTAAAATTGTGAGGCGTGTAGATGGGATCAGTGATCTGCAAAGGATCCATTTGAAGGAATATATGGTAGGTGGAAGGGTAACTGATGTGAAAATGAAAACGCACATCAACTACTATTCTGATATTCCTTCAAAGCGCTTTTTGCCATTAGGTAAACGTGGATACAGTTCAAACAAAGAATCAAGTATCTCCCAAGTGTGATCACTAATGAGGTTGGAACAAGAAAAGAAAGACGATCTGGAAAAAGTACGAAGCCTCAGATATGGAAACAACTGGAGAGAAAACGAAATACTTTGTTTTTTCGCTCAGACTATCAACCTTCCATGTAACGAACTCGTACTATTTGTGATCCTTTAGAACAGGAGACTGTTTTGAGAAAAATATTGTGTACGTGGTTATTGTAAATGAAGCACAGTTTGTTTTTGTTCCTACTTCTGGTGTTAAAATGTTTTACTAAATGCTGAAAAATGTACTTTCAAACAATGAAAAGTATTTCTTCTAGTTCTGTGTCACTGAAAACTAATCAAAACGCATTATTTCCGAAACAGCTTACATCAAAAGACAGATTGTCCTACAGAATCCACGAAAACGCATTTTGTCCATCACTAAAGTGCTTATAGCTTTAAAGTATAAAAAGCAATTTCCTTGTATTAAAAATATCTTAATCAACAGCCCTGCCTGAGTATGCGGTGTAAAATTCGTAAAAATTAATCGAATTTTTTTGCGGGGTACGTTTTTCTCTTCTCGTAAAAAATTTACTTTCTGGCACAAAATGAGTTTTTAAAAGTAGCTCCTTAGCTGTGAATATGCATTAGAGAAGATTGCGTGTTTGTATGTGTTTTTGCCTATGGAAACTGTATCGCTAATGATTATTGATAAAATTGTTTCCAGGCAACCCAAACCACACGAGAACCAGAAGAAAAGAAATCAAACTGTAGATGGTACTGATTACTTGAAGGGCGATAAGAAGCACACACACTCAGACACAGACACACACACACACACACACACACACACACACACACACACACATGCGAGCGGGCACCCGCACGCTCGCTCACACACACACACAGAAAATGAAGACTACATATATGTCAGCAGGCTCTATCACTGTGCCACTTGGGTATAATTATACCATGGTAGTTAGTAATAGAACATCTTAAACAAAATATTTAATACATTTTTCGTTTAAAACGTGACTATAAAAATCCATGCATAAAAGTATAAATGCTTTCAAATTAGCTTAAATGTATCCATGTTTTCGAACAAGTTTTCATAACTTTGAGGATCTAATAATAGTAAACAAAATACATATAACTTGTTTAAAGAACCCAAAACCATAATAATGGAAGTGTTATATTATTATAACGACTTAATATTTATAGATTAGTTGAAAATTGTAACACCGAAAACACAGACAATATGTTTTCCGGACCATCCAAAATTTTTCGCCGTTTAATATCCGTTGATAACTTCTACTGTACTGTACATTATGAGTCTGCCAGCTTTATTACAGAAACTGTATTTAATATGTAATTGATGTAACAACGTATTTATTTCTGACTGTGTATAAGTGACTGTACTTATAATATATATATTCTAATTTGCAGCGTTTTAGCCAACGAAAAAATGGCAGTAGTTGTGCCATAGTTTACCTATGTATATGGAAAGACTCTGTCGTGTTGGTAGCAAAGAAGAAGCTAAGCAGCTTGAATCATGAAAGAGTGCGAAAGCTTTTGTTGGGCGCTCCCGCAAACGCGGTGTGCAGCTCTGATCGCGCCAGTGTAGGTGCCCCTCCTTCGTTAACCTGCCAGTACTGAGAGCTCGGTCGGAGTGGGCAGGCGGAAGATACGGCAGTTCTAGCTACTGACTGTCTCATAATCATTCGTCACTCTGGAAAAGACTCGTAGTTCGCTAACAGCATCGTTGTCGTCGGCTACATTCTCCGTCGTCCACTCAGCTACAACATCATAAGACGCTTAACTCCCAGACTATTACCAATGCTGACAGTCATTACACAGTGGCACATTTTTTCACAAGTTTAATAATTATGGTGAATAATAACCTACAGCAGTTAAAAGTTTTAGGGCATCTGAGTTGTCATTGTTCTCAGACTTTACCAAGCAGAGTCCCTTTCCTTTACATGCAATCACCGAGCGTCTTAAAAATGCAAAATTGATTAACTACTTAATACCAGTTTTGTTTGTTAGCTACAGACCAGTTTCAGTCAAAATTTTTCTCTCTCGTAAGTATTCATTCTTGTATTGTGTAACAGTCGCTTAAACACCCCAAACCCCCTTTAAAAACACACACACACACACACACACACACACACACACACACACACACATATATATATATATATATATATATATATATATATATATATATATATATAAGATGATAAAAAGTGATAATTAAATAAATACAGCTCATACCCATTCACCCACACACACAAAATGACAAGTGCACCCAACAAAGATTCAAAGTTCCTGACCAGAAAGCAGTTAGCTAGTTATGTGTCCACCATCGTGTTTCTGTTGTTTTGTAAACAGTGACACGAAAAGTGAATTAGTGCAGGCCTTCACAGTGAAGATAACTGGAAAATCTTCAAAGTAAGTGAAACATATGGCGAACACACATACAATCTTCCACACAGTATTAGTTACTAGTAGGCATAGCCATAACATATCCAATCACGAATTTTCGAAATAAATAACTAATCTACATTAAGTTACACAGAAGACAAACTGTGTAACAAAACAAGTACATGACAAATTATAAAGTCCAGGAAATCCACAGCATTTGGTAACAAGGTAAATATACACTACTTTGTCAGTTCTTATATATGTAAATACTGTCTAAAAACCTTCAAATTATTGTGTCTACAACTAGTAAAACTATTTTTCCTGTTCTATAGCAGACAACAATTCACTGATAATGATGAAACTTCTGCGACACTGGTGTGAGGAAATAAAATAAGAATTGTGTTTTCCTCATGGTGGAGCCTCTCCAAAAACAAATCACAAGGGTAATCCTTTACACACACGTATTCTTAGTGTACATGACTTGAGTATGTAAATAATTTTGTACATTGATTGGCTAATTAAACAGCAAGCTTTAATTCGTCGTTGACAAGAAATTATTACCTGTCGGGTAGAAGAGAAATCATCATGAATTTCTTTAGAAGCTGGAAATATACTACAGGAATGACGACTGCAAGTAAATCTCTTAGGAGTGAATGATGGTCTAGGAGATGGTACTGAAAAGTTATTATGTACGAACTATTGTCGAGAATAAAGAGAAGAAATAGAACTTCAGCACAATGTTATAATTCACTTACGGAATATTACAAAAAAAGCAGTTACTTAAAGACCTAATGGAAAATGAAAAGGTATTTTCCAACGAACCAGACATAGTAGGTTTCGAACACCACATGAGTGTGATAGAACAGTAACCATTTTTAAGATCATCTTATCCTGTTGTTATATTCAAGAAAGCTGAAGTGCAAAACGAAATAGATGCAATGATCTAGTCGGGAGTAACTGAACGAAGCGATAGTCCATATAATTACCCGGTAGTGGTTGTAAGTGATAGAGACGGAATTGTGAACTTAGTTAACGATGCTAGAACACTAAAAGAAATAGTAAAACGAGAGATGGGTCGTTCTGTAGATCATTAACTTCTGTAAACATTTCGTAATAAACGATAGATGACTTGTCTAGATAGGACTCCTGGATACTGGCAGATATCTTTAACATAAAATCGTGGAAATATACAGCGTATCATTTAGTGGACAAAAAGCGGGCTGTATAAAGTTTTACCCTTTGTGTTCAACACTTTAGTGTTTATAAGAGCACTGGACGGTATAACGGATAACGAATTATATATCACAGATCTCAGTATGTGTTAATGATCCAATTATTGACATGGAAACCTTAAACGAACATTTAATACTATAGGACTAGGTATTCAAAGCATTGACCTAATGGGGTTTGACACTGATATTGAAGAAGAAGAATTTCATTAAGAAAACAATAAAGCTCCGGGAGAACGTCATTACGATATTCGCTATTGAATACAAAGATTGTCAAAGACTGTGCTACGCCAAAGTAGAGAAAGTATTTAAAGGCATTTATAGGCATGTGTTCGTCCTACCGTAAATATGTAAACGATCAAGCATGTAATGACCTCATTCAAACTAGTTACTTTTATGTTCATAAGTACTGCAACTTTGAACCTCTGAATCTCGGTAACGGATAATGACACCGAAAACCGTTTCAATGTCCCTGCAGGAAAACATCTTCAGAATTTATGGGAAGAGTTTCGACCATTTACCACAAATAAAAATTATCGAATTGGCCAACCGCACAAATGGTACATTTGGTACAGTACAAATATGGTTTTTCGGGGATTTCTCTGGAACGACACGTGAACAAATATAACTCTCAGAAACTGCCTAACGCCACGCCCTAAACCACACTTAACATAATAGAACCAACAAATTTCCTCAATTTGCCTTGCTGGAAGAAGTGCGTAATGGTCGGTAGCCAAGCGCTAACCATACTCTTCATTCGGCGCCTCTGTGAATAATTGAACCCGAGATATGGCCGCTGAAAATCATAATTTCACGCGCGGTTTTTAGGAACATATTGGTACCATGCAGTGTCGCGCAAGGACTGATACTGTATTTGTATACACTGAACCATACACCGTATTGATGGCTATACATATAAGTACATATTCCCGAACCATCAATACGGTGTGTGATTCAGTGTATCTTCCACAACTACTAATCTTTCCCTTTCCTGTTCCATTCAAAAAAGGAGCGTGGGAAAACTACTGTTTATTCACAACGAATTTCGTATTCGGGCATCCGCAGCTGTCAAAAGCTTAAAAGCTATATTTTTCAGCATTTGTACATTTTTTTACACTTTGTAAATTCTAAGTCATCCTATATCCTCCTGAAGTCACTCTACGATGAAATTTCCCTGTATACTAACAGTGTCATAAGCAAACTGTCGCAGATTCCTGCTCAACACATCGGTCAGTTCTTTTATGAATATGAAAAGCAAGAGTGATCCTTCTACACTACACTGGGGCTCTCCTGACGATACATTGTTTCCAAACGAACTCTTGACGTCCGGAACTTGGAACTGAGTTCCGTTACTTAAGGAATTTTTGTATCGATCACATATTTGAGAACGTATTCCATATGCATAGGCTTTCGTTAACAGTCTGTTGTAGAGCGCTGTGTCAAACGTTATCCGTTAGTCTACGAGTATGGAATACGCCTTTTGCCCCTCACCCATGGTACACAGGATATGACGCGAGGAAGGGTCAAGGCGAATTTTACGCAAGGTATGCTTTCTGATTCCATACTGATTTTGTTGCAAGGAATGTTGCTATACTCGAATTCAGAATATCCCAAAGCGTTCTGCATGAGACTTATATTAAGGTATTGATCTAAAATTTTGTGGGTCTGTTCCTTCATTGTTTTGGAATTGGGTGTCACTTATGGTCTAAAATTTTGTGGTTCTGTTCTTTCATCCATTTGCATAGGGTGTCACTTGTCCTTTATTGCCCGTAGCTTGGGACCCTGTGCTGGACGAGAGATTCGCAATAAATGCAACCTAAAAAGGGTTAATGCCGAAGAATAATCATTACAGAACGAGACTGGGATTCAATTCACACTTGGTGACCTATTTCTTTTCATCTCTTTCAGTCGCTTCTCACCGCCGGGTAACTATTTCTACATATTCCATAAATGAGTCTGTGTGACGCTCAAACGAAGGTACGTCGTTACGATCAGGACCGAAAAACTGTCAATGTCCACACATGTGAACTGAGTTAACATCAGCTTCACACGCTAAATACAAGTTTTCCTGAACTATCAGCCCTGAACCATTGCCGCAGTCTCCAGTGAACAAATTACTAATATTTCAGAGTGACGCAAGAAACTGTGGCTGGATCACCATTCAAACAAGCATAGGTCTAGCCTCTTCAACTCTAACCCGGGCAATGTGAACGAGCAAGAAGGCTGCCACGCTTTTTCCTCGACAGTAAAACCGAGCATTAAGTCACTGAATGACCACATGCGATCACTATCTCCATTTACAGCTTATTGCAAATAAATGTTATTAAAAATCCGAATGTGCCATCAGAAGAACGCTAAAAATATTTTAAAAAAGTGATAAATTTCACTTTCATCTACGTGCAGCAATCTGCTACAAAATGAAAATAAACAACTGCTAATTTTAGTAGGAGCTTCGAAAATAGCTTATCATCACCTTACTTTATATTACTGCAGGAAAAGAGACTATTGCACCTCCTTTTTACAAGTAGTTTTATCGTTTCTTCACTGCTTCAGTCGAAATGGATGTATCTGTATTAGTTTTCGAATTATGAAAAAAACTAGACGAATTAATTAACAACTCATTGTAAATGACCACAAAACCTACAAATGTTACACATTAAATTTTGTATGTGCTGTTACTTGTATGTAGTATTACCTACTTGCTAATTTTGCAGGTGTCTTACATTAAGTGATATGCTGATTTTAATTAAAATTGCAAGTAAATATGTCTCTCACAGGTCAATTAATTAGAAGCTGCAATGGATTGGAATAACAGTCCAAGAGTGGCTAGATACATGTGTATTAAACCTTGGGCATTATTTAGACAGTCTTAAAAATGTCGTCTTCAGAAGGTATCGCACCTATTAACAAATATTACGACATTGTGTTTGAAATAGAGTCGTTATCATTACAATAAGCAAAATTACAGAAAATGTGTACAAATATTTTAGTGAAGCATCCTAGTGTGGAACCACATATCATCTATTTTTGGTGAGAGAAACATTAACTCTATCCAGTACATGTGTGTATCATCAACTTAATCACCATTTAAAATAGATGACTTATGCATAGTATGGCTATGTCTTAAATCTTTTTAAAATAGTACATATTTGACAATCAATCCAAAAACGTGTAGTGTGACACTTGAAAGATTTGTACAGTCTACTGGGGCACACCTGATAGAGAATCTAACAATGTGTACTGCGGTACATTAAAGCCTTGTATATGCACGTGGGACACTACACATTGTTAAACCGATTATCAGACGTGTGGTATTTTAAAAAGATTTAAGACAAACTGCTGCAGTAGAGAGCTACTGTTTTTAGATCACTTACTTTAAATGTTGATTACGTGGATAACATGCACATGTACTGGGGTCAACCACTCCTACATCGGATACAGGTGATGTGTGAATCTACATGAATGTGTTTCACTAAAATTATTTGCAAACATTTCTTGAAATTTTGCTTATCGTAGTCTTATCCTTTCTGTTGCACACGCAATGTCGTAATATTTGTTGATACGTACAATACCTTCTGAAAACAGTTTTGAAAGTGTTGAAACAATGGCTAAGGTTTAATAAGCTTGTGTTCTGGAACTGGTTGACTATTATTTCGAATCCTTTGAAGATCGTGCATGAACAGTTGCAGAACCACAGCCATGTTTAAAATTTTCAATTAATTACGTTAGCACACGTGTAAACAGCTCAATCGATATACACTGAGAAGTGTTACTATGTGATAGGTCAACCTTTTCGGTACCACACATATCATGAAACTTAAAAATTATTTACTGAATTTCAGATAAATAAATTTTGTCGACACTGTAGCTTCCCGCACATATTAAATACAGAGAATATCTTCTTACCAGAATGATTTTCACCTCCTCTTTAAAATGATGTATGGTTCTTCTCTGTAACTTAAATTGTTTGTGTTGCAGGTGTACAAATGCGATCAATATAAATCTTCTCTTTGTTCGCTGACGGCGCAGTTGACGTCATATCCGCCTCTGCTATGCTCAGCAACGTTGCCACAGTGTGCCAGCATGCCTACTAGCCTTAACTGGAGCGTGCGCGACTAGAGTCTGTAGCACATCGTGTTAGAAAGCTTTTTAACGTGTAAATATGCACATTTAAGCGCAGACCAAGCGTGCAGTTATCAACAAATCGGACAATGTTTGTGAGTCCAATGGTCGAACTGGCAACCCACAGGAAATGTGGAAGGGAAGACAGGCAAAGAGATTCCATGAAAGAGAAGGGTATAGTATAAAGCTTGACTTCGCAACCATAAATGGAGGCCTCAAAAAGAAGCTACACCCTCTTTTCTATATGTCCGCAGAGCTATAGTCTGCTGGCCTGTGATAGCAATCATAGCGCTTGGTAAAATAAGGTACTGGCAAGTGCATTGTTCGATTTTATATTGCGTAAATTGTGGCATCAAAAATGGCATAATTTGTTGAAAACATTGTTCTTAACTTAATTGTCTGACGCATATACACTGAAGCCCCAAGAAACTACTATACTCATTCGTATTCGAATTCAAACAGGCATAATAAGGAGCTGCGGTCCGCAACAATTATATACAGGGTGTTTCAAAAATGACCGGTATATTTGAAACGGCAATAAAAACTAAACAAGCAGCGATAGAAATACACCGTTTGTTGCAATATGCTTGGGACAACAGTACATTTTCAGGCGGACAAACTTTCGAAATTACAGTAGTTACAATTTTCAACAACAGATGGCGGTGCAAGTACTGTGAAACATAATAGAAGACAACGCAGTCTGTGGGTGCGCCATTCTGTACGCCGTCTTTCTGCTGTAAGCGTGTGCTGTTCACAACGTGCAAGTGTGCTGTGGACAACATGGTTTATTCCTCAGAACAGAGGATTTTTCTGGTGTTGGAATTCCACCGCCTAGAACACAGTGTTGTTGCAACAAGACGAAGTTTTCAACGGAGGTTTAATGTAACCAAAGGACCGAAAAGCGATACAATAAAAGATCTGTTTGAAAAATTTCAACGGACTGGGAACGTGACGGATGAACGTTTTGGAGAGGTAGGGCGACCGCGTACGGCAACCACAGAGGGCAACGCGCAGCTAGTGCAGCATGTGATCCAACAGCGCCCTCGGGTTTCCATTCGCCGTGTTGCAGCTGTGGTCCAAATGACGCCAACGTCCACGTATCGTCTCATGCGCCAGAGTTTACACCTCTATCCATACAAAATTCAAACGTGGCAACCCCTCAGCGTCGCTACCATTGCTGCACGAGAGACATTCGCTAACGATATAGTGCACAGGATTGATGTCGGCGATATGCATGTGGGCAGCATTTGGTTTACTGACGAAGCTTATTTTTACCTGGACGGCTTCGTCAATAAACAGAACTGGCGCATATGGGGTACCGAAAAGCCCCATGTTGCAGTCCCATCGTCCCTGCATCCTCAAAAAGTACTAGTCTGGGCCGCCATTTCTTCCAAAGGAATCATTGGCCCATTTTTCAGATCCGAAACGATTACTGCATCATGCAATCTGGACATTCTTCGTGAATTTGTGGCGGTACAAATTGCCTTAGACGACACTGCGAACACCTCGTGGTTTATGCAAGATGGTGCCCGGCCACATTGCACGGCCGACGTCTTTAATTTCCTGAATGAATATTTTGATGATCGTGTGATTGCTTTGGGCTATCCGAAACATACTGGAGGCGGCGTGGATTGGCCTCCCTATTCGCCGCCGTTGGATAAGCAGCTGCAGCAGCAAGTCGTATAACCCTAGCTTACTTATTTGTTAGATAGTTTAATTAATTTCTTTGCGTGTTTTTGGGTACTTGCATTGTTTAATTCATATATTTCGGGCGTATTATAGTATTTGAGGGTTGTAGCATCGCGCCTTAGTACCTGAATAGTGCAAATTCGCGTAGTCGTCTGTCTTCTGTTTTTGTTGTGAACGGCCAGTGTCGGTTGGTCCGTCAATGTGCTCCCTGCCGCCGTTGGATAAGTAGCTGCAGCAGCAAGTCGTATAACCCTAGCTTACTTATTTGTTAGACAGTTTAATTAATTTCTTTGCGTGTTTTTGGGTACTTGCATTGTTTAATTCATATATTTTGGGCGTATTATAGTATTGGTCAGTTGTAGCATCGCGCTTTAGTGTTTACTTCGTAGATTCTTATTTAAATTGCGTGTGAGTTTCGTATAGGAGGTGCAATTTCGAGTTTTAGTTACTGTAATCGTAAATTCAGCAGATTGTAGCGCAGTCGTTAGGCATTTGTACAGGTTAGTTGATACATTCTTTGCGTGTTCCGCTTGCGTCATCTAGGCACGGACTCGTGTTTCGGTAACTGTTGTTAAACATCGATTAGAATGGACAGGGACTGCGATTGCTGTGTTCGGATGAGGGCTGACTTGGCATCCCTTCGCTCACAGCTGCAATCGGCGCTGACTTCGGTCGCGCAGCTTAGGGCTGTTGCCAATGGGCACCACTGTAGGGAGCCGGACTCGGGTATCACGGGAATGTCAACCTCGTCCCGTCTGTCCCCAGATCGGTCTGCCGCTGTGGTTGCCCCGGTTGCTGCCCGCAGTGGGGCTGAGCCCTCGCCTGTGGGTGATTGGGAGGTCGTTCCAAGGCGTGGCAGGCAGCGAAAGGCGTCCCCGGAGGCTGATCAGAAAGCCTCCCCGGTGCGTCTGACAAACCGGTTTCAGGCACTGTCTCTGGCTGAGCCAGATGCAGCTGCCTGTCCTGTTTCAGAGGATCATTCTCAGCCTTCAAGGTCCGGGCAATCGCAGAGGGTGGGCTCACTGGTAGTTGGGAGCTCCAATGTTAGGCGCGTAATGGGGCCCCTTAGGGATACGGCGGCTAAGGAGGGGAAGAAATCCAGTGTACACTCCGTGTGCATTCCGGGAGGAGTCATTCCTGATGTGGAAAGGGTCCTTCCGGATGCCATGAAGAGCACAGGGTGCAGCCAGCTGCAGGTGGTGGCACATGTCGGCACTAATGACGTGTGTCGCTTTGGATCTGAGGAAATTCTCTCTGGATTCCAGCGGCTATCTGATTTGGTGAAGGCTGCCGGTCTTGCTTACGAGATGAAGGCAGAGCTCACCATCTGCATCATCATTGACAGAACCGACTGCGGACCTTTGGTGCAGAGCCGGGTGGAGGGTCTGAATCAGAGGCTCAGACGGTTTTGCGACCGTATTGGCTGCAGATTCCTTGACTTGCGCCATAGGGTAGTGGGGTTTCAGGTTCCGCTGAATAGGTCAGGAGTTCACTACACTCAGCTGGCGGCTACACGAGTAGCGGAGGCTGTGTGGCGTGGACTGGGCGTTTTTTTTAGGTTAGAAGGCCTCGGGAAAGTGCGGGATGGGCTGCAATGTCAAAGGGTGATGGCAATTACAGGACGTGCTTGGATCAAGGAACAGTCGGAATTATAGTTGTAAATTGTTGTAGTTGCGCTGGAAAAGTCCCATAGCTTCAAGCGCTAATAGAAAGCACAGAAGCTGATATCGTTATAGGTACAGAAAGCTGGCTAAAGCCTGAAATAATTTCTGCAGAAATTTTTACGAAGTCTCAGACGGTGTTCAGGAGAGATAGATTAGGCAGAATTGGTGGTGGAGTGTTTGTGTCTGTCAGTAGTGGTTTATCTTGTAGTGAAGTCTATGTAGATACTCCGTGCGATTTGGTGTGGGTGGAGGTTATACTTAACAGCCGAATTAAGTTAATAATTGGCTCCTTCTACCGACCCCCAGACTCCGATGATACAGTTGCGGAACAGTTCAGAGAAAGTTTGAGTCTCGTAACAAATAAATACCCCACTCATACGGTTATAGTTGGTGGGGACTTCAACCTACCCTCGGTATGTCGGCAAAAATACTTGTTCAGAACCGGTGGTAGGCAGAAAACGTCTTCCGAGATTGTCCTAAATGCATTCTCCGAACATTATTTCGAGCAGTTAGTCCACGAACCCACGCGAATTGTAAATGGTTGCCAAAACACACTTGACCTCTTGGCCACAAACAATCCAGAGCTGATAGAGAGCATCGTGACATATACAGGGATTAGTGATCACAAGGTCATTGTAGCTAGGCTCAATACCATTTCTTCCAAATCCATCAGAAACAAACGCAAAATAATTTTATTTAAAAAAGCGGATAAAGTGCCACTAGAAGCCTTCCTAAAAGACAATTTCCATTCCTTCCGAACTGACTATGCGAATGTAGACGAGATGTGGCTCAAATTCAAAGATATAGTAGCAACAGCAATTGAGATATTCATACCTCATAAATTGGTAAGAGATGGAACGGATCCCCCGTGGTACACAAAAAGGTCCGAACGCTGTTGCAGAGGCAACGGAAAAAGCATGCGAAGTTCAGAAGAACGCGAAATCCCGAAGATGGGCTAAAATTTACAGACGCGCGAAATTTGGCACGTACTTCGGTGCGAGATGCCTTTAATAGGTTCCACAACGAAACATTGTCTCGAAATTTGGTAGAAAACCCGAAAAATTCTGGTCGTATGTAAAGTACACAAGCGGCAAGACGCAGTCAATACCTTCGCTGTGCAGTGCCGATGGTACTGTTATCGACGACTGTGCCGCTAAAGCGGAGTTATTGAACGCAGTTATCCGAAATTCCTTCACCAGGGAAGACGAATGGAATATTCCAGAATTTGAAACACGAACATCTGCTAGCATGAGTTTCTTAGAAGTAGATACCTTAGGGGTTGCGAAGCAACTCAAATCGCTTGATACGGGCAAGTCTTCAGGTCCAGATTGTATACCGATTAGGTTCCTTTCAGATTACGCTGATACTATAGCTCCCTACTTAGCACTCATATACAACCGCTCGCTCAACGATAGATCTGTACCTACAGATTGGAAAATTGCGCAGATCGCACCAGTGTTCAAGAAGGGTAGTAGGAGTAATCCATTTAACTACAGACCTATATCATTGACGTCGGTTTGCAGTAGGGTTTTGGAGCATATACTGTATTCAAACATTATGAATCACCTCGAAGGGAACGATCTATTGACACGTAATCAGCATGGCTTCAGAAAACATCGCTCTTGTGCAACGCAGCTAGCTCTTTATTCGCACGAAGTAATGGCCGCTATCGACAGGGGATCTCAAGTTGATTCCGTATTTCTAGATTTCCGGAAAGCTTTTGACACCGTTCCTCACAAGCGACTTCTAATCAAGCTGCGGAGCTATGGGGTATCGTCTCAGTTGTGCGACTGGATTCGTGATTTCCTGTCAGGAAGGTCGCAGTTCTTAGTAATAGACGGCAAATCATCGAGTAAAACTGAAGTGATATCAGGTGTTCCCCAGGGAAGCGTCCTGGGACCTCTACTGTTCCTGATCTATATAAATGACCTGGGTGACAATCTGAGCAGTTCTCTTAGAAGGTTCGCAGATGATGCTGTAATTTACCGTCTAGTAAGGTCATCCGAAGACCAGTATAAGCTGCAAAGAGATTTAGAAAAAATTGCTGTATGGTGTGTCAGGTGGCAGTTGACGCTAAATAACGAAAAGTGTGAGATGATCCACATGAGTTCCAAAAGAAATCCGTTGGAATTCGATTACTCGATAAATAGTACAATTCTCAAGGCTGTCAATTCAACTAAGTACCTGGGTGTTAAAATTACGAACAACTTCAGTTGGAAGGACCACATAGATAATATTGTCGGGAAGGCGAGCCAAAGGTTGCGTTTCATTGGCAGGACACTTAGAAGATGCAACAAGTCCACTAAAGAGAGAGCTTACACTACACTCGTTCGTCCTCTGTTAGAATATTGCTGCGCGGTGTGGGATCCTTACCTGTATTATCGCGTTATAGGGGAGAGAGTGTGGCAGATATGATACACGAGTTGGGATGGAAGTCATTACAGCATAGACGTTTTTCGTCGCGGCGAGACCTTTTTACGAAATTTCAGTCACCAACTTTCTCTTGCGAATGCGAAAATATTTTGTTGAGCCCAACCTACATAGGTAGGAATGATCATCAAAATAAAATAAGAGAAATCAGAGCTCGAACAGAAAGGTTTAGGTGTTCGTTTTTCCCGCTCGCTGTTCGGGAGTGGAATAGTAGAGAGATAGTATGATTGTGGTTCGATGAACCCTCTGCCAAGCACTTAAATGTGAATTGCAGAGTAGTCATGTAGATGTAGATGTAGACATGAACCCCTGTGACTTCTTTCTGTGGGGACACTTGAAAGACCAGGTGTACCGCCAGAATCCAGAAACAATTGAACAGCTGAAGCAGTACATCTCATCTGCATGTGAAGCCATTCCGCCAGACACGTTGTCAAAGGTTTCGGGTAATTTCATTCAGAGACTACGCCATATTATTGCTAAGCATGGTGGATATGTGGAAAATATCGTACTATAGAGTTTCCATCTGTTGTTGACAATTGTAACTACTGTAATTTCGAAAGTTTCTCTGCCTGAAAATGTACTGTTGTCCCAAGCATATTGCAACAAACGGTGTATTTCTATCGCTGCTCGTTTAGTTTGTATTGCCGTTTCAAATATACCGGTCATTTTTCAAACACCCTGTAAGACAACAAGGGTCTGGCGCAGGTGTTAGATCGGATATTGCTGCTATAATGGCAGATTATCAAGATTTGAAGTGAGTCTGAAAGTGGTTTTAAAGTCGGAGCACGAGCGAGATAGCGATGAAGTGAGGATTTTCCCACACGACCATTTCATCAGTGTACCTTATTTATCAGCAATCCGGCAAAACGTCAAATCTCCGATAGCGCTGCTGCCGGTAAAAGACCCCGCTAGAACGGTACAAACGTTGACTGAAGAGAATCGTTCAACGTGACGTAAGTGCAACCATTCTGCAAATTGCTGCAGATTTCAAACCTGGACCGTCAACAAGCGTCAGTGGACAAACCATTCAACGAAACATCATCGGTATACGATTTCGTAGCCGAAGGCCCACTCGTGTAACCTTAATGACTGCACGACACAAAGCTGCGCGGCTCGCCTGGGTTCGTCAGCATCGACACTGGACCGTTGATGACTGGAAAGATGTTGCCTGGTCGGAAGACTCTCGTTTCAAATTGTGTGGAGCGGACGGATGCGTACGGATAAGGGGACAACCTTATGAAATCATGGACCCTGCATTTCAGGAGAGGCTCTGTAATGGTGTGGAATGTGTGCAGTTAGAGTGATAGGGAATCCCTGAAACGTCTAGATACGACTCCGTCGGGTGACATGTACGTAAGCATCCTTTGTGATCACCTACATCCATTCATATCCATTTTGCATTCCGACGGACTTTGGCAATTCCAGCCGGACAATGCGACAACCCACACGTCCAAAATTGCTACAGAGTGGTTGCAGAAACTTCCGCCGGCCATCAAACTTCTCAGACATGAACGTTATTGAGCATATCTGCGATGCCCTGGAGCGTGATTTTCAGATCTCCACCCCCTGTTACTCTTACGGATTTATAGACAGCCCAAGTGATTCATGGTGTCAGTTCCCTCCAGCACTATTTAAGACATTAGCCGAGTCCATGCCACATCGTGTCACGGCACTACTGCGTTCCCGCAAGGGCCATACGCAAATTAGGCAGGTGTAACAGTTTCTTTGGCTTTTCAGTGTACTGCTGAAATTTGCAAACACAAATTCCACAAAAGCTATATTTAAGTGATTTGAGTTGTAGTGGACATTATAATAAAGCATTAATATAAACAGATTATTATTGTTACGTTGTTGTTGCTGTTGTGGTCTTCAGTCCTGAGACTGGTTTGATGAATCTCTCCATGCTACTCTATCCTTTGGAAGCTTCTTCATCTTCCAGTACGTACTGCAATCTACATCCTTCTGAATCTGCTTAGTTACTCATCTCATTGTTATGTTAGGAAGTTTTATGCCTTTTATGAGTATTATTATAATTACATTTACAGGCATTTGCTATATGTTAAAGGTGGTGATGTTGTGATGACAGCGACTGCTGTTAGAGGATGGGCTGAGGGGTTGTGGTAGGGGTATAGCGTGTGGAAGTGGGAGCTCCCTAAGGAACTGAATTTTGGAACTACATCTTTCAGAACTTGGTGCAGTTTCGACCATTTTCCATTCATGGCATGCCAGTTATACCATTAAATATCGGCATGCTGTTTCCTAATGACGAATTGTCAAACACTGCTGTCGGGTGGCTGTATAACAAAGAAAGCACGGGCTCTTGTCTGTGGTCGCTGAGCTATGAAATATTATAAATTTACCTTGAGCAATTACAGAGGAGACAGGGAGCTGTTGGATTGGACTCAGTGCCAGGAAGACATCAAAGCATAAGTGGATAGATCCGTGACTAGTAAAGCCAATGTAACAGCTAACCTGGACTTCAGGAGATATAATGAGCTTCTGCGGTCTGTATAGTCTACGGCCATTCCAAGTAAACACTTAATTTAACCGCCGTGTTAGCACATGTTTCACTGACTGCAGAAGCTCAGGAGAGTACTGGAAGCATCTACTTCCCTGAGCAATCATTATATTCGTTTTCTTACTTATCGATCGCAATAGCACATCATCAAATGTGACGATGGTAGCGCGAATGTACAGTCACCACTGATACTTTAGATCAACCTTGCTGCATCTCAGGTGGCACCAAAATGTTTAACTGTCGGTGTATCTTTACATATTGTTCCATCTCTCTCCCCCATCACATTATCTAACGCTTCTTGTTACCTGTGAATTGCATTATGTTCAGTTATTGGAACAATATCAATAAAATTTCTTCCTTTATTATAGTGCAAGATGTCATGGTCTCCTGACCTTCATTGCTTATATATTCCGCCCACACAATCATATTCTTCACACCACAACTCCATAAGATAAAGTCAATGTTTTATGAATTCATGTAAACGATATGATAATAAGAAGTAAGCGCACTGTGGCTGAAATGCTCGAGGGTGGCGTACACACACACACACATTCAAGGCACGATGGTCACAAAAGCATTTAGTTCGGGAGAGGCAAACAGCATGCCAGAAGGCCGGTCCCTTCAGAGGACGAGTCAACCCATCTACATCAGACGGCGACAACCCATAGCGGAGAAAGCGTTTGCCCAAGTGAAAGGGAGAACGACCCCATGTTCGTTTTGAAAGCAAATCCAACTACATTGTGTGGGAGTGCCAGGCCTACGCATTCTATACAAACATAGCAAGCAGTTTCAGATGTTTGGAATACTCCTACAGATTTCCGGATTTGTCACCTTAAATGAAACGTCATTCTCCCGTTTTAGAAGAGCAGTGCTGATTGGCAGACGATATTCCTGATACCTTGAGCTAAACGAGTAATGGAAGAGACCATCTGGCATGGAGAGGGACCGTTCCATTGTCGCTCTTGGAGCGAGAACACGTAACGAGAGCATGTGCGCTCGTAAGTCTACTCAAAAAGCGAGGAACAAGTCTCTCCTCAGTCCTTCACTGGGAGAGCAACTCTGTCGAGAGCGAATTGCAGTGAGATTCGGTATTGAGTCCTTGTGATTAAGTGTTGTTCACTGTGTTGGCTGCCACACTTATTGTGCAGTGTGAACCGACAGAGTTATAGTTAAACGCCTGCAAGCGTATTTTTGAGTGGCATAGCGGTGAACTGGTTATCTGGCCGGTATACCACGCCAACAGTTAGACAAGAGCAATAGGAGTCCTTGACTTCATCAAGGCTTAGGGAGTGTTTGATTGGCGAAAGTCAATCCAGATAGAACGAGAGTTGTCTTATTTGTCAGCAGCGAGCGGCGCAGACAGCAGTCATTGCAGCTTACGGTATTGTGCGCTACACCTCTTGCGAGCCCCATTTTTCCTCCACAACAGAACACTTCATTGAATTTCACATGCGACAGCCTCGACCGTACCTAGCAACAATCTAACAGATAATTATTCAAGTTGAATAGGAGTGCCTCTCAGCCATTCTGCCAAGTCCATAATAATCTTAAGTTTTCTACAGAAATTTCATCAGCAAATCCTATCCTTAAGAGGTAAATTCACATTCAGAAAAGAACCCAGAAATAACTTGTTCAGTTCATAACTAAAAGTGCAATAGTAATTTGTCAGAATTTTTGCAAAAAAAAAAAATAATAATTTCGGCAGTTCCATGTTTTTCTTACATAAACTAGGATTACTCCAGTACCCAAGTATTTCACTAGTTACATAAGAAATTTTGTGAATTTTTGTGTTATTTCCTAACAGCAGACGATTCCAGAAGGTATTTATTGCTGAAAGTTTTTCAAGCATTTCTCTTCAGAACGTTAGGAGCGTCAGTCTGTCGTCTGTAGTAATGTGGCGGTGGAAATCGCATCTTGCAGGAGCCACAGGGTAAAGGGTACATCTCAGATTAATCTGTTGCGCAGAATCAGAGAATAACAAATCAACCCCACGTGCCCACAGAAAATGGCGAACCTACCATGATAGGTAAAATAGGTAAACTGCCAGGATAGGTAAAATAGGTAAGCTACCAGGATAGGAAAGTGTCAGGATAGTTATTTACGGCAGGTCGCAACAATAGCACTTTGAAGAACTTTCTATCATGTAATAAATAATTATTTGCAAAGATTGGGATCAGAATACATACAGTTAGTGAAAAAAGCAGAACTGTAGGGAAAAGGGTGTCTGTTATTGTGTTGGACAATTTTGCATTTTTTTACGGTTTTTGAGTAACTTTTAGGGCATAGGATTTTCATGTGATAGGCACAGACGCACAGTGACGCAGAGACGCAGTGTGACGCAGCATCATATAAGTTAGAATTAAGAAATAACATTTGGCACCCTTTGCAAGCGAAATTGGAGACTGCAGCAGAGCAGACCGAACATTATCCGAGATGTCACGACGTTGTTGTTGTTGTTGGTTCAACCAACTGGTAAGTGGTCGTACAGTTTTATAGATACGGTTGTGGTGTGTTGAAAGTATTTCCATGTTAACAAGAGCACCAGCCAAAAGGTTACGTGAGAGACAACAAGTACACAAGATGGGGGAGAATCAACCAGATAGACAGCAAGTAAACGAGCTTATTGAGAATAGGACAGAAGGTGAACCTGAGAATAGGACAGTCGGTGAATCACAGAATAGGACAGTCAGGGAGCTGCAGAATCAGCAGGTTCAGTTAGACTGGGATAAAATTGAGACACATCAGACAGATGGGAATCGAAGGGACGAGAACATCGAATTTCCAGAACATGAAATTCCAGGTAGGGCACATTCTGAGCCAGAAATACACAGCCCAGGCAGGAAATGGCAAAGATTAGAGGCGAAACGAGCACAGGAAACGCGTTTGTTTGCCGCATATTCAGGGACGGAATACGCGTCAATACAGTCAATGAACCGGCAGTTAGCTAACGTTCAAAGAGCTCGGGTTATTGCACTTATCAAACTTAAAAACGCCACAGCATAGCCCAGTCTAAGACGTAACTGACCGAGTAGAAAACAATAGATCGAGAATACATACTTCAGTAGAAGGTAGTGTTACAGGACAGGACGCGATCATGGAGATGTTACAAAAAATGAACGCTAGTATGACGAAACACAATCAGGATATTAATCCACAGATAACGAAACAGAATACACACATGGCAAAACAGTATCAGTAATTGAAACAGGATAATCAGGCTACTAAGACATAGATCCAACAGATTAAAATCCAGATGGAAGAAGTGATCGTCAGAATTGATAGTCAGATCACTCAGATAAACAAAGACGCGAAATAATCTAGATAGAAATCAAGTACAAACACAAGGTCAGCAGCAATTACGCGCTGACGTGGACAAGGTCCAATTGGACATCGTAAACGTTGACAAAAAGATGGAACGTTTTCCGAAAAAATCCACTCGAACAGCAATACAAATTTCGGAAGAACTAGCAATTCAAAGCAAGGTCGCAAAGGTTGCACTGAAAAAATATAATCAGTGGATCAGCCGGCCGGTGTGGCCGTGCCGTTCTAGGCGCTTCAATCTGGAACCGCGTGACCGCTGCGGTCGCAGGTTCGAATCCTGCCTCGGGCATGGTTGTGTGTGATGTCCTTATGTAAGTTATGTTTAAGTAGTTCTAAGTTCTAGGGGACTGATGACCACAGATGTTAAGTCCCATTGTGTTCAGAGCCATTCTGATCAGAGGATCAATAACATAGAACTTAAAAACAAAGATCAATTTGAAAAGCTTCGAACAGAGTTGATACGAACCGTCTAAGAATGTTCAAGTAGAACCAAGGCTAGACGCTACACTCGTGCAGAAATCGAAACAGAAAACCCCGATTAAAGTAATACATGACGTGCCACAGGACGAGTCACAGTACCTAGAGAAACGATACACATGGATTCAGCCGGTACCAATCGAAAGACAGGCAACTGAACCAGTAAATCCAAGGACACAACATAATACCAGCACAGGTGCTATAACACGAACGACGAGAGAATAAACACACGACCAACCCTTTTGTTCACCAATGATACGATATGGCGCGGATATGAGTCAGAAAATTGAGAATAGGCAGACAGGCAGTGGATTACCAGAGAATAAACACGACGACACAAGCAGTGGCAGATTATTTGAGACCATGAATCTGCCACAAACCGGATTTATGAGTAGATATGATACAGACCACTTCCTTACAGTTACCAAATTACAACATTTCACGGAAGAAGGCGGTAGCTTGCATGCACGCACATTCATCGGCCAGTTTCAAGTAGGCTTCCCAGACCACTGGACCGTAGCTCACAAACTTGACTCCATTTGTGCACACATGTCAGGGACAGTCGCAGAGGTGATGCAAAAGATGGCGGCTACATGTACGTCTTACCTACAGTAGAGAACAGCATTTCGCGAAAGATATTGGTCTAAGGAGCGCAAAACAAAATTAAATACGTGTTACTTCAGATGACACCCTATGAAAACTCAGGAGAGAAAAGCGTGGTAAAATTCTTTGATGTAATGGACAAAAAGAATCAATGCCTAGACAAACCATACAGCAACGGAGAGCTGATACGTCTGTGTAGAATGGAATTACCGGTAAAGTATCAACAGGCCAAAAGGCAACAGTAGGAAAAAATGAAAATACCGAAGAATTCAAAGAGGTTTTAAGGGAACTTGAATTTATGTTTAAAGAAGAAGAGGTGAAAGAGAAACGAAAGGAAAGGGAACAGCAAAATGAGAGGACTAGGAACAAATATTCTAATAATAATAATCGTAATCCAAGCATCAATAATTTCAGGCAATTTAACAGACAAGGGTAGAGCAAAATGGAGACAATTAGCACAGAAACGATAACCAGAATAATTGGTACCGAAATAGGAAGAGTAATTGACACTCATACAGTGGCGGATATGGCTTTAGAAACCAAAATGCCAACGGTTAAGGGTACTTTGAAAGAAATCACGATGTTAGAAACAGCAACTGGCGAGTCCAGGGCGTAAATAATTACCGAGGAAATTATGGTCCACAGAGACAAGAACAACACAGCAAACAGAAGCCAGATGTAGAAGTTAGGCCACCGAATACTGCAAAACGTAAAGATTGAACTGAAAACTGCCGAAGAGATTAGGCAAACTAACGTCCACCCTATCTTATACTAACCACTAAGTAAAAAATATATTAAGAATCAACAAAATAACACATCAATTAAAAGGAAAAGAGACACTAAACACTTTAACAATCTCTTGTAGTACCAAGTACATTACAACATGCACACAAACAATAAATGGTACACAACAATTGAAAGAATGAAGAAGTGGTAGGCTATAAAAATTATATCTATATGCTTTAATTAAATTATCATACGAGAAATAAATAATAATTTTTGTCATTTTTATGAACATTGCATTGTATAGAGTCTAAATCTCTTATTGTTTGTATAAAACAAAACATTGTACAAAAATTTCTCTACACGAAACGACGGACATCGCCACCAACACCAGTCACCTGCTCCCTTAACACTAATTGCTTCGAGATAGCGACGGAGAGGGTACAGACATGTTGAGAAAGAACTTAGGACAATAACAACTACATGTAGAGCAACGCCACACTAGAAATGCAGGTTGCAACCAGGTTGGACTTCAGGAGAACAACGTGCAGCATGGACATTTCATATGTCACGACACTACTACACCACAGAAGAGCGTGGGGAGGATCATAATACGACGAGACGACAACGAAGTTACAAAAAATTACTAAGATCTACAAACTCATCAAGTAACATTTGAAAAGGCAGTCAGATCCTACAAATCCTATATCACTCTTACACTAAAATTCACATATTCCTAGCCCAAGAAGAACAGAAGAAGAGAAGAACTGAAGATACAAGATGAAGAAGGGCAGAAGACAGGAAGATACCTTTCTCTCCTACCCTACAAAGCAAATTGCTACAAACGTCTTTCCATGAACTTTGAGGCATGGAAATTACTACAACTACCTCTCCACAAATAAACCTTGAATCGTCAAAGAAATACAAGCGAACGGCAAACGGAATACTTAAGTAGTACCAACCAACATTATCTAGAAATAGATTCAGCAAAATGAACAGTATTCTCCCTACCACATCATCAAATTGACATACGGAACCAGGTGTGACAGCAAAGGAGTGCCTAGAAATCAGTGTTTATGCAGTAAACCACAGTCATCATCATCATCGGTTAAACGTACCACTCCATGATGACAATGTTAACAAGTGCGACGCAGCATCGCATGCTAAAGTGCTTCTCTCATGATTTGTGACACCCATACAAATGAGACGACGCCTTCCAGTATTTCAGTGGGGATCGTCGAGCACAGAAACCGACTCAGCACAAAGTAAAAAGACTGAAAAAATACAAATGTAGAGTTAAGAAAATGATATATTTGTAAAATTATTTTTCTTTGCTTTCTTGTAAAAGTAATTATCATATGTGTAAATCTCATAATGTGATAGTGACCTTAAAACAGTATGTAAGAAAAATTAATAAGTTTAAGTAAATAATCTTAAAAAATCCATGTAAAGCCAAGTCAGCTATTTATATAAAAAAGATTTTGGTTAACCATAGGTTGAAAGAGGATAGAATAAAGAAAAAACACTTCTTCACTCTTAAAACAGTGACACAGAGGAAAGAAAAATAATGCCTAAATACATAAAAGAAAGTCACACAACAGAGCTTTTGCAAACATTCACGCGAAGCTTAACTAAAGAAAAGATATAATCACACTAAAACATGATACACTGTACACTAACGAGTTTAGAAAAATTAATATTGTAAAAACAATTTTTGGAAATGAAAAAGAAAAACAGAGACATGTACTGGCAACGACGAAGATTAACAATATTTGTAAAGTCTATATTTGCCTAACAACAAAACATAAATTGTAGAATTAAAAAAAGAAACAATATCTGTAAAGAAATCATTAGAAAAAAATTGTTAAGAATGTCTGAGAAAATTTTGTTAGGAAACCTTAAAGTACAATTTTTGTCTGACTTTGTCAATGTTTACCTCGGCATTGGCAAATCCCAGACAAACATTTTGTCAGAAGGAGGGAGGTATGTAAGACGTCATGGTCTCCTGACCTTCATTGCTTACATATTCCGCCGTGACAATCATATTCCGCACATCAAGGCACTTCATTCGAACCCAAACTCCATAAGATAAAATCAATGTTGTATGAATTCATGTAAACAATATGAAAATAACAAGTAAGCGCACCATGCTTGAAATACTCGAGGCTGGCGAACACACACACATTCAAGGCACGACGGTCACAAAAGCTTTCAGTTTGGGAGAGGCAAACTGCACGCCAGGAGGCCGGTCTCTTCAGAGAACGAGTCAACCTATCTATGTCGGCCGATGACCTCCCATAGAGGAGACAGCGTTTGCCCGAGTGAAAGGGAGAATGATCCCGTGTTCATTTAAAAGCAAATTCCGCTACATTGTGAGGCAGCCCCCAGCGTATGCATTCTTGAAAAACATAGCACACAGTTTCAGAGGTTTTCACATGGAGACAGCAAACGCCAAACGCCAATGCTACAGATTTCCGGATTTGTCACCTTAAACGAAACGTCATTCTCCCGTTTAAGAAGAGCAATGCTGATTGGCAGACGATATTCCTGACACCTTGAGCTAAAGGAGTAGTGGAAGAGACGATCTGGCGTGGAGAGGAACCGTTCCGTTGTCGCTCTTGGAGCGAGAACACGTAACGAGAGCATGTGCGCTCGTACGTGTACTCAAAAATTGAGGAACAAGTCTCTCCTCAGTCCTTCACTGGGAGAGCAACTCTGTCGAGAGCGAATTGCAGTGAGATTCGGTATTGAGTCCTTGTGATTAAGTGTTGTTCACTGTGTTGGCTCCCACACTTATTGTGCAGTGTGAACCGACAGAGTTATAGTTACACGCCTGCAAGCGAATTTTTGAGTGGCATAGCGGTGGACTGGTTATCTGGCCGGTATACCACGCCAGCAGTTAGACAAGAACAATAGGAATCCTTGACTTCATCAAGGCGTAGGGAGTGTTTGATTGGCGAAGGTCAATCCAGATAGAACGAGAGTTGTCTTATTTGTCAGCAGCGAGCGGCGCAGACAACAGTCATTGCATCTTACGGTATTGTGCGCTACACCTCTTGCGAGACCCATTTTTCCTCCACAACAGTATACTTCATTGCATTTCACATGCGACAGCCTCGACCATACCTAGCAACGTTCTAACGGATACTTACTTAAGTTGAATAGGGGTGTCTCTCAGCCATTCTGCCAAGTTCATAATAATCTTAAACTTTCTATAGATATTTCATCAGCAAATCCTTTCCTTAAGAGGTAACTTCACATTCCTAAACGAACCCGGAAATAACTTCTTCAGTTCGTAACTAAAGGTGCAATAGTAATTTCTCAAAATTTTTGCAAAAAAATAACTATCGTTAGTTTCATGTTTTTCTTACACTAACTAGCACTACTCCAGTACAGAAGTATCCCACTAGTTACATAAGAAATTTTGTGAATTTTTGTGTCATTTCCTTCTAGCTGACAACTCCAGAAGATGTTTATTGCTGAAAGTTTTGCAGGCATTTCTCTTCAGAACGTTAGGAGCGTCTGTCGGTCTTCTGTAGTAATGTGGGTGTGGTAATTGCATCTTGCAGGAGCCACAGGCTAAAGGGTACATCTCAGATTAATCCGTTGCGCAGAATGACAGAATAGCACCCACACGCACACAACATGTTTAGCTATCTACCTCACGTGAACAGAACTGATGGCGAGCAAGAATAAACTCCACACTTCCAAGTTAAATTAATATACTTACACTAAAGCACAAATTATAAAAAACGTAGAGTTAGAACGAATACATATCCAGAACGAGCAGTAGAACAATGGATCAAAAAAGTATATACATAAAGATAAAACACACCGAAATCTATCACTGCCTTCTACGTTCACTGATAGATATCACTTGACATTACACCACCCTCTGTTTTTGAATTTCTGTGCCCCAGCTACATGGGGGCATGTGCCGAACACTTCTCCCGGTCAGTGCAGTCACTGGAGCAGTAGTAGGAGGGCCTGTAACCATTATTTTGTGGTCTGTAGCTCGAGGTCTGTGTGGACCCCGAACGTTTTGGTTTATAGCGGCCGCTCTGGAAATCACTTTGATCTGTGAATCGAGGTTAGCGGGTTTCAGCCACTCTAGGAGACCGTTTAATGCTTTCCGTTCCAATTTATCATGAAGTCTTTCAGGAATGTGCGCAGCAGTCGCAACGGGCATGTACATACACTAATTTTCAGAAAAACAGAACACCTTGAACCATTAGAGATGGGTCGTTCGTATTGATACGACACGTAAATTAGTAAGCTCTGCAGAAATGATTAGCGTTTCAGGCGCCTCATTTCAGAATACGTCCTGTAGCGTATTAGGCACAGGGCCTGCCGTGGGCACAGAAAACATATTCTGTGCTTGATAGCATCGATGCGTATAAGGTGCGAATGGTGTGCTGTGGTATAGCCACCCATGCTGAACTCTCCTGGTACAAAAGTTCATTTGTGGTGATTGGCACTGGTCAAAGTACTCAGTTCATCACCATATCCCTCACATCTTCGATTGGCGATAAGTCTAGTTAACCGGTGGACCAGGGCAAAAGCCTGACATCCTGTGACACCAGGAAGGCACATGTTCGAGCAGCAACATGTGGTCGTTTATTGTCTTGCTGAAAAATGTGTCTGGGGTGTTGTGCAGAATGCGTATGGTTGCAGGTGGCAGCATGCCCTTCAGGTGGATCATACTGGTCACAGTGTCCTGTGCATGCTTCAAATGTGATCTGTTGTTGCTGTATGTCTTGAGCGAATGCTGTCATTGTGATGCTGCGCCCCCTCTCTGTGGCGAACCAATATGCGATCATAATTTTCAGACGAACAGAACCTGGATTCGTCGGAAAACTCTGTGTGATCCCGTTCGTATCTCCACTGACTTCGTTCCATACACCATTGCCATCTAGCGTGTTTCTGCACATTCGTCAAAGACAGGCAGACGCAACACATGCCGTAATAAACAGCAACGGCGATGGACACACACTCCCCGCCCCCCTCCACTGGTGGTGTACGATGTGTTATACTGTTCCACTGTCGCGCCAAACTGGAGGAGGACGCAGAACTGTTCCTCCACGCCATTCGGATTAGATGTCGATATTCTCAGGAGGTACTTTGGATGGTGCGACGTGATCAATCTCATCGTGTTCTCCGTCCTTCCGTGAACCATTCTGCACACACTCTTTCTACTGCCGAAAAACTTCGTCCTATACGAGCAGCATTTTCCCGGATGGGTGCATCCCACCGTCTAATGCTAATAATGCGCCCTATTTCAAGCGCACTGATTTGATGGTATGGTTCAAGCATATGTCTCTGAGGCACCCTGCTTGTTGGTTCAAGTAATACTGATCCATTACCTTCCGTTTATAGTGTCAACAGGAGCCTCAGCACATTTTACCAGTAGGTGGTGTTGCGCCGTGATATCGAAGTTGACATTCAACCAGGGCTGCGACATGCTTCAAATGCTAATCATTTCTGTAGAATAAACTACATGTCCTACCTCTAGTCGTTCAAGGCGTTCAGATTTTTTTCTGAACTTGAGTGCAGGTGGCGGAGACGGGGACATACAGTGTCAGCCCGTAGCCAGACATGCGTAGATGCGGCCAGCATTTCACGGTCTGCAGTGCTCCAAACGGAGCTGTATTTCTGTAAAGAGTCGAAAAACAAAAAACCAAAAAAATGGCGACAAGAGTTGCGGATCACCATTGGTTCCCTGTTGTAATGTCGCGCCGAATGCTTACCACTTGACGTCAACCATGACACCATGACAGCACTGAGCGAGGTGGCGCAGTGGTTAGCACGCAGGAGTCGCATTCTGAAGGACGATGGTTGAAACCCGCGTCTGGTCATCCATATTTAGGTTTTCTGTGATTTCTCTAAATCGCCTCAGGCAAGGCTTCTTTGAAACGGCATGGCCGAATTCCTTACCGATCCTTCCCTAATCAGATCATGTACTCCGTCTCTAATACCCTTGTCGTTGATAGGACGCTGAACAACAATATCTTCATTCTCCTTCTCCTCCTCCTCCTCCTTCAACTATGTCTGCCAGTTTGTCATCGTGAATAGGTTGTTGTAATGCCGCAGCCCCCACCATAGCATCCACAACATCCTTAAACACCTCCAGTACATTCTCGATCTGCTGTACCTTCTCAATCCCTGAGGTGAACTTTCGCTTCGGAACTGCAGTCAAAGGAACCAGTTTGACAGCTGCCTGTGGTAGATGGCGTCCGGTAAAAAGTAATCATTCCGAAAAATTTTCTTAATTCCATGAAAGTCTGCGCAACCGGTAAGTCAAGGATGAGTTGTACTCATTCAGGATTAGGAAATAGATCTTCTGCGCAAACGATGAACTCAAAAAATTGTAAGCCCGCTTTCCTAAAAATTCACCTGTTTTTGTTGATTACCACCCAGAAGTAATTAAGCCTCAGAAAAAGGGTTGGTACCTGTGTATCTTGTTCCGCATCGTCGGTGGAGACGATAAATTCGCCCATGTCTACAAAACCTCATCTAACAACCTTGTGAATAAACCTTTGATATGATTGTGCGGCATTTTGAAGAACAAAGGGCGTAAAGCTCAAATGGAACAAACTAAACGCAGTAGTGCCCTTTGCTACCGGAAACCGTTATCCACCTTGTGACAGTCGATAACGTTGAAAACTGTCTCTCGCGCTAGGCGTCATTGCAGCCACCTGAGGTAACGGTTACTTATCTGGAATATTACGGTTATTTCAGACTCTACAATCCCCACAAAGGTGCCAATTTTGTCCTTTTTTCTGGTGGAGACAGAATGCCTTCAGTAATTGGTGTCGCTATGTCATCTTTAAGCGAGGTGGTTTTTGGCGTAAGCCTGACTGGGCAGCCCGTTACTGGAGATCGGAGTGGAGTCAGAATTTAGAGCTTAGTGTCGTGCTTGCAAGCCTTTCCTGGTTTCCTGATTTCTGTCATCTCCGGAAATTCAAGCGGTTCCGCGTCGCATCCGTTGGAAACTTGCGCCAACTTTAGCTATCTACCGTAAGTGAATTGAACCGATGGCGAGAAATAATAAGCGTCACACTTGCAAGATTACGTCATATATTTTCACTAAGGTGCGTATTACAAACACAGAGAATTAGCGTCAAAATATATTTAGAGTGAGGACCAAAACAATGGAACAAATAAATACAAACTTAAAGACAAAATATACTGTACATATCACTATCGTCTATATCGACTGATCGATATCACTTGTTGCTACACACTTTTGACCTCTTTTTGAGTGCAGTTGCCATAATTATGCAGTCCACATGATACGTGTGTATGTACTGTAATGTATCGATCGGAGGAGGCACTCAACTAGCCACCCAGAAACGACAGTCGCCTGCTGAGACGTATGCACTTAGGAGTCGCACGCCAAAAGACTCCAAAGGACGTTCAGCAGCCTCCATTGTATATTCCACCAAGAAGAGTACCGGCCACCAAGCTCCAGCTTCAGAATGCACACTATGTGATCAAAAGTATGCGTACTCCTAGCTGGAAATGTCTTACAAGTTCGTGGATCCCTCCATTGATAATGCTGGAATTCAATATGTCGTTGGTCCGTCCTTAGCCTCGATGACAGCTTCCACTCTCGCAGGCATACGTTCAATCTGTTGCTGGAAGGTTTCTTGGGGAATGGCAGCCATTTCTTCAGGGAGTGCTGTACTGAGGAGAGGTATCGATTTCGCTCGGTGAGGCATCGCACGGAGTCGGCGTTCCAAACGTCCCTAAGGTGTTCTATAGGATTCAGATCAGGACTGTGCAGGCCCGTCCATTACAGGGATGTTACTGTCGCGTAACCGCTCCGCCACAGTGTGTGCATTTATGAACAGGTGCTCGATCGTGTTGAAATATGGAATCGCCATCCCCGAATTGCTCTTCAGCAATGGGAAGCAAGAAGGTGCTTAAAACAATAGTATAGGCCTATTCTGTAATATTGCGACTCAAAACAACAAGGGTGCAAGCCCCTCCACTTAAAACACGACCACAACATAACACCATCGCTTTCGAATTTTACTGTTGGCACTACACACGCTGGCAAATGAGATTCACCGGGCATTCGCCATACCCACACCCTGCCATCGGATCGCCACATTGTGTACCGCGATTCGTCACTCCAGACAACTTTTTCCCACTGTTCAATCGCCCAATGTTTACGCTCCTTTAACCTAGCGAGGCGTCGTTTGGCATTTACCGACGTGATGTGTGGCTTACGAGCAGCTGCTCTACCATGAAATCGAAATATTCTCACCTGCCGCCTAACTGTCATAATACTTGCATTGGATCCTGATGGACTGGATAGGTTTCTGCCTATTACACGTTACGAAACTCTTCTACTGTCGGCGGTCTCTGTCAGTCAACAGCCGAGGTCGGCCTGTACGCTTTTGTGCTGTACGTGTCCCTTCACGTTTCCACTTCACTACCACATCGGAAACCGTGGACCTAGGGATGTTTAAGAGTGTGGAAATCTCGCGTATAGACGTATGACTCAAGTGGCACCCAATCACCTGACCATGTTCGAGCTCCGTGAGTTCCGCATGGCGTCTCATTCTGCTCTCTCACGATGTCTAACGACTACTGAGGTCACTGATGTGGACTACCTGGCAATGGGTGGCTGCACAATGCACCTAATATGAAAAACATATTTTTTCGAGCCGGCCGGAGTGGCCGTGCGGTTCTAGGCGCTACAGTCTGGAGCCGAGCGACAGCTACGGTCGCAGGTTCGAATCCTGCCTCGGGTATGGATGTGTGTGATGTCCTTAGGTTAGTTAGGTTTAATTCGTTCTAAGTTCTAGGCAACTGATGACCTCAGAAGTTATGTCACGTAGTGCTCACAGCCATTTGAACCATATTTTTTCGGGGGTGTCCGTATACTTTTATTCACACTGTGTATGTTTCGTCAGTGACCGGTACGTTTGCAAATATAAAGGCAGAGGTGACTAATGGGCGCGTCCACAGCGCATTGTATGTTAAAACACGGCAGAAGGGACAGAAAATGCCAAATGACAGGCTGACTACTAGGAATTCCTTTCTCGGCGTTTGTGTGTAGTTTTTGTTATGTGGAAGTTGTGGGTTGTACTTAACTACGTAGGAGGATGATCCCAATTAGTTTTGTTGGCTAGAAAGAAACCTTGAGCTGACCGATTTCGTGTATGGCCACATCAAGAGAGAGATCAGTTTAAAATGCAATGAGAGAGACCGACTGAGTGCAGGGACTTCGAATCTGCAAAGGAGACGCTCGCTGAAGACTTTTGTAGAGATTTCTATTGGCGAGTCAAAAATGTTCAGTGATGATGAGCTTGGCGCCAGTTGTACTCTGAGCATCACTGTCGCTATCGCCGGATACTCAACGCCAGGAGCACCCGTGACCTACACAGCGCTTGCTGCAATCAGTGCACTGCTTGGACGGGGATGCTGCCAAGACGACTCGAGCGAACATTTAGGCACGCCGCCAAAGGTGCAACCATCACGCTGTAAGTGACGCATTCTGCAGCACTGTCAAGCACGACCGCCTGACACTGTTGTGTTCGTCTGTTAGTAACCACGATTGAAACCTTCGAAACGACCCTCAGAACCGTTTGTGTTGTTATACTTATATGGATATGGTGTTCGTTCTTTCGGAGATGTCCAAAAGGACAGATACCATATCCATATAAGTATATAGTTCTGGCAATACCGGCCGTGACCTTTTTCTTCTGTGTAAATGCTCACATATTACAAGATCTCCCACAGGACTTGGTAAGAATATCTTCTACAAGTAATGAGTGCGCTGGATAGGGACACAAGGGATGTAGTGTGTGGACATGTAAGGTGAGAATGTGGGTCTCGCGGGCGAGATATTCCCTGCTACCGCACAATTCTCTGTGCTTTCGGTGGCTCAGATGGATAGAGCGTTTGCCATGTAAGCAGGAGATCCTGGGTTAGTGTCCCAGTCGGGGCACACAAATTTCACCTGTCCCCTTTGATATATGACTATGCCTCTCAGCAGCTGAAGGTATTAATACAGGGTGCGTCAAAAAAATGTATACACAATTTGAAGCCTCATAGAAAATTTATTTCCCGTTCTACAACGTTACATTTCTGGAAATGGAAAGCAGCTTAAAGTCCTATGGGAAAATAAATGAACATTTCAAATGTGATTAAAGTTCAGACAGGTGGCCTTCAGCAACAATATATTTCTGAGTACGAATCACCACTGATTCCGTACATCGCACCGAAGAGTCCAATGAGATTTCTGCGCACACCGCCTGAATATCATTCCAAAGTGTGTCCAGGTTACGTGGTTTACGTTTGTACACCCCATCTTTTACTGTGCCCCATAAGACGAAATCCAGCGGCGTGACGTCTGGAGAGCGTGAAGGAAACTCGATTCGGCCCCTGCGTCCTATCCACTGGCCTGACACATTGTAATCCAGGTATGCTAGTACATCCCTATGATAGTGCGACGGGGCGCCATCTTGCTGCAAATAAAACTCAGCATTACCGTATAATGCACGAATGGCAGGGAATATGGAGTCAGCAAGCATTGTTAGGTACGTTTCTCCAGTAACAGTACCTTCAAAGTGGAAAGGCCCAATGAGTCCCCTTGCGGAAAACCACACCACACATTTACACCAGGAAAATTCACAGCTTTTTCAACTGTAATGTGAGCATTATCTTCAGCCTAGTACACACAATTGTGCCTATTGACAGTTCTGTTGAGTTTGAATTGGGATTCATCCCACCAAATTATGCTACCCGTGAATCCCGGTTCACGTCTCACCATCTCCTGAACCCATTCACAAAATGCTAACCTTCGATCTGGATCACCGTCACTTAGCTGTTGCACCAGCCTTGGAATGTACACAAAAAACTTACCTTTCTTCAGAATGCGTAGCACACCACTAGCACCTAAATTACTCTCACGTGCCGCTTGCCTTGAAGATTTTTGAGACGAACGCTGAAACAGTTCCAAGACCGCAGTTGTGAAATCATCACTTGTAGCTGTACGAGGTCGCCCTGATCGACCATTATGCACTTCACACACTGTTCCATAAATTTCGAATTTGTCTCGTAGACGTGTAATAGTTAACCTTGAAGGTGGTTCTGTACCATACTCACTTCTCCACTGTCTTCGAATCGCAGCTACATTCTCAAACATGCAGTACCACTTAAATATCGGGTTCCGCGCTTCAAACCTCAAACGCACGTCCACCATGTTGCAATTACTTCCTTGCTACTGCTGCCACCTGTTGAAGAAACGTAACATTACTTTCTCACAGATATTTAACCTTGTAGAACGGGAAATAAATTGTCTATGACAGTTCAAAGTGTGTATACATTTTTTGACGCACCCTGTATATAATTCTAATTTTGTATTGTTAATGGATCTATGATTTTTTTTATTCCATTGGTTTGGAGTTAACTGAAATGGTAATTTTTAAAGCATTTATTGCTGTGTTCCAGACTGTTTCGTCTTTCTGGTCAAACAGACGTTTGTGACAATCTAATTACATTATTGCAGCTTTATTTGTTGTTCAGATGCTGTGCTCAAATGCAAGAGGAATGAGATCATAATTCGTAAATGCCAACAGAAACTTCAGTCCGCAATACGTAAGATGGCGCCAAACGAGTGGCTGCCCTTGGCTGCGTTTTGGCGGCTACAGTACGTCTGAAGTTCATTAATTCTTTTCTTTTTGTTTTAAGTAAGACTATCGTGTGACTAATGTCTGTGAAGTGT